>NC_133623.1:28140212-28446618 GCF_048593235.1 Sminthopsis crassicaudata
GCGTGTCATGGCATCACTGCCCACATATCAGGCTCTTGTGGGTGGAAGCACAGATTCCCACGTGCCCCAGGATACTTTGATGCATAGGGTTCTGGATGAGCTAATAATCCCAGTGATATAAAAGGAAGAAATCAAAGGCTAAAAAGATAGGTGAAGAAGAAAGGAAATTATTTCTATTTATTGATGATGTGATAATTTGGAAAATCCTAGGGAATGTGCCAAGACACTCAGTAAAACAACAGTTTCACAAAGTTGCAGGCTACAGAATAAGCATTCTTCTACTACCTTTTACCATGAAATTACCATGAAATCAAGAGAATATAACACACAGGGAAATCTCATTCCAAACAGCTACAAAATACCTCCAGTGTCTGGGAACCCCTTTACCCAAGCACACAAGGGTTTTGTATGACTACAATTACAAAATATTTTTACATGGACAAAAAATAAGTTTGAATAGAGGGAGAAATGTTTAATCTTTATGGCTAGGCCATGACCGTTTCATAAAAGTGGGAATAAATCCGAATTACTGCAAAGAATTTGCACTGGATGTTTCCATGAGATAAACCTGTGACTATATTTTATATAATTCATATTATTGGATAACATGAATTTAAATACATGCAACAGCTGTGGAGGATTTGTCATTTGCACCAATGGGGACCTAGCTGAAATGTCAAAGTTAATTGCAATTTTAAATTAGCTAAGGACTTCTCTAGGAAACTTGAGAAAATAAAGACCAAATGAATTTGGAAAAACAGAAGTTAATAAACATCAAGGAAAATGATGATGAGGGAAAAAATTAGAACCCGAGGTTTGGTGGGGGTGAATGTCTGTTGGAGCCATGTTAGGAGCTCAAAGTATATGAGCCCTTTGATCTCAGAGGTGAGAGGAATGAGGCGGGAGACTCACAGAGGGTGGACAGAGCTCCAGCTTATCATGCTGCACAGCCTGGTTGATGCACATTTTTGCAAGGGCGATCAGTGTATGAACAGTAGGCAATCCCCCATCACCCTTCAGAGAAGCAGCTTGTGGGCTCTGAGTGTGCACGGTCTCTGCCAATGGGAGGAGAGTGGATCCAGCCATTCTACCATCTTGCTCACAGGTGACAGGCCCTGTCAAGGCATCCCTGCTCATTAGCAAATGCACTGTGACCCTCAGGCACAACCTGTTCCCATGACATGCATCACTGATCCTTGTGGACAAGGGCGCTCTTGCAATGTGGCAGAAACCTTAGCGTGCACCAAAGGTCGAGGTGGCCTCTGTGCTCTCTCTTGCCGCGGTCCCATGCCCTTGCAAATGTCAAAAATTATCCATGTCTGTATTTTGAAAATAAAAAGCTGTAATTAAAAAAAAAAAAGCTTTTAGAAAATAGAGAGGTAGAACAGACTGGATGAGGGAGGTAGATACATGGAACATATTGGCAAGTGAGAATCAGAAACCGTGATGCTCAATGAGGTTCGATAAACCTGAAAAAATAAATATTTAGGAAAGATCTCTGTTTTCAATAAAAACTGCCCAGAAAAGTGGGAAGCATTCTGGGAGAAATGAGACACAGACCAATATCTTATACCATATTCCTTTGAATATTCTGAATAGCTATCTGACCTTCATATTTGAGATCACACCATCAAAAAGTTAGAGGAGACACAGATCATGCGCCTCTCAGATCTGAAGATGAGACTTATTCTGAACCAAACAAGGGCGAGAAGGAAGTTTATGAGATAAAATACATAGCTTTGATTACATGAACTTGAAAAGTTTCTAGATAGATAAAATTAATTCACCTAAAATAAGAAATGACCTACCTGATAAATTGAAAAAAAAAACTTTTTTATCAAATGTCTCTGAAGGTAAGTCTTTCTGGTTGAGACTTCATAGCTACACCCAGGGTGTGTCAGCAGCTCAACTTTCCCTCATGGGGATTTCCACATAAAAACAGCCTTTTCTCTCCTCCTGTCTCCCCGAAGCAGGCCTGTGCTTTCTACCCCTGGATTCACACATACAGTGACAGAGAAAAACAGATGTGGAGACAGAGACAGAAACAGACAGAGACACAGAGAGAGAAGCAGAGACACACAGAGAGATACAGATACGGACAGACCGGAGATAGACACACAGAGAAAGAGAGGGACAGAGAAAAAGAGACTGGGAGAAAGACAGATAGAGACAGAGGCAGAGAGAAACAGAGACAGATTGAGAGAGATGGAGACAGAGATACAAAGAGAGATAGAAATAGAAAGAGACAGCAAAAGAGAGAGATAGGGAGAGACAGAGATAGAGGCATTCAGAGACAGACATATTGACACAGACAGGGAGACAAGCACACAGACACACACACACAAAGAAACAAAAAGACATAGACAAAGACACAAAGAGAGAAACTGAGAAAGAGAGAGGCAGAGACAGAGAGAAACGGACAGAGAGATAGAGAAAAATACACAGACACAGACAGATGGAGACAGAGATAGGGACAGGAAGAGACAGAGTCAGAGAGAGACAGAGACAGTGCGAGAGACAGATGCAGAGAGACAGACATAGAGAAAGACAAGGATAGAGAGAGGAGACAGGAGACAGACTCATACACGGAGAGACAAATATAGAGACATACAGTGAGAGCCAGAGGGACAGAGTCACAGAGATAGATGACAGAGAGACCCACACATACACACACTCAGAGACAGAAAGAGCCAAAGAGACAGAGACAAAAACAGAGACAGAGAAAAAAAGAGAAAGACAAAGACAGAAAGAGACAGTAGACAGAGACAGAGACAGAGAGCCAGATGACAGAGAGACACACATATACACTCACAGAGACAGAAAGACACAGAAGACAAAAGAAAGAGAGACAGAGACAGATAGAGACAGATACGGACAGACCGGAGATAGACACACAGAGGAAGTGAGAGACAGAGAAAAACAGACTGTGAGAAAGACAGAGACAGAGGCAGAGAGAAACAGAGACAGATTGAGAGAGATGAAGACAGAGATACAAAGAGAGATAGAAATAGAGAGAGACAGAGAGAGATAGATAGGGAGAGACAGAGATAGAGGCATTCAGAGACAGAGATATTGACACAGAGAGACAGGGAGACAAGCACACAGACACACACACACACCAAAAAAAAAAGACATAGAGAAAGAGAGAGGGAGACAGACAGAAACAGAGAAAGAGAGAGACAGAGACAAAGATAGAGACAGAGAGATAGAGAAAAATACACAGACACAGACAGATGGAGACAGAGATAGAGACAGGAAGAGATAGAGACAGTGCGAGACACAGATGCAGAGAGATAGAGATAGACAAAGACAAGGAGAGAGATAGAGCGAGGCAGAGACAAGAAACAGAGACAGGAACAGACACATGAGAACGACAGTACAGACAGAGACACAGAGATGGAGACAGGAAGAGACAGAGATGGAGACATGAAGAGACAGAGACAGACAGAGGCAGATTGAGAGAGACAGAGAGCGAGAGAGAGATAAGCAAAGAGAGAGACAGGGAAAGACAAAGATAGAGGCATTCAGACAGAGATATTGAGACAGAGAGAGGACAGAGAAAGAGAAACTGAGAGGCAGAGAGACAGAAACACAGAGAGAGGCAGAGACAAACAGAAACAGTGACAGAGAGACAAGGGATAGAAACACACACAAAAAGAGAGACGGCAACAGAGAGACAGAGAGAGGTAGAGAAACAGAGATAGAGAGACAGAGAAAGACAAAGACAGAGAGACAGACAAACAAATAGACACAGAGAGGGAGGGAAAAAGAAGAGACAGAGATGGAGAGAGACAGAGACAGAGAGAGAGAGAGAGAGAGAGAGAGAGAGAGAGAGAGGCAGAGAGACAGAGAGGGAGACAAGGAGAAACAGAGACAGAGGCATTCAGAGAAAAAGATAGAGACAGAGGCAGAGAGACAGAGACAGAGACAGGAGAGTGAGATACACAGAGACAGAGGCATTCAGAGACACACAGAGAGTAACAAAGCCAGAGAGATAAGCATAGAGAGAGAGAAGACAAGAGACAGACATACACACAGAGAGAGACAGAGATAGAGACACGCAGTGAGAGAGAGGGACAGAGATAGAGAGATAAATGGCAGAGAGACAAATACATACACACACACAGAGACAGAGAGACAAACAGAGCCAAAGAGACAGAGAAAAAAACAGAGAAACAGAGACAAAAAGAGAGAGACAGACAGAGACAGGAGGCAAAGAGAGAGACACAGAGGCAGAGAGACAGATGACAGAGAGACACACACATACACTCACAGAGACAGACAGAAAGACAGAAGACAAGAGAAAGAGACAGAGACAGATAGAGAGACAAATGGACCGAGAAAAACAGACAGAGCCAAAGAGACACAGATAAAAAGACAGAGACAGAGACAAAAAGACATGAAACTAGGAGAAACAGAGACAGCCACAAAGAGAGACAGAGAAAGAGGAGACACACACACACATAGATAACTAGAGACAATATGAATTTTTCTATCAAATCCGTGCAAACGTGGACGGGTCCATTTTTGTCTTTGTGTTCCCACCTTTTAGTGAAGAGCCTGTCAAATAAAAGGCGCCAAATTAATGCGTTTTCATGGATTAATTGGCATTTAAAAATATATCACGCTCTCTAGCTGACATCTGGTGTCCATTCCCTGGAATTACATGTGGATTCATGTTAAATCCCAGATTTTCTGCATTTTCACTGACAGGACCCACTTAGGGCCCACTGAGGCGGCCTGAAGGGAGCAGAATGGAGTCCAAGGGAAGGGGGAATTCTGGGAGGGGAGGGGAGTGATGGATTCCTTCCATGTCAGCGGGAATTCACATTAAATGCACCCGCTCCAATTCCCTGTTACATTCTTTACCCCATAAAAGTCCCGCACCCACAATTAGCTCACCCAGAAGCAGGGACAGCCCCCAGGGGGTTTCAGTCCCCAAAGGGCCGTGGCCCATCCACAAGGGCCAATCTCAGGAGAAATAAACACAGGGAAACAGCCGATCATTTTAATGATAATTCTTAACTTTGAAGGAACTTAGAAATGAATATCCCAAGATGGACTAAAGTGTGACCTTTATTAAACCAAGCACGCAAAGGACTATTTGTCTAGGTGTCCAGGGCTTCTACAAGAAGTCATTATGTCGTATTACTTTATAAATAACGTGATTTTTGATTAAGTGAGGGTCCTTGTAGTAAGGAGTCAAACAGGGATTTGAATCCGGCTCCTCTCCCTCCAGGGCAGTTTTCTTACCAATGGCCTGTGTTCTCCATCTCTGTCCCACCGTGGCTCTCCATGCTGAACAGAGCTGCTCCTGTTGCCTTTCAGTCACCTCCTGCCTCATTTCCCTCGTCCCTGAAGCTCTTCCATGTGAATAAAGGGGGCTCGTAGTCATAGACTTGGGCCCAGAGGAAATCCTGGAGGCCATCTAGTCCTCTCCTACCTCTGACAGAGACCGAGGAAGATGAAGAGATTTGCCTGAGATGAGGAAGCTGGGAAATGTCTGAGGAAGGATTTGAACCCAAGTCTTTCTGACTCCAAGGTTAGGGGTGCAGCTAGGAGATCCTGCTGCCTCATACCTCTCATCCCAAGTAGTTACTCTCAGATCAATTCATTCCCTTCTGAAATTTTAAGGGAAAAACAGTTTTCCCTAAATACAAAGTTCTGTGTAGATGCCTGTGAGCCCTCACTGAACTCTTGGGTTTTCTGCCCATTACCTGGTACTGTGTCATGAAGGAGACCTTTGCCCCGAACTTTTACTGAAAGGACAGGTTGGAAAGGCTTTAAAGGACAACTCGGATGATGACGGATATCCGCAGGTTAAACACAATGGTCACTCCCTCAGGAAAGCTTATTGAGACCTTCTGTAAGTATGTTGTCACATGAACACTTAGAAACCTTGTGTATACCCTTGGCAAACCTATGGATGACAAGTCCTAGTTGCTCTTCAGAGAAGATCCTGGCATACAGTGGGAATGGGGGAGGGCTGACTCCCCTGGACAGCTAGCCCTGGTAGCAGAGTAAATAACAGGAATATAATGGAATATTACATAGCAAAAGTTCAGTGATCATGGATGCAGTTGGCTTGTTACAGATGGCTCCTTTCTTCCTTTGGATACTCTGCCTAGATTGAATAATACTCACAGAAGTCTCAAAGGGGGCTCAGGTAACCTGGCAGCATATTGTCGTCCTACTCTTAGAATAAATTCAGTCTGCAAAATCTGGCTCAGTACATCCCTTCCTTCTTAACCATTCCCACATTCAGAGAGAGAGAGAGTCGTCATGCTCCCAAGTGACATAATAAAAGAGCAAAAAACCAATCGTCCATAACAACTGAGCCCAAGTTGTGACCACTCCCGAGGGGAACAAACCTCCATTTTTCATAGTTCTGCTATGTATGCTATGTGAACAAAATGACAAAAACTTTGACCAGGATGCCATTTGCTGTCTGTTTTCCTGGAGATCTGAGGATCTCCCTGAGATGACAGATCTGTCAGGGGTTTTCAGCAAAGGACTCCAAAATGCTCTGGAGACATCTGCTGATCTCACTGGATAACCAGTCTGAGGCAGGAAGGTTACATGACTTGTCCAGGATCACACAGCCAATAAGAGTTCAGGGCTGGGACTGTCCATGGTGCCATTTGGCTTCTCCCGGTTTTAAATTTTAATGTCTTCCAACTTCCCTTAGGCTTTTGGAAACCCTTTATAGTTTTCTGAAACATTGAAAGGTTGAGCAGTTTGTCCAGGGCCACAAAGAAAGTACAAGTCAGAGACAGGAGTCAGAGACAGGACTTGAACCGAGGTCCCTCTGACTCTAAGGACAGCTCTCTATACTATTGTCCCTCTCTTTCTTGGCCCACAGTAGGCTCTTACTAAACTATTCTGTATTGATTCATTGGATTCTTTTAAATGAAAAAATGAAAGTTCCCTTTGTGCTCAGAAAATTTTGTTAAAAGAAATCTTATCCATTTCCAGGGTAGGAGGCAAAAGCCTGCTTCCCCAGGTGGTAAAGAGCCCAAGGGAGACGGGAGGGAGCAAAGGCTGTTTAATGTGGCAGTCCCACATCAGGGAAAGTGGGGCTCCTGACACATCCCTGGGTATATCTGTGAATTCTCAAGAATTAGAAACACTTACCATCAGAGACATGCGATACAAAGGATTTTCTTTTTCAGTTTAACAGCTTCCTTTTCTAATAAACTAGGTGGATTAATTGTTATCTTTTCAATTTCTTGTAATCAAAGTTTATGTATTTTATCTTTTATAATTCCTTCTCTCCCTTGTTAGGTTAAGAATAAGTCTTATCCATAGCTGTGAGAGGGATATAACATGTTTCTCTTCTAATTTTTGATAGTATGATCAAGGTGAAATATCTAGTTAAAATATAGTATAAGATATTGGTCTAAGTCTAATTTCTCCCAGAATGCTTTCCCTTTTTCTGAGAAGTTTTTATTGAAAAAAAAAAGCGTTCTTTACCACATAATTTATTTTTTCCTACTTTATGGAACATTAGCTATTTGAGCAGCACTGTTTCTTATTTTCCCTTGCCGATCTGTTCCATTTATCTACCTCCCTCATCTAGGCAGTTCTAACTCTCTATTTTTAAAAGCTTTTTATTTTCAAAACATATACATAGAAAGCTTTCAACGTTCACCCTTATAGAATCTTGTGTTCCAATTTTTTTCACCCTCCCTTCCCTGTACCTCCCCTAGATGGCACCTAATCCAATAGATGTTGAACATGTGCCATTCTTGTCTATGTAGTTCCACGATTATGCTGCACAAGGAAAATCACATCAAATGGAAATGAAAATGAAAATGAAATAGTACAAAGAAGCAGCAACTAAAAATGTGACAACACTGAATTGTGATCTACAGTCCTCTCTCTGGGGGCAGATGGTTCTCTTCCTCTCAAGAGCATTGGAACCTTCCTGAATCAAGTCCTTGCTGAAAAAACCCACGTCCATCAGATTTGATCATTGTATAATCTTGCTGCTGCTGCATACAATGTTCCCCTGATTCTGTTCATTTCACTTACCACCAGTTCATGTAAGTGTCTGCAGGCCTCTCTAAAATCATTCTCCTAATCACTTCTTACAAAACAATAATATTCCATAACATTCATATACAACACCTCATTCAGCCATTCTCCAACTGATGGGCATCCACTCAGCTTCCAGTTCCTTGACACTACAAAGAGGGCTGCCATAAACATTTTTGCACATGTGGGTGCTTTTGCCTTTTTTAAGATCTCTTTGGGATAGTAGCCCCATAGAAATGCTGCTGGGTCAAAGGGTATGCACACTTTGATAGCCCTTTGGCCATAGTTCCAATTTGTTCTCCAGAATGGGTAGATCTGTTCAAAACTCCACCAACAATGTATCAGTGTCCCAGTGTTCCTACATCCCCTGCAACATCCTTCATTATCATATTTTCTGTCATCTTAGCCAATCTTGGCGGTGTGTAGTGGTGTCTCAGAGGTGTCTTAATTTGCAATTCTCTGACCAGTAGTGATTTAGAGCATCTATTCACATGACTAGAAATGTTTTTATATCTTTATCTGAAAGTTGTCTGTCCACGTCCTTTGACCATTTATCAACTGGAGAATGGCTTTGGTTCTGATACATTTGTGTTAATTCTCTATATATTTTAGAAATGAGGCCCTTATCAGAACTATTAAAGGTAAAAATGTTTTCCCACTTTATTGCTTCTTTTCTAATTTAGTCTGCATTAGTTTTGTTTGTATAAAACTTTTTAACTTAATATCAAAATTATCTATTTTGGGTTCAATGATGAGCTCTAATTCTTCCTTGCTTACAAATTCCTTTCTTTTCCATAGAGCTGAGAAGTGAACCTTCCCATGTTCTTCTGCTTTGGTTATAAAATTACGATGTACAAATCATGAACCCATTTTGACCTTATCTTGGTATGTGGTGTTAGGTGTGGGTCCATGGCTAGTTTCTGCCATACTAGGTTCCAATTTTCCCAGCAGTTTTTGTCAAATAGTGAGTTCTTATCCCTAAAGCTCGGGTCTTTGGGTTTGTGAAACACCAGATTGCTAGAGTTATTGACTATTTTGTCCTGTGATCCTAACCTACTCCCCTGATTGAGTACTGTGCTTCTTAGCCAATACCAAAAGGTTTAATGATAGCTGCTTTATAACATAGTTTTAAGTCTGGCACAGCTAGGCCACCTTCACTGGCATTTTCTTTTCATTAATTCCATTGAAATTCTTAAGCTTTTGTTTCTTCAGGTGAACTTTGTTGTTTTTTTTTTTTTTTAGATCCGTAAAATAATTTCTTGGGAGTTTGCATGGTAAGGCCATTAAAAAGTAGATTAATTTAGGCAGTATTGTCATTTTTATAATATTCCCTTGGCCTACCTTTGAGCACTTGATATGTTTCCAACTGATTAGATCTGACTATTTGTGTGGAAAGTGTTCTGTAGTTGTGTTCATAAAGTTCCTGAGTTTCCCTTACCAGACAGATTCCAAAAATTTTTTAATATTCTTAGGTTAAGATTTATGATTTGCACCTCCGAATGGCTCGCTCCCACAAGACCTGAGATACCAAGTTGCATGAGAATGTTTAATAAGAATGAATTATAAAAAGGGAAACAAGAGTTGATAGTGCACTTCTTACAACAAAAGCACTTAAAGCATTTCATGATTCATATAACTAGTATAGTACAAAAAGGTACATAGACCAAAGGGGGAGAGAAGAAAGAATACATCACTGATCCAGGGAAGCACCAATTTGGCGGACCTCAGCCTGGAGAATCCCAGGATACAGGCCAGCAAGTCCCGACTGGGGAGGCCCCAGGCAGAGCGCCCCCCCATGGTAGAGATTCCACTCTGGGTAAAGAGCTAATGGGACTTAAATAGCTCAAGGAAGAAAGATGGCCAAATTCCAGCCGTACCGACTTCACTTCCTTGAGCTCATCCAGACGGGGCCCAGTCCTGCCAGAGTCTGTCCGAAGTGAAGCTTTACTCCTGGAGTTGCTAGTTCCAGTATATGGATAAAGCATCCTGGGTGGATTTGTCCAGAATCCCCCCCAGGGCGGTGTTCTTCAAGCTATATTTGTTCCTGGGTTATTTAGCAGCTGCAAAAAAGGGGTGAATAATAGTTTACCTTAGTTACCCAATGGATGACGAGGGAAACTGAGGGCCGAGGCCTGCAGAATCTTATCCTTATCCCTACATCTTCCATTCGGCCTTCAGTTTATGTAGGCCGTAGGCCATTTCTGGTTTTAGTGGCACAGGCTGTCCCTGGGTGTGTTATAAAGTGAGGATAGAATTCTGATCTATATGTATATATTGCATATTGGTAAGAGCACTAACCATACAGCAACGGGCAGCAGGGGGTGGGCTGTGATAGAGAAATCTCGCTGAGCAGGAGCAGATTTACAAAAGAATCACACACTGATGAGTATCAGAAGTGAGAAAATGTGAAGCTCTGGTTCGTTTGCCGGCCAGAGTGTGCTTTTGCCTGTGATGTTCATCGAGAGCATCGAGGGTGAACCATGAAATGTTTTCCAGGTTTTTCCCACTGAACAGTCATGGAAGGTATGATAAGTGACTGACACACTCTGCTGCCTTCAAAGGCCATCCATACTTCAGTGGTTCTGAAATCATGGAGACACACTGTACATTCTCCCCTGTGATCACTGTCAGTAAGTCCAGCCACCATGTGAACTTCTTTAATAGCCATGTTGGGACGGCTGAGGAGCCGCCAATAGTGTCCTGGGGAATCTTTATTCCTTCAGCAGTACGGCAGAGGCCAGTCTTCCCAGGTCCAAGTCCGGTGGCTTGCCCTGTAGCCACACATATCCAGCTGCTTCTGGCGTCCCTCCATAGGGAGCCACAGTAAAGAAATCCTCATATGACCAACACTTCACAGTCTCAGAGGATGTTCACGATTCTTATCTGCAGATTGGAGGGCCCCATTCTAGAAAGCAGTGTACCATCCCCCACAGAGCAGTTATTTAATTGTGGGAAAGTGTCACATAAGTTATCTTTCCACTTAGACGATGCATTATTCCCTAATGTCTTCAGTTTTTCTTTAACAATCCATTCATGCTCTCAGTCAAGCCAGCAGCTTGTGGATAGTATCGTGTGTGATATATCCATTCTGTACTGTGGGCCTGACAAGAGCGATCAGTTTCTTTCCCCTTAAAATGGGAACCATTTGCACTGTGAATCTGCACTGGGCCACCATAATGCAAAGCAGTAATATCCAAGGTTTCACATGGGTTCTTTTGGGTTGCCCTCTTATACGCCCAGGCTTCTCCAGAATGTGGGTCCACGCAAGTGCAGGCCTGTTGACATCCCTGGCTCCTACATCAGTAAAATAATTTCTTGGGAGTTTGCTTTGTATGGCACTAAATAAGATTAATTTAGGCAGTATTGTCATTTTTATTATATTCTCTCGGCCTACTCATGAGCACTTGATATGATCTGACTTTATTTGCGTGGGAAGAGTTCTGTATTTGTGTTCATATAGTTCCTGACTTTCCCTTGGCAGATAGATTGCCCAAAATTGTATACTATTTTTTAGGTTAAGATTTATGATTTGTGCCTCCGAATGGCTCACTCCCACAAGACCTGAGATACCAGGTTGTATGAGAATGTTTAATAAGAATGAATTATAAAAAGGGAAACAAGAGTTGATAGTGCACTTCTTACAACAAAAGCACTTAAAGCATTTCATGATTCATATAACTAGTACAGTACAAAGAGGTACATAGACCAGAGGGGGAGAGAAGAAAGAATACATCACTGATCCAGGGAAGCACCAATTTGGCGGACCTCGGCCTGGGGAATCCCGGGTCACAGGCCAGCAAGTCCCGACTGTGAGGGTCCCAGGCAGAGCATCCCCCCATGGTACAGATTCCAATCGGGGTGTCGAGCTATTGTGACTTAAATAGCCCAAGGAACCAAGGTGGCCAAATGCCAGCAGTACTGACTTCACTTCCTTAAATGGGAACTTAAAATGAGAACTATTTGCACTGTGAATCTCCACTGGGCAGCCATAATGCAAAGTAGTAATATCCAACGTTTGACATGCATTCTTTGGGGTTGCCCTCTTATCCGTGCAGACTATTAATACTCCAGAACAGGGGTTCTCAAACTATGGCCACCAGCCAGATGGGGCCCGCTGAGTATGCAGCCCTCAGGGTTATGGCAAATGGGCTGAGGGGCGGAGACAGTTTTTGTTTTCACTATAGTCTGGCCCTCCAACAGTCTGAGGGACAGTCAACTGGCCCCTATTTAAAAAGTTTGACGACCACTGCTCCAAAATGTGGGTCCACCCAAGTGCAGGCTTATTGACATCCCTGGCTCCTAGGTAAGGGTTCACTGTTATTAATTTGCCAAATGTGTGCAGGCAGACTTCCTCTCCCAATTCCCTCTAGTATGTTCTGGGGGAAAGGATTCTCTCTCTATGGGTGAACCTGTACACATTGATCAGTCATTTGTCTCACTACAGAAAGAGGGATAGATATTCCCCTACTAAGGGCCCACCTGCAGGAAGCAAGTCCTGCATTACATGGGGCCATCTGGCCTGGGGACACTGTTCTTCAGACGTGTCTGGAATGATTCTCCTGGTTCCAATCTTGGCCAATGCATACCTATGTGCTTGATACTCATGTTCCGGAGTGTTCTATGTGCGTCTACAAGAAAACTGAAGTGTTAGTATTTTGAGCCTGGTCCCATGTGTCTTTGCACATCTCATCTCCCCAGACTTGTTTCCATACAAGTCCCAGTCTTGTTATGCCGGACAGGCATCCATGTGGTTATTCTGATAAGGTCAAAAAGAGAAAGCCTAAGATACAAATAAGTGACAGGAAATTCATGTCTTAGGAGAGGTCAAAGGAGATAACTTGAGACAAATGATTAATAGAATTTTAAAAATTCTTGTCTTATTTACAAAACTCTCTGGAACCTCTTGGATAACATCTCTATACAAACTTTGTTTTATGACCCTGGTTATGTATAAAATGAATTTCTGAAATTGTATTCCTCGCCCTCGGTATCCTTGCCTTGTGCCCGCCAACTTGTTGTGGCGTCCTGGCCCTTTCCAGGCAGGTCTGGCCTTTAAGCTCCCTGGAGGTCAAATGCCTGCCTATCCCTTTACTATCAATAAAGACTTTGTTTTAATACAGCATTGAGTAGCGAATTCATTGGCTATCCTTACCTGGCCTTGGTACTTTGGGGAAGGAGAGAGAGAGAGAGAGAGAGAGAGAGAGAGAGAGAGAGAGGTAATCAGACAACCAGAAAAGGAGCTGATCCAGCTCCGCTTAGAACCTCAGTTTCTCCTCATCACTTCCCTCTGCCACTGCCCAGGGATCTGTAAATAGGTGACACTGTCCTCCTTTCTCTCCTTCAGTCACCTGACCTACAGCTACCAATGCAGCCCCCTGGCTGCTTCCCACTTTTCTGGTAGTTTCAAGAGTAACTTTTGGGATAGATTATGAGAAACGGGCTTCCACTGGCGTTCCTGTGCTCTGTATTTAGCAGGTCCATCAGTAAAGCATGCAGGTTTGTTCTGGTCAGGGGAAAGGGTGTCAATCCCTGCAGTATTGCAGGAAGTGGGCGAGGTACTTTAGGAGTCGGGTGTTCTTTTCCAGCAGGTCAGAGGTTCGGGTGCTTCTGCTATCTTTTCATGCAAGACCGACGCCCCTGACTTTCATCTTGGCCCATTTCTGTGTACTCCATTTCCATGTGATAATGCTAGATTCCTGAGCATGTCCAATTCGATGAGAGATGGGGATGCACATAATCCAACTCCTAATGGGAATGTGGGGTCTCGCTATCACCTCATGATGGGGGGTTAATGGTTCTGTTTCCACCAGGGCCCCATAAACCGCCAGTAACTTGCTGCAAGAGCATGCAGTTGGAACCTGCATCAGGTCATTTTCTAGCCCCAAACTCTACTGGAACCTTTTAACCTCCCTGCTTTTGCCTGAGCTCCAGTTGCTGTAATCACTTGATGCAGATTCTTGTAATTCCACTGGCCCTTCCTTTAAGGGCCCCAAATCTCAGGCAGCTTGTGTTGCTCTTTTTGCTTCCTCCAAGGCTTTCTGCTCTTTTATCCCCCATTCTAATTCTTACTTCTTTCTGGTGACTCTAGATAAAGGCCCCAAATGAGGTATTTGATTCCTCCAATGTGCAAACAAACCTGTACAATTTGGAGCTTCCTGGTCAGTAGTGAGAGGAAGGAAATCTGCTCTCTTTGGCTCAGCCTTAGGTAAAACTTCCCAGTGTGCCACATTGATTCTTTATTGATTCTTTGTATAATTGTATCATCTGTGCAGTGGGTTAAATGTATTTTATCAAGTTTTAGCACATCTAGATATCCTCTCAGGTCCTTGTGACAGATGGCAGGGCTATGGATATGACCCTGGGGTGGGTGAGTAAAAGTGTACTGTCGCCCTGGCCAGGTCAAAGCAAATTGGTCCCATGGAGCAGGATCTATGGGAATGGGGAAGGAGGCATCAGCCGGATCAGTTACTCCCTGGGTGGTTTGGAGAGCTCCAGTTGAGGTAATGGGGTCTGGACCTGCTGCCTATACTCATAATGATAATTATTCAGTTTCCTGTGACCTAATGTCATGTTCCAAGACCCGTCTGACTTCCCTACCGGCCATATTGGACTATCCCACTGGGTACAGGGAGGGATAAAACCTACTCCTCAATAGCAGAAATTACTTCTTCCTGTGCCCTGGAATTCGATACTGCCTCAGTGCAATCCCTGTTGAGGGTTTCGGGAAATTAATGGGGACAGAGGAACTTTGCCCGCCACTACTGAAGCAGTGTAAACTTTTCTTTCAGCAAACTGATTCTTTCCCTCCGGGGGTCGGGTCGTCATCCCTCTCAGAATATCTAGACCAATCATGTATTCTGGCATCGGTCCGGTTACCAGAGACCGTTCTCGCTTTGGGGATTGTCCAGTTTTCATTTGGAGATTAGTCTGAACTGCTTTAACTGCTGAACCCCTGATCCTGAAATGGCTACAGGAGTTCCCCTTTTGAATTTTGTTGGGTTGCTGTATATTAGGGTGTTTTTTTTTTCCCGCATCAATTAGGGCACTAACTGTGGTACTAGAGCCGTGTGTCCAACAGATCGCTCCCTTATGTTAGACCCATAATGTTTCCGAGTCATCCTTCCTACAGGGGCCTGGCCTTCATCCCCTTCTCCTCTCAAATGCTCCAGACTGGGATATAGCGAAGGCTGAGCACACAGAGTCACCTTGGGAGCAGCTGTCATTTCTCTAGCATTCTTTTCTCTTTTTCTCCTGTACATCTGCTTCCTTTCAGAGGCTGCAATTCCTTCAGTCTCTTCCCTTTTACTCCTGCTTTTAGTAAGATGGGAAATAATTGTCCCCTAGACAGTCTGTTTGAGTGCTGTTAGTCGGCCTGGGCCTATCATCACTGCTTTTAGGAGCAAGACCTTCAGAATGGCTGAATAAGTTTTGGTATATGAAAGTAATCAAATATGATTGCTCTATAAGACATGACGAGAAGGATGATTTCACAGAGGCCTGGGGAGACTTAGATGAACTGAGCTGAGTGAAGTGCCAAGAACCCAGAGAATGGAGTATACAGCAGCAGCAAGATTATATGATGAGGGGCAGCTAGGTGGTCCAGTGGTTAGAGCACCAGCCTTGAAGTCAGGAGGACCTGAGTTCAAATGTGCTCTCAGACAGTTAATACTTCTTAGCTGTGTGACCCTGGGCAAGTCACTTAATTCCAATTGCCTCAGGAAAAAAATAAGATTATATGATCATCAATTTTGATGCCCATTGTTCTTTTCAGCAGTGAGATGATATAGATCAGTCCCAAGGGTCTTGTGAGGAAGAGAGCTGCACCCAGAGAGAGGACAGTGGGAACTGAGTGTGGATCCCAATATTTTGTTTTCACTTATTTTGTTGCTGTTTGTTTGTAGTTTGTTTTCTTTGTTATTTTCTTTTCCATTTCATGTGATTTTCCTTGTGCAGCATAATTGTGGAACTATATAGAGAAGAATACCACATGTTCAACCTCTGTTGGATTAGTTGTCATCTAGGGGAGGTGGGGAGAAGGGAGAGTGAAAAAAAATAGAAACACAAGGTTCTGCAAGGGTGAATGTGGAAACCTATCTGTGTATATGTTTTGAAAATAAAAAGCTTTTAAAAATAGAGAGGTAGAACGACCTAGATAAGGGAGATAGATAAATGGAACTGATTTTCAAGGGAGAATCAGAAACCGTGATGCTCAATAACCTACTGTTCGATGGACCAGAAAAAAATAAATTATTTCAGAAAGAACTCTTTTTTTCAATAAAAACTGCTCTGCAAATGGAAAAGCATTCTGGGAGAAATTAGACTTAGACCAATATCTTATACTACCTTTTAAATAGATATTTGACTTTCATATTTAAAATCATACCATTTAAAAGTTAGAAGAGAAACCGATCATGTACCTCTCACAACTATGGACAAGACCTATTCTTAACCTAACAAGAGAGAGAAGGAATTATAAAAGATAAAATGCATAAACTTTGATAACATGAAAGTGAAAAAAGTTAGACAAAAATCAATTAACCTAGGATAAGAAAGGATGCTGTTAAATTGAATGAAAAAACAAAACAAAACAAAACAACCTTTGTAGCACATGTCTCTGGTGGTAAGTCCTTAGGGTTCTTGGGACTTCATAGATATACCCAGGGGTGTGGCAGTTCCCTCATGTGGGGCTTCCACACTAAACAGCGTTTGCTCTCCTCTAGTCTCCCTTGGGCTCTTTAGCACCTGGGGAAGCAGGCTTGTACCTCCTACTACTTGAAAAGGATAAATTTAAAAATTTTTTTCACAAATCTCTCTGATCACAAAGGGCCCTTTCACTTTTGGCATGTAAAGCACTCTAATAAATCAATACAGATCTGTTATTTAAGGTCCTACTAAGGCCAGCTTCATTTGCATTGTGATTCATTAATTCCCTTGAAATTCTAGACCTTTTATTCTTCCAGATGAATTTTGTTATTATGGTTTTTTAGCTCTGTGGGGTAATGTCTTGGGAGTTTGCTGCAAATGGCATTAAATAAGTGGATTAATTTAGGCAGTATTGTCATTTTATTCTATTTGCTCAGTCTACCCAGAAGCACTTGTTATGTTTCCAACTGATTAGACCTGACTTTATTTGTGTGGGAAGTTTTGGAGTTGTGTTCACATAGTTCCTGACTTTCCCTTGGCAGATAGATCCCCAAATATTTTATACTATCGACAGTTACTTTAAATGGAATTTCTCTTTGTGTTTCTTGCTGTTGGACTTTGTTGGTAACATAGAAAAATGGGGATGATTTATGTGGTTTTATTTTGTATCCTGCAACTTTGCTACAGTTGTGAAGAAATGTTTTCAATAGTTTTTTATTTTTTCATTTATGTTCAAAGTCATATAAAGTGTGGGCACAGAGGGTCCCTTTGGATACCATAAAAATCATCTGTCCAGAGCCAATGGCAAGGGCCACGTGCAGTGGGAATATATTAGCCTCTCCCCTGCGTGTCATGGTGTCACTGCCCAGATATCAGGCTCTTCGGGGTCTGAAGCCTGGATTCCCTTTTCTCCCAGAATGGTTTGAGATGGCTCTGGATGAGCTCAAAACCCCAGTAATATAAAAGGAGGAAATCCAAGGCTGAAAAGATAGGCGAAGAAGAAAGGAACTTATTCCTCTTTAGAAAATAATATCCCGTAGTGACTATTCAGTGACCCTGGAACGTAGACAAATAGTCCTTTGCGTGCTTGGTTTAATAAAGGTCACACTTCAGTCCACCTTGGGATATTTATTTCTAAGTTCCCTTCAAAGTTAAGAATTATCATTAAAATGATCGGCTGTTTCCCCTGTGTTTATTTCCCCTGAGATTGGCCCTTGTGGATGGGCCACGGGCCATCGGGGACTGAAACCCCCTGGGGGGTGTCCCCGCTGCTGGGTGAGCTAATTGTGGGTGCGGGACTTTTATGGGGTAAAGAATTGGAGCGGGTGCATTTAATGTGAATTCCTGCTGACACAGAATGAATCCATCACTCCCCTCCCCTCCCAGAATTCCCCCTTCCCTTGGACTCCATTCTGCTCCCTTCAGGCCGCCTCAATGGGCCCTAAGTGGGTCCTGTCAGTGAAAATGCAGAAAATCTGGGATTTAAAATGAGCCGAAGTGCAATACCAGGGTTTGGACACTGGATGGCAGACTGAATGTGTAATACCGGAGCCGGCCACAGGACGGCGCGCGTACTGCTAAGTTTAACTGTTGTTCCGACTTTGGACACCAGATGTCAGCAAGAGACCGTCTTATATTTTTATATATCAATTAATCCACAAAAAAAGCATCAATTTGGCGCTTGTTATTTGCCAGGCTCTTCACTGAGTACTGGGAACACAAAGACAAAAATGAAACAGTCCACGTTTTCAAGGATTTGACATGTAAATGCATATTATCTCTCGTTATCTGTGTGTCTGTGTGTCTCTTTATCCATCCTGTTTTCTGTCTCTGTGTCTCTCTCTCTCTGTATTTCTCCCTCTGTTTTTCTGTGTTTCTGTCTGTACGCCTCTTTCTCTTTTTCTCTCTGTTTCTCTGTCTCTTTGTCTCTGTCTTTCTCAATGTGTGTATGTCTCTATGTCCTGTCTCTCTGTTTCTGTCTCTGTTTTTGAATGTCTCTCTCTCTCTCCCCCCCTGTCTCTTTGTTTCTAGCTCTCTGTCTCTGTCTCTCTCTTTTTCTCCCCCTCCACAACTGTCTCTAACTTTTTCTGTTGTTCCTTTCTTTCTTTTTCAGTCTTTCTCTCTTTCTCTCTCTGTTTCTCTCTTTCTCTGTCTCTTTCTCTAGGTCTCTGTATCTGTTATTCTCTGTCTACATTTTCCCTTGACAGAGATCTGCTTCAGATGACCATTTTGGCTCAACTCCCCTCTGGGCTTCAGCCCCCCCTCCCCCCAGTGTGACTGTCCCCACTCAGGGCCTTCCCTTTAATGGTGCCTTCCTCCTTGCTCTAGTTACTTCCATTCAGCATAGCCAGTCAGGCAATGACCTTTGACCCACCTCATGAAGGATTTCCTTTCTCCTGCTTAATTGGGAACTTGTCTTCTTGCTTAGTCTGTCTGCTCCCCTCCTCTATTTCATATTTCCCATTTCTGCGGTCCATTGTCCCCCTTCATTTGGGCTATAACTTATTGACCTAAAAATCTACCTTTTGTCAAAGAGAATGGCCAAGGTGAATTTGTCACTGTGTCATATTGAACTCAGTATTGCTATGCCAGCCATATCATAAGGAGGCACAAAGAGGATCATGGGTAAGAAACAGCAAGCATTGTACTCCGTTATTTCTGTAGGATTTTCAGAGAGACATCAAGAAGGAGAAAACTGGAAAGCTTTGAATGGGCCAGGTTTTAAAGGACTCAAATGCCCCAAAGTGAATTTTATATTTAATATTGGAGCTACTGGGGAGCCCCTGCAGTTTATCGGGGGCTGATATGATCAGAGCCGCCCTTTAGGAAGACCATTTGGCCTGCTGAGCCTCTCCTGGATTTGGTGTAGAGAGAGATTTTAGACAGTATGGGCAACTAGAAAGCCTTGCAACAGTCCAAGGAAGAGGTGATGAGGGTCTGAAGCAGGGAGGTTTTGGGTGAGAGAAGTAACAAGAGTAGGCGACTGATTGGATTTGTGCAGAGTGAGAAGAAGTGGAGGATTCTGAAGTTTTTTGGGGGGCAGGGAAAATGCTGAGGGGAAGCAAGATGGTGAAGATGTGAAAGTAATGGACATAAAGACTACTGGGATCCTGGAAAGTAATGGTGGTAGTGACACGGCTTATACTGAGGCAGGGATCCTGGGAGGGTGAGGGCGATGATGGGTATGGGCAGGTCCGGGGGTTTCACAGTGAGAGCAGAGATTGAGAAGTCTGTCTGTAGGGAAGGGACAGTGATACTGTTGGGATAGGAATACGGTATTCCTGGCGGTGAGAGAGTAACGCTGGCGGTCCTGTTGTTCCAGGGCTGACTGTTTTAATACCAATATTAGTTGGGGTATGTAGGTCCCAGTGCTGATGATGGTGAGAGCATGGCAATGACGATAGTGGTGGGAAAGCGACACAAGTCCGAACATGGCAGTGAGAGCATTTGTGTTGTGACCATGATTGTGGTGATGTGACCCCATATTGGGCAGGAGACAGCCAAGGTGTGCTAGGTGAAGAGCTGTCCTTGGAGCTGGGAAGCCTGGAGGCGAGTTCCTCCTGTGACAGACACTGCTTCTATGAGCCTTTCAGTTCTCCTGGTAATTCTTGAACTCAGGACGGCAGAAACCTTGCTGACCCACAGGGTTGTGTAACTAGGTAGAGCCTCCAATAAGCGCTCTGTTATTAGAACTTTGAGGACAGCGGGAAAGTTCGTTGGGGGGTTTAGAATTGCTCCTAATTGTTGTGCTGTGCTGATACTGTCTCAGAGCATCTTTATTAAAAGACGCTATTGGACACACAATGGATGTAATGGAGCAATGTACCCTATAGAACTTCATGAGAAACCATGAGTGGAAGGTCTGGGCTTTAAAAGTTGAAACACTCATTTCCTGAATCCCTTTAATTCTGAAGAACTTCAGCTGTTTCAACTGATGGGAAAATCCACTAGATGTTACTATTTGGCATAAGGGAAGAAGGCTCATGTTCTGTGCAAATGTTTGGCTTCACGTGAGAAGATGCACATCTCTTTCACAGTTTCTATCAGTGTGAAAAAAGCTTTAAAGCTGGAAAAACTCCAAACAGAACACTCAAGCAACAAGGGCAATTTTGCAACTTGGCAAAAACCTTAATGTGCCCCAAAGGTCAGGGTGGCCTCAGTACTCCCTCTCCCTGGGGTCCCATTCCCTTGTATCTGTTGAATATATTTTGAACATATATGTTTTTAAAAATAAAAAGCTGTAAGTTTTTTAAAAAAAACTTTAAAAAAATAGAGAGTTAGATATATGGAACAGATTGACTAGCATCAATCAGAAACCATAGTGTTCAATAAACAAATAAATAAATAAGTGCGTGTTCAATAAACAAGAAAAAATATTTAGGAAAGATCTCTCTTTTCAATAAAAACTGCTCAGAAAAGTGGGAAGCATTCTGGGAGAAATGAGACACAGACCAATATCTTATACCACATTCCTTTGTATATTCTGAATAGCTAACTGACCTTCATATTTGAGATCACACCATCAAAAAGTTAGAGGAGACACAGATCATGTGCCTCTCAGACCTATGGATGAGACTTATTCTGAACCAAACAAGGGAGAGAAGAAAGTATAAAAGATTAAATGCACAGCTTTGATTACATGAACTTGAAAAGTTTCTAGATAGACAAATTTAATTCACCTAGGACAGGAGAGGAAGGTGTCAAATTGAAAAACAAACCTTTGTATCTCATGTCTCTGGTGGTAAGTCTTTCTGATTTGTTGAGTATTCACAGATATACCCAGGGTGTGTCAGGAGCCAAACTTTTCCTGATGTGGGACTTTGCATTAAACAGCCTTTGTGCTCCTCCCTTCTCTCTTTTGTTCCTTGTGCAGAAGCAGGGTTGGGCCTCCTACCCCTCACAGAGAATAATTTTCTTTTTTGCAAAATCTCTCTGAGCACAAAGGGCCCTTTCACTTTTTGCATGTAAAATAATCCAATGATCAATACAGAATGGTTCATTAAGGGCCTATTAAGGCTGCCGACATATGCATGGTGTTTCATTAATTCCCTTGAAATTCTTGACCTTTTGTTCTTCCAGATGAATTTTATTATTGTCCTTTTTTTTGCTCTGTGAAGTAATGTCTTGGGAGTTTGCTTGGTATGGCACTAAATAAGTGGATTACTTTAGGCAGTATTGATTGTCATTTTTATTATATTTGCTTGGCCTACCAATGAGCACCATCTCATTACATCTGACTTTATTTGTGTGGAAAGTGTTTTGGAGTTTTCCTCATATAGTTCCAGACTTTCTCTTGACAAATAGACTCCCAAATATTTTATAATATCTACACTTATTTTAAATGGAATTTATCTTTGTATCTCTTGCTGCTGGACTTTGTCCGGAGCAGTGTGTAAAAATGCTGATGATTTATGTGGATTTATTTTATATCCTCCAACTTTGCTTAAGTTGTGAAGTATTGCTTCTAGTAGTTTTTTAACTGATTTCTTAGGATTCTTTAAATTATCATCATATCTGCAAAGAATGATAATTTTGTTTCTTCATTACCTACTCTAATTCCTTTTTAGCCCCTGAGGCAATTGGGGTTAGGTGACTTGCCCAGGGTCACACAGCTAGGAAGTGTTAGGTGTCTGAGAACAGATTCCAACTCAGGTCCTCCTGACTTCAAGGCTGATGCTCTCTGATGCGCTATCTACTGTGCCCTCCTAGCTGCCCCTCTAATTCCTTTAATGCCTTTTTCTTCTCTTATTGCCAAAACTAAAATTTCTAAGACAATATAGAAGAGTAATAGTCATAATAGTCAACCTTGTTTCACCCCTGATCTCAATGGGAATCATTCTCATTTGTCACCATTACCTAAGATGCTTGTTGATGGTTTTGGATAAATGCTACTGATCATTTAAAAAAAACTTTTTATTTTCAAGTCATATGTATGGATAGTTTTTCAACATTGACCCTTGCACAGCCTTGTGTTCCAGATTTTCCCCTCCTTCCCCTACCTCCTCCCCTAGATGGCAAGCAATCCAATATAGCTTATACATCTTAAAATATATGTTAAATCCAATATGTGTAAACATATTTATATAGTTCTCTTGTTGTACAAGAAAAATTATATCAAAAAGGAAAGGAAATGAGTAAGAAAACTAAATGCAAGTGAACATCAAGAAGAAAGAGAATGTTATGCTGTGAGCCACACTCAGTTCCCACTGTTTTCTCTCTGGGTGCAGATGGCTCTCTTCATCTCAAGATCATTGGAACTGGCATCAGTCTTCTCCTTGTTGGAAAGAGTTACATTCATCAGAATTGATCATTGCACAATACTGATTTTGCCATGTATGATGATCTTCTGCTTCTGCTCATTTCACTTCTCATCAGTTCTCATTATGTAAGTCTCTCCAGGTCTCTATAAAATTATCCTCCTGATCATTTCTTATAGAACAATCATATTCCATTGCCTTCATATACTATAACTTATTCAGCCATTCTCCAGCTGATGGGCACACACTCATTTTCCAGTTCCTTGCCATTAAAAAAGGGCTGCCATAAATATTTTTGCACATGAGTCCCTTTTTTTAAAGACGTCTTCGGGATATAAGCCCAGTAGAAACTCTGCTGAGTCAAAGGATATGCAGCGTTTGACAACCCTTTGGGCATCATTCCAACTTGGTCTCAAGAATGGTTGGATCCATTCACAGTTCCACTAACAATGTATCAGTGTCCCAGTTTTCCCATATGTCCTCCGACATTCATCATTATCATATTTCCTATCATCTTACCCCATCTCACTGAGGTGTAGTGGTGTCTCAGAGGTGTCTTAATTTGCCTTTCTCTGATCAGTAGTGATTTAGAGCATCTTTTCATATGATTAGAAATGTTTTTAATTTCTTCATATGAAAATTATGTACTCATATCCTTTGACCAGTTATCAGTTGGAGATTGGCTTGTATTCTGATAAATTTGAATCACATCTCTATGTTTTAGAAATGAAGCCTTCATCAGAACCCTTAAATGTAAAAATGTTTTCCCTATGTATTGTTTCCCTTCTAATCTTGTCTGCATTAGTTTTGTTTGTACAAAACATTTTAATTTAATATAATCAAAATTATCTCTTTGGTGTTTACTTAGGAGTTTGAGTTCTTCTTGGGACACCATTTCCTTCCTTCTCCACACATCTGAGAGGTAAACTATCTTATGTTCTTCTAATTTGCTTACAATATCATTCCTTATAGCTGAATCATGAACCCATTTTGACCTTATCTTGCTATGTAGTGTTAGGTGTATGTCCATGACTAGTTTCTGCTACACTTGCTTCCAATTTTCCCAGTAGGTTTTGTCAAATAGTGAGTTCTTATCCCACAAGTTGGGTTTTGGGATTGCTATGTTAGATTGCTATAGTTTATTGACTCTTTTGTCCTGTGATGCTAACCCATTCCACTGATCAGCTACTCTGTTTCAGAGCCAGGACCAAATGATTTTGATGACCACTGCTTTGTAATATAGTTTTAGGTCTGGTACACTTAGGCCACCTCCATGGACATTTTTTCCATGAATTCCCTTGAAATTCTTGATCTTTTCTTCATTCAGGTGAACTTTGATATTCTTTTTCTAGGTCTGTAAAACAATTTCTTGGGAATTTGATTGGTATGGCACTAAATAAGTAGATTATTTCGGGCAGTATTGTCATTTTTATTATATTCACTCAGCCTACCCATGAACAGTTGAGAATTTTCTGACTGATTAGGCCTGACTTTATTTGTGTGGTGTCACATAGTTCCTGACTTTTCAGTCCCCGATGGGCCCTTGGCCCATTTACAAGGGCAAATCTCAGAAGAAATAAACACAGGGGAAACAGTGGAACATTTTTATGATAATTCTTAACTTTGAAAGGAACTTAGAAATAAATATCACAAGTTGGAGTAAAATTTGACCTTCATTAAACCAAACATAGTAAAAACTATTTGTCTAGGTGTCCAGGGCTTATGCAAGAAGTTATTATGTTGTATTACTTAATCAAATATTACCTTTTTTATAAAGTGAGGGGACCCCTGTGGTCATTGTAGTAAGAAGCCAAAAGGGGATTTGAATCTGGCTCCTCTTTCTCCAGTGTAGGGTTCTTACCAATGGACTGTGTCTCCATCTCTGTCCCACTGTGGCTCTCCATGCTGAACAGAGCTCTTCCTGTTGCTTTTCAGTCATCTCCTGCCTCATTTCCCTCATCTCTGAATCTCTTCCATGTGACTAAAGGGGCAGACTTGGGTCCAGAGGAAATCCTGGAGGCCATCTAGTCCTCTCTTTCCTCTGACAGAGACCGAGGAAGATGGAGAGTTTTACCTGAGATGATGAAGCTGGGAAATGTCTGAGGAATGATTTGAATCCAAGTCTTTCTGACTCCAAGGTTAGGGGTGCAGCTAGGAGGTCCTGCTGCCTCATACCTCTCATCCCAAGTGTTCCTTTCACATCAGTTCATTCCCTTTTGAAATTTTAAGGGAAAAACAATTTTCCCAAATACAAAGTTCTGTGTAGATGCCTGTGAGCCAGAACTGAACTCTTGGGTTTTCTGCCCATTACCTGGTACTGTGTCATGAAGGAGGCCTTTGCCCCAAACTTTTACTGAAAGCACATGTTGGAAAGGCTTTCTGGGACAACTCGGACGATGACGGATATCCGCAGGTTAAACACAATGGTCACTCCCTCATGAAAGGTTATTGAGACCTTCTGTAAGTATGTTGTCACCTGAACACTTAGAAACTGTGTCCATACCCTTGGCAAACCTATGGATGACAAGTCCTAGTTCCTCTTCAGAGAAGATCCTGGAATGGGGGAGGGCTGACTCCCCTGGACATTTAGCCCTGGTAGCCAAGTAAATAACAGGAATATAATGGAATATTAAATAGCAAAAGTTCAATGATCATGGATGCAGTTGGCTTGTTACAGATGGCTCCTTTCTTCCTTTGGATACTCTGCCTAGACTGAATAATACTCACTGAAGTTCCAAAGGAGGCTCAGGTAACCAGGCAACATATTGTCCTCCTACTCTTGGAATAAATTCAGTCTGCAAAATCTGACTCAGTACATCATTTCTTTTCTAGCCATCCCCAAATTCAGAGAGAGTCGTCATGATCCCAAGTGACATAATAAAAGATCAAAAAACCAATTGTCCGTAACAACAGAGTCAACGTTGTGACCACTCCCGAGGAAAACAAAACCCTATTTTTCATAGTTCTGCTATGCTATGTGAACAAAACGACAACATTGACCACGATGCCATTTGCTGTCTGTTTTCCTGTCTCTCAATCCCACAAAACCATTCACTGTATTTAGAATCTGCCATATTTAGAAAAGAGCTTCTGTGAATTTCACCAAAAGTGTCATGTTCTGATGTTAATTGTGCACTTGAAGATTTCTTGATGAAGGGACGTTGTACAGAAACATAAAACGAACAAAAAAGCTTTTACCCTAGATATAGGGGCTGAAGGCCCAAAGATTTTCTTATATTTGAGAATCAAATAAGAACACAAATCATCAAGATGTCTGTCTGTGTGGAAGAGCTGAACCCACAGGGAAATACATCCTTAGGCCCAAAACAGTAAGGAAATGCTGAGTAGCTGATGAACCAACTCTTAAGTGTGATGTTTTTTATTTCTTGTTTTAAACTGATTCACTTCAGGGGAAACATCATTTGTTGGGTGCCTGTTAGTGCCTGTTCTGCCCAGGGCTAGGCTAGGTTGTCACTCTGTAAAATACCCACTAATGTTGTTAGATAAGCAGCCCATCAATGAGCCCTCTGTTGGGGAGGAGGAGAAGAGGTGGACACTGGGACAGCAGGACTGGCCCGCCTCCCCCAGGTGGTGATCAGACTCAGCTTTGAGAGCCCAGGGGGCTCGCTCCCTCCTCCTCCTCCCCTATCTCCATGCTTTTGTATCAGTGAGGATCAGGTTACCAAATGAGAAAATGGTTCTTACAACAATATTTTGTAGAAGGAAAGACTGGAGGGGCTCAGGAAAGGGAAGTGGTAGGGGGTGTACTGTGGAATGGCCGCTAGCTTGGGAATTAGAGGTCAGGGGTTTCACACGTAGCTCCTGTCATCATCCCTGGTCACTTCCAGGAAGTCAGTGACCTTCCATGGACATCAGTTTCTTCCTCTCAAAGGAGGTAGTTGGACTCCATGGCCCCTGATTGGAGTTCTAGAGCCACACTCCTGGGTCTATACCTGCCCACGTCACTTTCTGTCCCTGGGTTCCAAATCCTTCCTCTGTGAGATGCCTTCCTCCACAGGAATGGAGGTTTGGTGGAGGAGGCCGGATCTCCCTGAGATGACAGATCTGTCAGGGATTTTCAGCAAAGGACCCTAAAATGCTCTGGAGACATCAGCTGATCTCACCAGATAACCAGTCTGAGACAGGAAGCGTTCCTCGATGGCCTTCTGCATCAGTTAGGCCGTGGGAGAAATGCTAGGAATATGAAATACATCTGAGTATAATGCCCTTTTTATTTTCAAAACATATACACAGATAGTTTTCAACATTCACCCTTGGAGAACCTTGTGGTTCCAAATTTTTTTCACCCTCCCTTACACGCACCTCCCATAGACAACTGATCCAACAGAGGTTGAACATATGCCATTCTTCTCTACATATTTCCATGATTATGCTGTAAGAGGAAAATCAGAATGAATGAAAAAGAAAACGCAAACAAACAGCAACAAAATAATTGAAAACACTATGTCATGGTCCACACCCAGTTCCCACAGGCCTCTCTCTGGGTACAGATGGTTCTCTTCATCACTGAACAATTGGAATTGTCCTGAATCATGTCATTGTTGAAAAGAGCCACGTCCGTCAGAATTGATCATCGTATAATCTTGCTGCTGCTGTGTACAGTGATCCCCTGGTTCTTCACATTTCACTTCTCATCAGTTCATGTAAGTCTCTGTGGGCCTCTCTGAAATCATGCTTCTCATCATTTCATAAAAACAATCTTATTCCATTGCCTTTCTATACCATAACTTACTCAGCCAGTCCCCAAATGATGGTCATCCACTCACTTTCCATTTCCCTGCCACTACAAAAAGGGCTGCCAGAAAAATTTTTGCAGATGTGGGTCCCTTTTCCTCCTTTAAGATCTCTTTGGTATAGAAACTCAGTAGAAACCCTGCTGGGTCAGAGGATATGCACAGTTTGTTAGCCCTTTGGGCATAGTTCCAAATTGCTCTCCAGAATGGTTGGAGTCTTTCACAGTTCCACCAACAATGTATCAGTGTCCCAGTTTTCCCACATCCCCTCCAACATTCATTGTCACATATCCTGTCATCTTAGCCAATCTCGGAGGTGTGTAGTTGTTAGGATTCTTGCAGAGTGCTAAGTCACTGGAATGAATAGAGACAATAGTTATCCAATTTAGCATGGCTCAGTATGATTGATCTGACCCTATAAGGAGAAGTTATGGGCAGAAATTGAAACAAGGTACTAAGTGGAATTGAGGAGACACTGATTAAATATAGTTTAGCATTGATTTAATCCTACAACAAATAATGGTTTCCTCATGACATAATGATTGGTGTATGCTTAGTGTGGAACATATAAGGGAGAAGCTCTTAGAACTTCGTGAAAACTTCAAGGGGACTTCACTGGCATTTTTTTTTTCATTAATTGTCTTGAAATTCTTGTCCTTTTGTTTTTTCAGGTGAACTGTTATTTTTCTACATCAGTAAAATAATTTCTTGGGAGTTTGCTTTGTATGGCACTAAATAAGTAGATTAATTTAGGCAGTATTGTCATTTTTATTATATTCGCTGGGCCTCCTCATGAGCACTTGATATGGTCTGACTTTATTTGTGTGGGAAGAGTTTTGGAGTTGTGTTCATATAGTTCCTGACTTTCCCTTGGCAGATAGATTGCCCAAAATTGTATACTATTTTTAGGTTAAGATTTATGATTCACTCCTACAGAATGGCTCGCTGCCACAAGACCTGAGATACCAGGTTGTATGAAAAGGTTTCAGAACAATGAATTATAAAAAGGGAAGCAACTTGGCCGACCTCAGCCTGGGGAATCCTGGGTCACAGCCCTGCAAGTACCTATCAGGAGGGTCCCAGGCAGAGCATCCCCCCATGGGGAGATTCCAATTGGGGTAAAGAGTTATTGTGACTTAAATAACCCAGGGAACCAGGGTGGCTACATGCCAGCAGTACTAACTTCACTTCCTTGAGCTCCTCCAGACGGGGCCCATTGCTGCCAGAGTCTGTCAGGAGTGAAGCTTTACTCCCAGAGTGGCTAGTTCCAGTATATGGATAAGGCATCCTTGGTGGATTTTGCCAGAATCCCCCGGGGGATGGTGTTCTTCAAGCTATATTCGTTCCCATGATTATTCAGCAGCTGCAAAACAGGGGTGAATAATAGTTCACTGTACCTTAATTACCCCATGGACGAGGAGGGAAACTGAGGGCCGAGGCCTGGGGAATCTTATCGTTATCCCCATATCTTCCATTCGGCCTTCAGTTTATGTAGGCCGTAGGCCATTTCTGGCTTTAGTGACACAGGCTGTCCCCGGGTGTGTTATAAAGCGAGTATAGAATTCTGATCTATGTGTATATATAGCATATTGGTATTAGTGCTAACCATACAGCAATGGGCAGCAGGGGTGGGCTGTAATAGAGAAATCTCCCTGAGCAGGAGCAGATTTAGAAAAGAATCACACAGTGGTGAGTATCAGAAGTGAGGAAATGGGAAGCTCCGGTTCATTTGCCGGCCACAGTGTGCAATTGTGTGCGATGTTCATCCAGAGCTCTCTGATTCTTCTGTAATGTGGCTATGACATCTGAGAACAGAGATCAGAGGGCCCGGGGTAGGATTTGGACATGGACACAGAGAGATCTGTGTAAGGAGAGGCAGAGGTCTGGCTACCCAGTCCACAGTAACTGCACCCACTGCATCAGGGGAAAAGCAGAAATCATCCCCCTGCCAGTGGAGGCACCAAACATGCACTAAAGCACCAGAGAAAGGGGCACTCGCCCTCCTGCAGACAGGTCAGTAACATCACTAGGGGGTCCACATATCAGCTGTGAGGAACCTCCACACACCAGAAAAGTTAGCCAGTGGGCACAAAGGGAGGTCACACAGACAGGGCTCCATGTGCCCGGTGACCATGGCACAGCAAGGCCTCAACAGCAACGGATCCAGTCAGCTGAAGAAGGGATTACAGTATCCACGTCCTTATACTGTCCTGTAACATGTGGTAAAGCAAAATCAGTGTATCAGCCGAGGGGAATAGCCCCAACCTGGCTCGTTCCAGGGGGAGGGGGAACCATGAAATGTTTTCCAGGTTTTTCCCACTGAACAGTCATGCAAGGTATGATAAGTGACTGACACACTCTGCTGCCTTCAAAGGCCATCCATACTTGAGTGGTGCTGAAATCATGGAGACTCACTGTACATTCTCCCCTGTGATCATTGTCAGTAAGTCCAGCCACCATGTGAACTTCTTTAATAGCCATGTTGGGACGGCTGAGGAGCCGCCCATAGTGTCCCAAGGGAATCTCTATTCCTACACCAGTACGGCAGAGGCCAGTCTTCCCAGGTCCAAGTCCGGTGTCTTCCCCAGTAGCCGCACAGATCCAGCTGCTGCTGGCGTCCCTCCATAGGGAGCCACAGTAAAGAAATCATCACATGACCAACACTTCAGAGTCTCAGAGGATGTTCATGATTCTTATCTGCAGATTGGAGGGCACCATTCTAGAAAGCAGTGTACCATCCCCCACAGGGCAGTTATTTAATTGTGGAAAAACTTCACATAGGTTATCTTTCCACTTAGACGATGCATTATTACCTAACGTCTTCAGTTTTTCTCTAATAAGCCATTTATGCTCTCAGTCAAGCCAGCAGCTTGTGGATAGTATGGTGTGTGATATATCCGTTCTGTACTGCGGGCCTGACAAGAGCAATCAGTTTCTTTCCCCTTAAAATGGGACCCATTTGCATTGTGAATCTGCACTGGGCAACCATAATGCAAAGCAGTAATATCCAAGGTTTGCCATGCATTCTTTTGGGTTGCCCTCTTATCTGTGCAGGCTATTGATACTGCAGAATATGGGTCCATGCAAGTGCAGGCATGTTGACATCCCTGGCTCCTAGCTAAGGGTCCACTATCATTAATTTGCCAAATGTGTGCAGGCAGCCTTCCTCTCCCAATTTCCCTAGTTATGTTCTGGGGGAAAGGATTCTCTCTCTATAGGTGACCCTGTACACATTGATCCGCCATTTGTCTCACTACAGAAAGAGGGATAGATATTCCCTTAGCAAGGGCTCACCTGCAGGGAGCTGGGGGTCCCAAAGGTCCTGAGGTTACATGGAGCTGTCTGGCCCGGGGCCACAGTTCTTCAGACGTGACCAGAGTGATTCTCCTGGTTCCAGTCTTGGCCAATGCATACCCATGTGCTTGATACTCATGTTCCAGAGTGTTCTATGTGTTCTAGTTTTAGCTCATCTAGATGTCCCGCCAGGACCCTATGGCAGAAGGTAGGGCTACGGATACGACCCTGTGGCGGGCGAGTAAAAGTGTACTGTCGCCCTGGCCAGGTCAAAGCAAATTGGTCCCCTGGAGCAGGATCTATGGGAATGGGGAAGAAGGCATTAGCCGGATCAGTTACTCCCTGGGTGTGTTTGGATAGCTCCAGTGAAGGTAATGGGGACTGGACCTGCTGCCTATACTCATAATGATAATTATTCCGTTTCCTGTAACCTACTGTCATTCTCCAAGACCCGTCTGACTTCCCTACTGGCCGTATTGGACTATCCCACTGGGTGCTGGTAGCGACCAACACCCCTGCTGCCGGGTACTCCTCTATAGCAGAAGTTACTTCTTCCTGTGCCCCAGGATTCTATACTGCTACAGTGCAATCTTTGTTCAGGGTATTGGGAAATGAATGGGGCAGAGTAACTTTGCCCGCCACTACTAAAGCAGTGTAGACTTTTCTTTCAGCAAACTGATACTTTCCCTCCAGGTGTCAGGTAGTCATCCCTCTCAGAATATCTATACCAATCATGTACTCTGGCATCGGTGCGATTACCACAGACCATTCTCGCTTTGGGGATTGTCCAGTTTTCATTTGGAGATTAGTCTGAACTGCTTTAACTGCTGAACCCCTAATCTTGAAATGGCTACAGGAGTTCCCCTTTAGAATTTTGTTGGATTAACATATATTAGGGTGGCCTTAGGCCCGCATCAATTAGGGCACTAATTGTGTTAGTAGAGCCGTGTGTCCAACAGATCGCTCCCCTTATGTTAGACCCATAATGTTTCCCAGTCATCCATCCTACAGGGTCCTGCCTTCATCCCCTTCTCCTCTCAAATGCTCCAGACTGGGATATAGCGAAGGCCGAGCATGGGGAGTCACCTTGGGAGCAGCTGTCATTTCTCTAGCATTCTTTTCTCTTTTTCTCCTGTACATCTGCTTCCTTTCAGAGGCTGCAATTCCTTCAGTCTCCTCCTGCTTTTAGTAAGACAGTAAATAATTGTCCCCTGGACAGTCTGAGTGCTGTTAGTCGGCCTGGGCCGATCATCCCTGCCTGTAGGAGCAAGAACCAACTCCTCCAGGTCTCCCAACTGGGGTATTTTATGTATTGCTGCCCCTGTATTTTCTGCCCTGGCTGCCAACAGCAAAGTTAACATGATATGTTTGTAAGCAGGGGGCACGGTTTCAATTTCTGGGTTGGGAAGGGGAGCTATTACAGGACTGTTAGTGTATGTAGCAGTGTCTCCCATCCTTAGAGCAGTTTTTGTGGCCTCCTCTTTTAACCTCTGAATGCCATGTTTCAGAGCGGACCAAGCTCTCCCTTTATTGTCCACATTGCAGTATTGGAATATTGGTTTTAAAGACCTGCCCCCACCATACTATCTACAAAAGGGAGGTGTTCATGGGAGCTCTGGCAGCATCATTTGTATTAACACAGTCTCTAAAGTTTGTTGTACAAAGGGATTGGAACATATGCTAATAAATCTGACACAGTCCAGCCAGACTCCTGCCGCTCCTCCATCACTGAGTCGGACTGCCCAGGTCACGAAGGGCTCTCCAGACTTTTGGGAGAGGCGGGCAATAATGTGGGTAACCTCTTGTTGTGTAAACTCCCCAGTGATGTTCTTAGTCTTTTGAGCCCCATTAGGGCCGTCTCCTAACCTCCTCCTCTATACTGGGCCTGCAGTCAAATCCTCTGTGGATTTTTCCTCTTGCTCTTTCCATGCCTCCTCTTCTCAATCCTCCTCCTCACTTTCATCCCATATACCCCAGCCCATGTATCTGGATCCCAGTCCATTGGGGCTGAAGCCATCACAGCGTGCCTTTCCTTGTGATTGACCTTCCTCTTCCTCTTCTAACAGTTCTTTTGTGCCACCCTTACTGCAGCCTTTTCTGCTGTGTTCTGATAGTTCCCAGCTTGATCTCCTAACATAAAGTTTTGACACTGTAACATAGATCACTTTCCTTGTAAGTCAGAAAGTTCTTTTTCTAGTTCTCCTTCCTCTAATATTTTCTGGTCCCTATCACCACAGACAGTGTGGCAGGCAGTTAATGAAGCCCAACCCGTCCTACAGATATCTGTCATTTCTTTCCCTGGTTCACTAGGAATTTGTTGCAAACATTTTGTGGCCTGTGTGGGGGACCCTGGGTTTATATGAGACCCCCAATTCCCACATGTCCCAGAGTCCCGGGCCCAAACATTCGCCAGGGCCGAATAAGGGAAATCATATAATGCTGATGATTTAAGTAGATTTATTTTGTATCCTGCAACTTTGTCAAAGTTGTGGATTATTTCTAGTAGCTTTTTAGTACATTCTCTGGGATTCTCTAAGTATACCATCATATCATCTGCAAATAGTGATAATTTGGTTTCCTCATTACCTACTCTAATTCCTTTTTTGCCCCTGAGGCAGTTGGGGTTAAATGACTTGCCACACAGCTAGGAAGTGTTAAGTGTCTGAGAACAGATTCCAACTCAGGTCCTACTGACTTCAGGGCTGGTGCTCTATCCACTATGCCTGCCTAGCTGCCCCTCTAATTCCTTTAATGTCTTTTTCTTCTCTTATTGCCAAAGCTAAAATTTCTAAGACAATATTGAATAGTATTGGTGATAATGGGCAACCTTCTTCTTTCACTCCTGATCTCAGTGTGAATCGTTCTTGTTTGACCCCATTACCTATGATGCTTGTTGATGGCTTTGGATAAATGCTACTGATCATTTAAAAAAAAAATTTATTTTCAAGTCATGCGCATGAATAGTTTTTCAACTTTGACCCTTGCACAACCTTGTGCTCTATATTTCCCCCTCCTTCCCCCACTTCCACCCCTAGATGGCAAGCAATCCAATATAGGTTATATGTGTTAAAATATCTGTTAAATAAAATTTGTGTAAACATTTTTATACAATTCTCTTGTTGCGTAAGACAAATTGGGTAAAAAAAGGAAAGGAAATGATTAAGAAAACAAAATGCAAGTGAACAACATCAAGAAGAATGAGAATGTTATGCTGTGGGCCACACTCAGTTCCCACTGTTTTCTCTCTGGGTGCAGATGGCTCTCTTCATCTCAAGATCATTGGAACTGGCATCAGTCTTCTCCTTGTTGGAAAGAGTCATGTCCATCAGAATTGATCGTCGCATAATACTGATTTTGTCATGTATGATGATCTCCTGGTTCTGCTCATTTCACTTCTCATCAGTTCATGTAAGTCTCTCCAGGCCTCTATAAAATTATCCTCTTGATCATTTCTTATAGAACAATCATATTCCATTGCCTTCATATACTATAACTTATTCAGCCATTCTCCAACTGATGGGCACGCACTCAGTTTCCAGTTCCTTGCAACTAAAAAAGGGCTGCCACAAATATTTTTGCACATGTGAATCCCTTTTTAAAAATGGTTTTGTGATATAAGCCCAGTAGAAACTCTGCTGAGCCAAAGGGTATGTAGAGTTTGGCAGCTCTTTGGGCATCTTTCCATATTGCTCTCCAGAATGGTGGGATCCGTTCACAGTTCCACCAACAATGTATCAGTGTCCCAGTTTTCCCACATCCCCTCCAACATTCGACACGATCATGTTTCCTGTCATCTTAGCTGATCTTACAGGTGTGTAGTGCTATCTCAGAGGTGTCTTAATTTGCATTTCTCTGATCAATATTGATTTAGAGAATCTTTTCATATGATTAGAAATGTTTTTAATTTCTTCACATGAAAATTGTGTGTTTATATCCTTTGACCAGTTATCACTTGGAGAATGGCTTGTATTCTGATAAATATGAATCAGGTCTCTATGTTTTAGAAATGAGGCCTTCATGAGAACACTTAACTGTAAAAGTGTTTTCCCTATGTATTGTTTCCCTTCTAATCTTGTCTGTATTCATTTTGTTTATATAAAAATTTTTAATTTAATATAATCAAACTTATCTTTTTGGTGTTCACTTATGAGTATCAGTTCTTCTTGGGACACAAACTCCTTCCTTCTCCACAGATCTGAGAGGTAAACTATCTTATGTAATTGTAATTTGCTTACAATATCACTCTTTATATCTAAATCACGAACCCATTTTGACTTTATCTTGCTGTGTAGTGTTAGGTGTGTGTCCATGGCTAGTTTCTGCCATACTTGTTTCCAATTATCCCAATAGTTTTTGTCATATAGTGAGTTCTTTCTTTTTTTTTTTTAGAGAAACTGGAATTTTTATTTTGCCACAGTCCAGTTGTGTGCTCTTGGACAGTACTTAACATTTACTTTCTCTGTACTTCAATTATATTAAATATAAGAAATTATTGGTTATTCTAAAACCATCATAAAAAAAGAGAAAACAATTCAAAGCTTTCTTTCACTATCTCCTTCTAGAATTATTGCAATATTTATTACAGAAATTTTATTAAAAATGCACATTTTAGACATGAATCATTAAGTCCCAAATTTCTATAGAACAATGATCTTTGGAATTTAATTAATTAAACAACTTTTGTCTTTGAACCATGTTCTTGACACTCAGGCATTCTTTAGTCACATGTGATATTTATTTCTAATTTCTATGATTGCATTGACTTTTTTTCATTTTTAAAAAATAATAATAGTTTTTATTTACCAGATATTTACATGGGTAATTTTACAATGTTGACAATTGCCAAAACTTTTTTTTTCCAATTTTTCCCCTCCTTCCAACCCCCCAGATCACAGGTCGACCAATACATGTTAAATATGTTAGAGTATAAATTAAATACAATATATGTATACACGACCAAACATTTGTTTTGCTGAACAAAAAGAATCGGACTTTGAAATAGTGTACAGTTAGCCTGTGAAGGAAATCCAAAATGCAGGCGGACAAAATTAGAGTGATTAGAAATTCTATGTAGTGGTTCACAGTCATCTCTCAGAGTTCTTTCGCTGGGTGTAGCTGGTTCAGTTCATTACTGCTCTATTGGAACTGATTTGGTTCATCTCATTGTTGAAGAGGGCCACGTCCGTCAGAATTGATCATCATACAGTATTGTTGTTGAAGTGTATAATGATCTCCTGGTCCTGCTCATTTCACTCAGCCTCAGTTCATGTAAGTCTCTCCAGGCCTCTCTGAAATCATCCTGTTGGTCATTTCTTACAGAACAATAATATTCCACACTATTCATATACCACAGTTTATTCAGCCATTCTCCAATTGATGGACATCCACGTAGTTTCCAGTTTCTGGCCACCACATAATGAGTTCTTATCCCACAAGTTGGGTTTTGGGATTGCTATGTTGGATTGCTATAGTTTATTGACTATTTTGTCCTGTGATGTTAACCCATTCCACTGATTATCTACTCTATTTCTGAGCCAGGACCAAATGGTTTTGATGACCACCGATTTGTAATATAGTTTTAGGTATGGTACACCTAGGCCACCTTCATTGTCATTTTTCCCCCATGAATTCCCTTGAAATTCTTGATCTTTTCTTCTTTCAGGTGAACTTATTTTTTCTAGGTCTATAAAATAATTTCTTGGGAGTTTGATTGGTATGGCTCTAAATAAGTAGATTAATTTAAGCAGTATTGTCCTTTTTATTATATTCACTCAGCTAACCCATGAGCAATTGATACTTTTCTGTCTTATTAGATCTGGCTTTATTTGTGCTGGAAGTGTTTTGTAATTATGTTCACATAGTTCCTGACTTTCCCTTGACAGATAGATTCCCCCAAATTTTATACTATCACCAGTTATTCTGAGTGGAATTTCTTTTTTATCTCTTGCTGCTGTACTTTGGTACTGTTGGTAATATATATAAAAGCTGATGATTTTAATGAATTTATTTTGTATCCTGCAACTTTGCTGAAATTGTGAATTGTTTCTAATAGTTTTTTTTTTGATTCTCTAGGGTTCTCTAAGTATACTGTCGTATCATCTTCAAAGAGTGATAATTTGCTTTCCTCATTACCTACTCTAATTCCTTTAATCTCTTTCTCTTCTCTTATTGCCTAAGCTATCATTTCTAATACAAAATTGAATAGTAATGGTGATAGAACGCAACCTTATTTCACTTCTGATCTTATTGGGAGTGGTTCTTGTTTGTCCCCATTACATATGATGCTTGCTGATGGCTTTGAATAGGTACTACTGATTATTTTAAGGAAAAGTCCATTTATACTCTCTAGTGTTTTTAATAGGAACGGGTGTTGGATTTTATCAAAAGCTTTTTCTGCATCTATTGAGGTGATCATATGTTTTTTGTTACCTTCTTTGTTGATATATTTAATATTGTTAATAGTTTTCCTCATATTGAAGCAGCCCTGCATTCCTGGTATAAATCCTTTTTGGTCATGGTAGGTTCTGGGGATGACTTTCAGTAATATCTTTGCTAATATTTTATTTAAGATTTTTGTATCAATATTCATTAGGGAAATTGGTCCATAATTTTCTTTCTCTGTTTTCATCTACCCCGAGTTTAAATGTCAACACCATACCTGTATCAGAAAAGGAATTTGGTTGGACTCCTTCTGTCCCTATTTTTTCCACATAGTTTGCATAGTACTGGAATTAATTGTTCTTTAATTGTTTTGTAGAATTTTCATGGAAATCCATCTGGCCCTGGAGATTCTTTTCTCAGAGAGTTGATTACTAGCTTTTTCTATTTGTTTTCCTAAAATGGGCCTATTTACATAAATTATTTCCTCTTCTTTTAATCTGTGCAACCTATACTTTTATAGGTCTTCCTCCCGTTCAGTTAGATTATCAAATCTATTGACATATAGTTGGCCAAAATAACTCCTAATCATTGCTCTAATTTCTTCTTCATTGGTGGAAAATTCTTCCTTTTCATTTTTGAGGCTAACATTTTGATTTGCTCTTTGTACTTTTTAAAATCAAATTAACTAAAAGTTTTTCTATTTTCTTGTTTTTTTTTTTCATAAAACCAACTCTTAGTTTTATTTATTAATTCAATAATTTTCTTATTTTCAATTTTATCAATCTCCCCATTTATTTTCAGAATTTCAATTTTGGTATTTAATTGGGGATTTTTAATTTGTTTTTTTCTAGGTTTTTAGTTGCAAGAGTCATAGTGAGTGGGCTTAGTCCTGAAGGGAATTTAGCAACAATTTTCATCTTAAGCAGATCTCTAATAATAGGAAATGTAGACAGAGACAGAGAAAGAGACAGACACAAAAAGAGCCAGAGAAACAGCAGACAGAGACACACACACACACATACATGCACAAACACACACACAGTGATAAACTGTCAGATAAGGACAGAGATAGACGGAGACAGAGAGATACAGAGAAAGACAGAAATAAAGAGAAACAGCAGAGAGAGACACACACACACATACACATAAAAACACACATAGAGTGATAAACTGTCAGATAAGGACAGAGATAGAGAGATGGAGAGAGAGACACAGAGAGAAAGAGAGAGAGGGAGGGAGGGAGGGAAGGAGGGAAGGAGGGAGGGAGGAAGGAAGAGAGAGAGAGAGAGAGAGAGAGAGAGAGAGAGAAGAAACAGACACACAGAAAGGAGAGACCGACAGAAAGACAGATATGAAACAGAAATAGCAAGACAGAGAAAGAGATAGAGACAGAAAGAGGCAGAATGAGACAGATATAGAAAGGGAGACAGAGAGAGACAGAGACAAAGAGACAGGAGACAGAGAAACACACACATACACAGGGACAGACAAAACAGAGCCAGGCAGACAGAGAGTGTCAGAGAGAGACAGAGAAAGAGACAGAAGAAGAGAGATACAGAGAGACAGAGAAATAGAGACACAGAGAAAAAGACAGGCAAAGGGAGAAACAGAGATAGACAGAGACAGAGACAGAATCAGAGACAGAATAGACAGAGAAACACAGCAGCAGAGGCAAACAAAGAAACAGAGAGACAGTAGACAGACACAAAAGAGAGAGAGAGAGATACACACACACAGACAGAGGCAGAGACAGAGGGAGAAAGAGACATAGTCAGAGACAGACAGAGACCAAAAGAGAGATAGAGATAAGACAGAGGTAGAGACAGAGAGAAAGAGACATATTCAAAGATAGACAGAGGCAGAAAGAGAGACAGAGATAGAGACAGGAAGAGAGAGAGACAGAGAGGTAGAGAAACGAGAGAAACAGAGAAAGGTAAACACAGAGACAGACAGTCAGACAAACAGACATGGAGAGACAGACAGAGACAGTGACAGAGAGAGATAGAGATAGAGACAGAGAGAGACACAGAGAGAGATAGAGAAAGAGAGAGAGATATAGAGACAAACATTTAGGCATATAGAGGGATGGAAAAGGAAGAGAGAGGGACGCAGGGAGAGTGAGATACAGAGAGAGAGAGAGAGAGAGAGACAGAAAAAGAGAGAGAGAGAGTGAGAGAGAGAGAGAGAGAGAGAGAGAGAGAGAGAGAGAGAGAGAGAGAGAGAGAGAGAGAGGGAGAGGGAGAGGAGAGAGAGAGGGAGAGAGAGAGAGAGAGACAGACAGACAGACAGACAGACACAGGGAGACAGACAGACAGACCAACAGATAGACATAGAGATGGAAGGAAAAGGAAGAGAGAGAGAGAGAGAGAGAGAGAGAGAGAGAGAGAGAGAGAGAGAGAGAGAGAGAGAGAGAGAGAGAGAGAGAGAGAGAGAAAAGGACGGAGGGAGAGACAGAGAGTGAGGGAAGGAAGGAGGGAGAGAGAGATAGAGACAGAGAGAAACAGAAACAGAGAAAGAGACAGTGACAGACACAAAGATAGATACAGAAACAGATTAATAGGAAACACATACACACAGAGACACAGAGATAACTAGAGATAATATGCCTTTATATGGCAAATCCTTGAAAACAGGGACTGTTTCATTTTTGTCTTTGTGTTCTCCAGCACTCAGTGAAGAGTCTGCAAATCATAGGTGCCAAATGAATGCTTTTTCCTGGATTAATTGCAATTTAAAAATATAACACAGTCTCTATCTGACATCTGGTGCCCATACGCTGGAATTACACTTAGACTCACGCTAAATCCCAGACTTTCTGGATTTTTACTGAGAGGACCCACTTAGCCCCCATTGAGCCAGTGTGAAGAGAGCAGAATGGAGTCCAAAGGAAGGGGGAATTCTGGGAGGGGAAGGGAGTGATGGATTCCTTCCATGTCAGTGGGAATTCACATTAAATGCACCTGCTTCAGTTCTTTATCCCATAAAAGTCCCGCACCCACAATTAGCTCACCCAGAAGCGGGGACAGCCCCCAGGGGGTTTCAGTCCCCAACGGGCCCGTGGCCCATCCACAAGGGCCATTCTCAGGGGAAATAAACACAGGGGAAACAGCCGATCATTTTAATGATAATTCTTAACTTTGAAGGAACTTAGAAATAAATGTCCCAGGATGGACTGAAGTGTGACCTTTATTAAACCAAGCACGCAAAGGACTATTTGTCTAGGTGTCCAGGGCTTCTGCAAGAAGTCATCATGTCCTATTACTTTATAAATAAGGTGATATTTGATTAAGTGAGGGGACTCCTGTGGTCCCTGTAGTAAGGAGTCAAACAGGGATTTGAATCCGGCTCCTCTCCCTCCAGTGCAGCGTTCTTACCAATGGACTGTGTCCTCCATCTGTGTCCCACCGTGGATCTCTATGCTGAAAAAGGTAGTTGGCCTCCACGGCCCCTGATTGGAGCTCTAGAGCCACACTCCCGCGTCTATACCTGCCCATGTCACTTTCTGTCCCTGGGCTCCAAATCCTTCCTCTATGAGATGCCTTCCTCCACAAGAATGGAGGTTGGGTGGAGGAGGCCGGATCTCCCTGAGATGACAGATCTGTCAGGGGTTTTCAGCAAAGGACCCCAAAATGCTCTGGAGACATCAGCTGATCTCACTGGATAACCAGTCTGAGACAGGCAGCGTTCCTCGATGGCCTTCTGCATCACTTAGGCCGTGGGAGAGATGCTAGGAATATGAAATACCTCCGAGTATAATGTCCTTGCAAGAAGATCTTGTTTTCTTGCTTTGATTCATATCCTCAGCATCCAGCTGTAGGGATATTTACGGGACCTGAGAGTTCCTTGAGCCGATTACACCCAAATGACAGAACTCTTCCTACAACACAAGCTGCCCCCTCTGCAGCTTATCATTTTATATAAGACTGTGCATAGTTGTTTTCTTTTCTTATTTTTCTCTCTTTTTTTTGAAGCAATTTGAGTTGCATGACTTGTCCAGGATCACACAGCCAGTAACTGTTAAACATCTGAGGTCACATTTGTATTCATCCTCCTGCCTTCCCGACTGGGGCTATCCACTCTGCCACTTCCCCTGGTTTTAAGTTTTAATATCTTCAAACTTCACCCTTTATGGTTTCCTGAAGCACTCCAAGCTTGAGTGATTTTTACAGGGTCACAAAGAGAGTACAAGTCAGAGACAGGAGTCAGAGACAGGACTTGAACCCAGGTCCCTCTGACTCTGAGGCCAGCTCTCTATACATTTCTCCCTTTCTTAGTTCACCCATAGTAGGCAGTTAATAAACCATTGTGTACTGAGTGATTGGATTGTTTTACGTGCAAAAAGAGAAAGGAAGGGCCCTTGGTGCTCTGAGACATTTTGTAAAGAAAAAAAAAAAAAAAAAAAAAAAAAAAAAATATATATATATATATATATATATATATATATATATATATATATATATATATATATATATATATATATATATATGTATATATATATATCCTTTTCCTGGGGGTGGAAGCCCAAGCCTGCTTCTGCACAAGAGAGCCCAAGAGAGATGGGAAGGGAGCAAAAGCTGTTTAATGCAGAAGTCCCACATCAGGGGAAGTTGGGCTCCTGACACTCCCTGGGTGTATCTGTGAATTCTCAAGAACCAGAAAGACTTACCCTCAGAGACATGGGATAAAAGGTTTGTTTTTCAATTTAACAGCTTCCTCTCCTGTCCTAGGTGAATTAATTTTTCTCTAACTTTTCACTTTCATGTAATCAATGTTTATGAATTTTATCTTTTACAATTCCTTCTCTCCCTCGTTAGGTTAAGGAGTCTTATCCACAGCTATGAGAGGGACATGATCTGTTTCTCTTCTCACTTTTTGATGGTGTGATCTGAAATATAAAAGTCAAATATCTATTTAAAATGTAGTGAAAGATGTGGGTCTAAGTCTAATTTCTACCATGATGCCTTTCAGTTTTCTGAGCAGTTTGTATTGAAACAAGCATTCCTTACTAAATATTTTATTTTTTCTGGTTTATCAAACACTTATTGAGCTCCACGGTTTCTGATTCTCCTTGCCAGTCTGCTCCATTTATCTATCTCCCTCATTTAGGCCGTTCTACCTCTCTATTTTGAAAAAGCTATTTATTTTAAAACATATACACCGATAATTTTCAACATTCACCCTTGGAGAACCTTGTGGTTCCAAATTTTTTTTTCACCCTCTTTCCCCTCCACCTCCCCTAGATGGCACCTGATCCAACAGAGGTTAAACATATGACATTCTTCTCTACATAATTCCACGATTATGCTGCACAAGGAAGATCAGAATAAAATGGAAAAGAAAATGAAAAAGAAAACAAAATGCAAGTAAACAGCAACAAAATAAGTGAAAACACTATGTTGTGGTCCACACCCAGTTCCCACAGGCTCTCGCTGGGTGCAGATGGCTCTCTTCATCACTGAACAATTGGAACTGTCCTGAATAATGTCATTGTTGAAAAGAGCCACGTCCATCAGAACTGATCATAGTATAATCTTTCTGCTGCTGTGTACAGTGATCCCCTGGTTCTGCCCATTTCACTTCTCATCAGTTCATGTAAGTCTCTGTGGGCCTCTCTGAAATCATGCTTCTCATCATTTCATAAAAACCATCTTATTCCATTGCCTTTGTTTGCCATAACTTATTCAGCCAATCCCTAAATGATGGGCATCCACTCACTTTCCATTTCCCTGCCACTAGAAAAAGGGCTGCCACAAACATATTTGCACATGTGGGTCTCTTTCCCTCCTTTAAGATCTCTTTGGTATAGAAACCCAGTAGAAACCCTGCTGGGTCAGAGGATATGCACAGTTTGTTAGCCCTTTGGGCATAGTTCCAAATTGCTCTCCAAAATAGTTGGAGTCTTTTACAGTTCCACCAACAATGTATCCGTGTCCCAGTTTTCGCACATCCCCTCAGACATTCATTATCACATATCCTGTCATCTTAGCCAGGCTCAGAGGTGTGTAGTAGTGTCTTAGAGGTGTCTTAATTCGCAATTCTCTGACCAATAGTGATTTAGAGCATCTTTTCATATGCATTTTATCTTTTATACTTTCTTCTCTCCTTTGTTTGGTTCAGAATAAGTCTTACCCCCAGGTCTGAGAGGTGCATGATCGGTTTCTCCTCTAACTTTTTAATGGTGTGAAGTCAAATATGAAGGTCAGTTATCTATTCAGAATATATAAAGGAATGTGGTATAAGATATTGGTCCATGTCTAATTTCTCCCAGAATGCTTCCCACTTTTCTAGGCAATGTAATTAGAAATCATAATATTTCCTATTAAAACACACACTCTTATAAAGATTATTGTCTAGTATTCCTCTCCACGGACATAATGTTTAAGCACAGTATCTGGCTTACCAAATGGCCTGTTTAGCCATTAATGTTCTAGTCACTCATATCATCTTAAGAACTGAATTAGATTAATCTTATAGCGAAGTGCCACCAACAACACAGTTCCTGTCATCTTAGCAGATCTTACAGGGATGTAGTGTTGTCTCAGAGGTGTCTTAATTTGCATTTCTCTGATCAGTAGTGATTTAGAGCATCTTCTCATATGATTAGAAATGATTTCAATTTCTTCATATGAAAATTGTGTGTTCATATCCTTTGACCAGTTATCAGTTGGAGAATGGCTTGTGTTCTGAGAAATTTAATCAGGTCTCTATGTTTCAGAAATGAGGCCTTTATCAGAACCCTTAAATGTAAAAATGTTTTCTCTATGTATTGTTTCCCTTCTAATCTTGTCTGCATTAGTTTTGTTTGTACAAAAGTTTTTAATGTAATATAATCAAACTTATCTCTTTGGTGTTTACTTATGCGTTTCAGTTCTTCTTGGGACACAAATTCCTTCCTTCTCCACAGATCTGAGAGGTTAAACTATCTTACGTTTTTCTAATTTGCTCATAGTATCACTCTTTATATCTAAATCACGAACCCATTTCGACCTTATCTTGCTATGTAGTGTTAGGTGTATGTCCATGGCTAGTTTCTGCCAAACTTGCTTCCAATTTTCCCAGTAGTTTTTGTCATAAAGTGAGTTCTTATCCTAAAAGCTGGGTTTTAGGATTGCTATACTAGAGTGCTATAGTTTATTGTCCTGTGATTTTAACCCATTCCACTGATAAGCTACTCTAATTCTGAGCCAGGACCATGTGGCTTTGATGACCATGGCTTTGTAGTACAGTTTTAGGTCTGGTACACCTTGGCCACCTTCATTGACATTATTTCCATGAATTCCCTTGAATTTCTTGTTCTTTTCTTCTTTCGGGTGTACTTTGATATTATTTTTCTAAGTCTGTAAAATAATTTCTTGGGAATTTGATTGGTATGGCACTAAATAATTAGATTAATTTGGGCAGTATTGTCATTTTTATTATATTCACTCAGCCTACCCATGAGCAATTGATATTTTTCTGACTAGTTAGATCTGACTTTATTTGTGCGGAAAGTGTTTTGTAATTGTGTTCACATCGCTCCTGACTTTCCCTTGACAGATTCCCCCAAATTTTATACTCTCACCAGCTATTCTGAGTGGAATTTCCTTTGTATCTCTTGCTGCTGGACTTTGTTGGTAATATATCTATTGAGATGATCATATGTTTCTTGTTACTTTGGTTATTGGTATAGTTAATATTGTTAATAGTTGTCCTCATATTGAAGCAGCCCTGCATTCCTGGTATAAATCCTTCTTGGTCATGGTATGTCCTCCTGGGGATGACTTTCTGTAATCTCTTTGCTAATATTTTATTTAAGATTTTTGTATCAATATTCATTAGGGGAATTGGTCCATAATTTTCTTTCTCTGTTTTCATCTACCCCGAGTTTAGGGGTCAGCACCATATCTGTGTCATAAAAGGAATTTGGTTGGACTCCTTCTGTCCCTATTTTTCCACATAGTTTGCATAGTACTGGAATTTATTGTTCTTTAATTGTTTCATAGAATTTGCATGGAAATCCATCTGGCCCTGGAGATTCTTTTCTCAGAGAGTTGATTACTAGCTTGTTCTATTTGTTTTCCTAAAATGGGCCTATTTATATAATTTATTTCCTCTTCTGTTAATCTCGGCAAACTGTATTTTTGTAGGTGTTTCTCCCTTTCACTTAGATTATCAAATCTACTGACATATAGTTGGCAAAATAACTCCTTCTCATTGCTCTGATTTTCTCTTCATTGGTGGAAAACTCTTCCTTTTCATTTTTGAGGTAACATTTTGATTTGTCCTTTTTCTAATAAAATTTACTAAAAGTTTTTTCTATTTTCTTTTTTTCATAAAACCAACTCTTAGTTTTATTTATTAATTCAATAATTTTCTTATTTTCAATTTTATTAATCTCCCCATTTATTTTCAGAATTTCAATTTTGGTACTTAATCGGGGATTTAAAATTTTTTTTCTAGTTTTTAGTTGCAAGAGTCATATTGCGTGGGCTTAGTCCTGAAGGGAATTTAGCAACAATTTTCATCTTAAGCAGATCTTTAATAATGGGAAATGTAGAGAGAGGCAGAGAAAGAGACAGACACAGAAAGAGCCAGAGAAACAGCAGAGACACACACACATACCTGCACAAACACACACACAGTGATAAACTGTCAGATAAGGACATAGAGAGATGGAGAAAGAGAGAAAGAGAGAGAGACAGGAAACAGAAAGACACACAAAAAGAAAGTCAGATATGAAACAGAGAAATAACAAGACAGAGAAAGAGCCAGAGCCAGAAAGAGGTATTAAGAGATAGATATAGAAAGAGAGACACAGAGACACAGAGACAGAGAAACAGGAGACAGAGAAATACACACATACACAGTGACAGACAAAATAGAGCCAGTCAGAGATGGAGAGACAGACAGAGACAGAAGCAGAAGCAAAGAAAGAGACAGAGATATACAGAGACAGAGAGACAGGAGACAGTCAGACAGAGGAAAAGAGACAGAGAGAGAGAGAGAGAGAGAGAAAGAAAGACAGACATAGAGACAGACAGAGACAGAACGAGAGACAGAAATAGAGACAGATAGAGAGGGGGGGGAGTCAGAGAGAGACAGAGAAAGAGACAGAAGAAGAGAGACACAGAGAGACAGAGAAATAGAGAGATACAGAGAAAAGACAGGGAAAGAGAGAAACAGAGACAGAGGGAGACAGAGACAGAGGGAGAAAAAGACAGAGACTGAAAGAGGGACGGAGATAAGACAGAGGCAGAAAGAGACATAGTCAGAGACAGACAGAGACTGAGAGCCAGAGATAAGACAGAAGTAGAGACAGAGAGAGAAAGAGACAGAGACAGAGAGACAGAGATAGAGACAGGCAGAGAGTCAGAAAGAGACATAGTGAGAAAGAGACAGGAGAGAGACATAGAGAGAACTAGAGAAACAGAGAAAAAGACAGGGACAGAGAGAAACAGAGACAGAGACAGAGACAGAAAGAGACAAAAGAGACAGAGAAAAACAGACAGTGAGAAAGACAGATGCAGATAGAGAGACAGAGAGGGAGAAAGGAAGAGACATGGACAGAGGAATTCAGAGACAGAGACAGAGAGAAATAGAGACAGAGACAGATTCTGAGAATACAGAGACAGAGATATCATGAGAGACAGAGACAGAGAAAAAGAGACAGACAGACAAAGAGAGAGAGATAGGGAGAGACAGAGGCATTCAGAGACAAAGATAGTGACACACAGATAGAGAGACACACATACAAAGAAATAAAAAGACAAAGACAGAAGGAGAGAAACAGAGAAAGAGAGAGGCAGAGACAGAGAGAAATAGAGAGACAAGAGATAGAGACACACACAAAGAGACTGTCTGGGCTAGCTCTTGAAAGGGCCTTGGTTTCAGCAGAATAATCACCATCAGAAGAGTCAGGAATAAAGTCCAAGGTCTTTATTATCTCCTTCACAGTCTGTTTCCTTCGGTGGGGCCCGGCCGGCTTTCTGGGGGACCTTCAGACGGGCCTTGGTCTCAGTGCAGAAGTGAAGGAGACAGGCCAGCCACCAGGAGGGTCTCTGTCTTCCTGGCTCTTCAAGTCCCCCTCTAGGGCTGACTCTGACCTCTTAAATACTCAATTGCAATTAAATCCATTCCTCATCCTGCTTATAAGGCAATCATTACATCACCAGGGACCATCATTTGTTGTAAGATTAAATCAGTCCTACTGCACTAGAGAACCATTCATCACCAAGCTAAACTAGATAGCCATTGCCTTATAATCCCACTGACCTAACACCTTGTTGTAAGAATCCTTGTCTCAAGTATATTTCTCCAGAGTTCCGGCCCATTAGACAGAGTCAGAGACAGAGAGAAGGACAGAGAGGTAGAGAAACAGAGAGAGACAGAGAAAGGTAAAGACAGAGACAGACAGACAGACAGAGAGGGACAGAAAAGGAAGAGAGAGAGAGAGAGGGACAAAGAGGGGAGAGAGAGTGAGAGACAGAGAGACAGAGAGGGAGATAGAGAGAGACAGAGAGAGAAAGAGAGAGACACAGAGACAGAGAGAAAGATAAAGACACAGAGAGACAGAGAAACAGATAGACAGAGAGGGATGGAAAAGGACAAGAAAGGAGGGAGAGACATAGAGAGAGGGAAAAAGGGAGGAAGGGAGAGAGAGAGAGAGACTGAGACAGAGAGAGAGACAAAAGGAAACAGAAATAGAGAAAGACAGTGACAGACACAGAGAGAGGTGGAGACAAACAGATTAATAGCAAACATACACCGAGACACACAGTTAAGTAGAGATAATATGCCCTTATATGTCAAATCTTTGAAAACAGGAACTGTTTCACCTTTGTCTTTGTGTTCTCAGCACTCAATGAAGAGCCTGGCAAATCATAGGGGCCAAATTAATGCTTTTTCCTGGATTAATTGCCATTTAAAAATATAACACGATCTCTAGCTGACATCTGGTGTCCACTCCCTGGAATTACACTTCAGCTCATGTTAAATCCCAGATTTTCTGCATTTTCACTGACAGGACCCACTTAGCGCCCATTGAGGTGGCCTGAAGGGAGCAGAATGGAGTCCAAAGGAAGGGGGAATTCTGGGAGGGGAGGGGAGTGAAGGATTCCTTCCGTGTCAGTGGGAATTCACGTTAAATGCACCCGCTCCAAATCCCTGTTACATTCTTTACCCCATAAAAGTCCCGCACCCACAATTAGATCACCCAGAAGCGGGGACAGCCCCAGGGGGTCCCCAAGGAGCCCGTGGCCCATCCACAAGGGCCAGTCTCAGAAGAACGAAACACAGGGGAAACAGCCGATTATTTTAATGATAATTCTTAACTTTGAAGGGAACTTAGAAATATATATCCCAAGTTGGACTAAAGTGTATTTATCAATCAAAAATATTTATTAAATCAAGCTTCTAAAGGTCTATTTGTCTAGGTGTCCAGGGCTTGTGGAAGAAGTCATTATGTCCTATTACTTTATAAATAACGGCTATTTGATTAAGTGAGGGGACTCCTGTGGTCCCTGTAGTAAGGAGTCAAATGGGGATTTGAATCCGGCTCCTCTTCCTCCAGGGCCTTGTTCTTACCGATGGACTGTGTTCTCCATCTCTGTCCCACCGTGGCTCTCCATGCTGAACAGAGCTGCTCCTGTGGCCTTTCAGTCACCTCCTGCCTCATTTCCCTCATCCCTGAAGGTTTTCAATGTGACTAAAGGAGGCTCCTAGTCACAGACTTGGGCCCAGAGGAAATGCTGGATTTTTTTTCTCCTGTTTAATGTGAGTTCCCCTGGGGGAACTTGTCTTCTTGCTTAGTCTGACAATCTGCTCCCCTCCTCTATTTCATATTTCCCATTCCCAAGGTCCATTTCCCCCCTTCATTTGGGCTGTAATAGGTTACAGGTTCATCTTTTTTGAAAGAGAATGGCCAGGGTGAATTTGTCACTGTGTCATTTTGAGCTCCGTATTGCTATCCCAGGCACATCAAAAGGGGGCACCGAGGAGGATCATGGGTAAGAAACAGCAAGCATTGTACTCCGGTATTACTGCAGGATTTTAGAGAGGCATCAAGAAGGAGAAAACTGGAAAGCTTTGAATGGGCCAAGTTTTAAATGACTTGAAATGCCCCAAAGTGAATTTTATATTTAATCTTGGAAGTAATAGGGAGCCCCTGCAGTTTATCGGGGGCTGATATGATCAGAGCCGCCCTTTAGGAAGACCATTTGGCCTGCTGAGCCTCTCCTGGATTTGGTGTAGAGAGAGATTTTAGGCAGTATGGGCAACTAGAAAGCCTTGCAACAGTCCAAGGAAGAGGTGATGAGGGTCTGAAGCAGGGAGGTTTTGGGTGAGAGAAGTAACAAGATTAGGCGACTGATTGGATTTGTGCAGAGTGAGAAGAAGTGGAGGATTCTGAAGTTTTGGAGGTTGGGCTGGGAAAATGCTGAGGGGAAGCAAGATGGTGAAGATGTGAAAGTAATGGACATGAAGATTACTGAGATCCTGGAAAGTAATGGTGGTAGTGACACGGCTTATACTGAGGCAGGGATTCTGGGAGGGTGAGGGCGATGATGGGTATGGGCACGTCCGGGGATTTCACAGTGAGAGCAGAGATTGAAAAGTCTGTCTGTAGGGAAGGGTCAGTGATACTGTTGGGATAGGAATACGGTATTTCTTTTGGAGAGAGAGTAATGCTGGCGGTCCTGTTGTTCCAGGGCTGACTGTTTTAATACCAATATTAATTGGGGTACATATGTCCCAGTGCTGATGATGGTGAGAGAACGGCCATGATGATAGAGGCGGGAAAGCGACACAAGTCCGAACATGGCAGTGAGAGAATTTGTGTTGTGACCATGATTATGGTGATGTGACCCCCTATTGGGCAGGAGACAGCCAAGGTGTGCTAGGTGAAGAGCTGTCCTTGGAGCTGGGAAGCCTGGAGGCGAGTTCCTCCTGTGGCAGGCACTGCTTCTATGAGCCTTTCAGTTCTCCTGGTAATTCTTGAACTCAGGACGGCAGAAACCTTGCTGACCCACAGGGTTGTGTAACTAGCTAGAGCCTCCAATAAGCACTCTGTTATTAGAACTTTGAGGACAGCGGGAAAGTTCGTTGGGGGTTTTAGAATTGCTCCTAATTGTTGTGCTGGGCTGATACTGTCTCAGAGCATCTTTATTAAAAGATGCTATTGGACACACAATGGATGTAATGGAGCAATGTACCCTATAGAACTTCATGAGGAAACCATGAGTGGAAGGTCTGGGCTTTAAAAGTTGAAACACTCATTTCCTGAATCCCTTTCATTCTGAAGAACATCAGCTGTTTCAGCTGATGGGAAAATCCCTGAGATGTTACTATTTGGCATAAGGGAAGAAGGCTCACGTTCTGTGAAATTTTTGGCTGCACGTGAGAAGATGTACATCTCTGTCACAGTTTCTATCAGTGTGAAAAAATCTTTAAAGCTGGAAAAACCCCAAACAGAACATCATTTTTTATGTTCAAAGTCACAGGGGGTCCCTTTGGATACCAGAAAAATCATCTGTCCAGAGGCAATGGCAAGCGCCACGTGCAGGGGGAATATATTAGCCTCTCTCCCCATAAATTCCCCTGCGTATCATGGCGTCACTGCCCAGATATCAGGCTCTTGTGGGTGTGAAGCACAGATTCCCACGTGCCCCAGAACGGTTTGAGATGGCTCTGGATGAGCTAAAAATCCCAGTAATAGAAAAGGAAGAAATCAAAGGCTAAAAAGATAGGTGAAGAAGAAGGGAAATTATTCCTATTTACTGGTGACATGATAATTTGGAAAATCCTACAGAATGATCCAAGACACTCAGTAAGACAACAGCTTCAACAAAGATGCAGACTACAGAATAAGCATTCTTCTACTACTTTTTACCATGAAATCACCATGAAATCCAAGAGAATATAACACACAGGGAAATCTCATTCCAGACAGCTACAAAATACCTCAAGTGTGTGGGAACTCCCTTACCAAAGCACACAAGGGTCTTGCATGGGTTCAATTACAAAATATTCTTTATATAATCAAAAAATAAATTTAAATAGTGAGACGAATGTTAAATGTTTATGGCTAGGCCACAACAGTTTCATAAAAGTGACAAAGTGGAATAAATCCCAATTACTGCAAAGAATTAGTCCCTGAAATGATCACAATATTTGAATTTGCACTGGATGTTTCCATGGGAATAACCCCGTGACTATATTTTATATAGTTCATATTACTGGATAACATGAATTTAAATACATGCAATACCTGTGAAGGATTTGTCATTTGCACCAATGGGGACCTAGCTGAAATGTCAAAGTTAATTGCAATTTTAAATTAGCTAAGGACTTCTCTAGGAAATTTGAGAAAATCAACACCAAATGAATTTGGAAAACCAGAAGTTAATAAACATCAAGGGAAATGATGATGAGGGAAAAAATTAAACCCGAGATTTGGTGGGGGTGAATGAATGTTGGGGCCATTCTAGTAGCTCCAAGTATATGAGCCCTTTGATCTCAGAGGCGAGATGAATGAGGCAGGAGACTCTCAGAGGGTGGACAGAGCTCCAGCTTATCATGCTGCACAGCCTGGTTGATGCACATTTCTGCAAGGGCGATCAGTGCATGAACAGTAGGCAATCCCCCATCACTCTTCAGAGAAGCAGCTCATGGGCTCTGAGTGTGCACGGTCTCTGCCAATGGGAGGAGAGCAGATCCAGCCACCTATTGTCTTGCTCACAGGTGACGGGCCCTGCCAAGGCATCCCTGCTCATGAGCAACTACACTGCAACCCTCAGGCACAACCTGTTCCCATGACAAGCATCACTGCTCCTTGTGGACAAGGGCACTTTTGCAACCTGGCAGAAACCTTAGTGTGCACCAAAGGTCTGTGCTCTCTCTTGCAAACGTCAAAAATTATCCATGTATGTATTTTGAAAATAATAAGCTGTAATTTTTTAAAAAGCTTTTAAAAATAGAGAATTAGAACAGACTGGATGAGGGAGGTAGATACATGGAACATATTGGCAAGTGAGAATCAGAAACGGTGATGCTCAATGAGCTAGTGTTCAATAAACCTGAAAAAATAAATATTTAGGAAAGATCTCTGTTTTCAATAAAAACTGCCCAGAAAAGTGGGAAGCATTCTGGGAGAAATGAGACACAGACCAATATCTTATACCACATTCCTTTGTATATTCTGAATAGCTATATGACCTTCATATTTGAGATCACACCATCAAAAAGTTAGAGGAGACACAGATCATGCGCCTCTCAGCCCTATGGATGAGACTTATTCTGAACCAAACAAGGGCGAGAAGGAAGTTTGTGAGATAAAATACATAGCTTTGATTACATGAACTTGAAAAGTTTCTAGATAGACAAACTTAATTCACCTAAAATAAGAAATGACCTACCTGATAAATTGAAAACAAAAACAAAAACAAAAACAAAAACAAAACAACTTTGTATCAAATGTCTCTGAAGGTAAGTCTTTCTGGTTGAGACTTCATAGCTACACCCAGGGTGTGTCAGCAGCTCAACATTCCCTCCTGGGGATTTCCGCATAAAAACAGCCTTTTCTCTCCTCCTGTCTCCCTTGGGCTCTTTATCACCGGTGGAAGCAGGCCTGTGCTTTCTACCCCTGGATTCACACACACAGTGACAGAGAAAAACAGATGTGGAGACAGAGACAGAAACAGACAGAGACACATAGAGAGAAGCAGAGACACACAGAGAGATACAGATACGGACAGACCGGAGATAGACACACAGAGGAAGTGAGAGACAGAGAAAAAGAGACTGTGAGAAAGACAGAGACAGAGGCAGAGAGAAACAGAGACAGATTGAGAGAGATGGAAACAGAGATACAAAGAGAGATAGAAATACAAAGAGACAGCAAAAGAGAGAGATAGGGAGAGACAGGGATAGAGGCATTCAGAGACAGACATATTGACACAGACAGGGAGACAAACACACAGACACATAGACACACACACACAAAGAAACAAAAAAACATAGACAAAGACAGAAAGAGAGAAACTGAGAAAGAGAGAGGCAGAGACAGAGAGAAACGGACAGAGAGATAGAGAAAAATACACAGACACAGACAGATGGAGACAGAGATAGGGACAGGAAGAGACAGAGTCAGAGAGAGACAGAGACAGTGCGAGAGACAGATGCAGAGAGACAGAGATAGAGAAAGACAAGGATAGAGAGAGAGGAGACAGGAGACAGACTCATACACGGAGAGACAAATATAGAGACATACAGTGAGAGCCAGAGGGACAGAGTCACAGAGATAGATGACAGAGAGACCCACACATACACACACTCAGAGACAGAAAGAGCCAAAGAGACAGAGACCAAAACAGAGACAGAGAAAAAAAGAGAAAGACAAAGACAGAAAGAGACAGTAGACAGAGACAAAAACAGAGACAGAGAAAAAAAGAGAAAGACAAAGACAGAGACAGTAGACAGAGACAGAGACAGAGAGCCAGATGACAGAGAGACACACATATACACTCACAGAGACAGAAAGACACAGAAGACAAAAGAAAGAGAGACAGAGACAGAGAGAGAAATAGACAGAGAGACAGACCGAGCCAAATAGACACAGATAAAAAGACAGAGACAGAGACAAAAAGACAGGAAACTAGGAGAAGGAGAGACAGAGAAACAGGAGACACACACACAGAGAGACAACTAGAGACAATGTGAATTTTTATATCAAATCCGTGCAAACGTGGACGGGTCCATTTTTGTCTTTGTGTTCCCAGCACTCAGTGAAGAGCCTGGCAAATAACAGGCGCCAAATTAATGCGTTTTAGTGGATTAATTGACATTTAAAAATATAACACGCTCTGTTTCTGCCATCTGGTGTCCAAAGTCGGAACAACAGGTAAGCTTAGCAGTACGCGCGCCGTCCTGTGGCCGGCTCCGGTATTACACATTCAGTCTGCCATCCAGTGTCCAAATCCTGGTATTGCACTTCGGCTCATTTTAAATCCCAGATTTTCTGCATTTTCACTGACAGGACCCACTTAGTCCCCATTGAGGCGGCCTGAAGGGAGCAGAATGGAGTCCAAGGGAAGGGGGAATTCTGGGAGGGGAGGGGAGTGATGGATTCCTTCCGTGTCAGCGGGAATTCACATTAAATGCACCCGCTCCAATTCTTTACCCCATAAAAGTCCCGCACCCACAATTAGATCACCCAGAAGCGGGGACAGCCCCCAGGGGGTTTCAGTCCCCGATGGCCCGTGGCCCATCCACAAGGGCCAATCTCAGGGGAAACAAACCCAGGGGAAACAGCCGATCATTTTAATGACAATTCTTAACTTTGAAGGGAACTTAGAAATAAAAATCACAAGATGGACTAAAGTGTGACCTTTATTTGTCTAGGTTCCAGGGCTTCTCCAAGAAGTCATCATGTCGTATTACTTTATAAAAAAGTTGATTGTGATTAACTGAGGGGACTCCTGTGATCCTTGTAGTAAGCAGCCAAACAGGGATTTGAATCCAGCTCCTCTCCCTCCAGTGCAGGGTTCTTACCAATGGACTGTGTTCTCCATCTCCGTCCCACTGTGGCTCTCCATGCTGAACAGAGCTCTTCCTGTTGCCTTTCAGTCACCTCCTGCCTCATTTCCCCCATCCCTGAAGCTCTTCCATGTGAATAAAGGGGGCTCCTAGACATAGACTTGGGCCCAGAGGAATCCTGGAGGCCATCTAGTGCTTTCCTTCCTCTGACAGAGACCAAGGAAGTTGGAGAGATTTGCCTGAGGTGAGGAAGCTGGGAAATGTCTGAGGAAGGATTTGAACCCAAGTCTTCCTGACTCCAATGTTACGGGTGCAGCTAGGAGATCCTGCTGCCTCAAACCTCTCTTTCCAAGTGGTTACTCTCAGATCAATTTATTCCTTTCTGAAATTTTAAGAGAAAAACAGTTTTCCCCAAATACAAAGTTCTGTGTAGATGCCTGTGAGCCCGCACTGAACTCTTGGGTTTTCTGCCCATTACCTGGTACTGTGTCATGAAGGAGGCCTTTGCCCCGAACTTTTACTGAAAGGACATGCTGGAAAGGCTTTACGGGACAACTCAGATGATGACGGATATCTGCAGGTTAAACAAAATGGTCACTCCCTCAGGAAAAGTTATTGAGACCTTCTGTAAGTATGTTGTCACATGAACACTTAGAAACCGTGTCTTTACCCTTGGCAAACCTATGGATGACAAGTCCTAGTTGCTCTTCAGAGAAGATTCTGGAATACAGTGGGAATGGGGGAGGGCTGACTCCCCTGGACACCTAGCCCTGGTAGCCAAGTAAATAACAGGAATATAATGGGATATTAAATAGCAAAAGTGCAATGATCATGGATCCAGTTGGCTTGTTATTGATATATCAGTATTCCTTTGGATATACTGCCTACATTGAATAATACTCACATTAGTCCCAATGGGGGCTCAGGTAACCTGGCAGTATATTGTCCTCCTACTCTTGGAATAAATTCAGTCTGCAAAATGTAGCTCAATACGTCATTTCCTTCCTAGACATTCCCACATTGAGAGACAGAGAGAGAGAGAGAGAGAGAGAGAGAGAGAGAGAGAGAGAGAGAGAGAGAGAGAGAGTCGTCATGCTCCCAAGTGACAAAATAAAAGAGCAAAAAACCAATCGTCCATAACAACTGAGCCCAAGTTGTGACCATTCCCGAGGGAAACAAACCCCCATTTTTCATAGTTCTGCTATGCTATGTGAACAAAATGACAAAAACTTTGACCATTATGCCATTTGCTGTCTGTTTTCCTGGAGATCTGAGGATATCCCTGAGATGACAGATCTGTCAGGGGTTTTCAGCAAAGGACTCCAAAATGCTCTGGAGACATCAGCTGATCTCACTGGATAACCAGTCTGAGACAGGAACGTTACATGACTTGTCCAGGATCACACAGCCAATAAGAGTTCAGGTCCGGGACTGTCTATGGTGCCATTCACCTGCTCCCGATTTTAAATTTTAATGTCTTCAAACTTCCCTAAGGCTTTTGGAAATCCTTTACAGTGTTCTGAAGCACTGAAAGGTTGAGCAGGGCCTTTGTCCGGGTCCACAAAGAAAGTTTAAGTCAGAGGCAGGAGTCAGAGACAGGACTTAAAGCTAGGTCCCTTTGAGTCTAAGGCCAGCTCTCTATACTATTGTCCCTTTCTTTCTTGGCCCACAGTAGACACTTAACTAAACCATTCTGTATTGATTCATTGGATTCTTTTAAATGAAAAAAATGAAAAGGCCCTTTGTGTTCAGAAAAATTTTGTTAAAAGAAATCTTATCCATTTCCATGGTAGGAGGCAAAAGCCTGCTTCCCCAGGTGGTAAAGAGCCCAAGGGAGACAGGAGGCAAAAAAGTCCCACATCAGGGAAAGTGGGGCTCCTGACATATCCCTGGGTATATCTGTGAATTCTCAAGAACTAGAAAGACTTACCATCAGAGACATGCGATACAAAGTGTTTTCTTTTTCAGTTTAACAGCTTCATTTTCTAATAAACTAGGTGAATTAATTGTTATTTTTTCAATTTCTTGTAATCAAAGTTTATGCATTTATCTTTTATAATTCCTTCTCTCCCTTTTTAGGTTAAGAATAAGTCTTATCCATAGCTGTGAGAGGGATATAATATGTTTTTCTTCTAACTTTTTGATAGTATGATCAAGGTGAAATATCTAGTTAAAATATAGTATAAGATATTGGTCAAAATCTAATTTTTCCCAGAATGCTTTCATATTGTCTGAGAAGTTTTTATTGAAAAAAAAAGTGTTCTTTACGAAATAATTTATTTTTTACTACTTTATAGAACATTAGCTCTTTGAGCAGCACTGTTTCTTACACTCCCTTGCCAATCTGTTCCATTTATCTACCTCCCTCATCTAGGCTCTTCTACCTTTCTATTTTTTTAAAAAGCCTTTTATTTTCAAAACCTATACATAGAAAGCTTTCAACATTCACCTTTAGAGAATCTCGTGTTCCAAATTTTTTTCACCCTCCCTTCCCTGTACCTCCCCTAGATGGCACCTAATCCAGTAGATGTTGAACATGTGCTATTCTTCTCTACATAGTTCCACGATTATGTTGCACAAGGAAAATCACATCAAATGGAAAAGAAAATGAAAATGAAAAAATGCAAAGCAGCAGCAATTAAAAATGTGACAACACTGTGTTGTGATGTGCATCCAGTTCCCACAGTCCTCTCTCTTGGGGGCAGATGGCTCTCTTGCTCACAAGAGCATTGGAACTGGCCTGAATCAAGTCCCTGCTGAAAAAAACCATGTCCATAAGATTTGATCATCATATAATCTTGCTGCTTCTGCATACAATATTCCTTCGATTTTGCTCATGTCACTCACCACCAGTTCATGTAAGTGTCTGCAGGCCTCTCTAAAATCACTCTCTTGCTCATTTCTTACAAAACAATAATATTCCATAACATTCATATACAACACCTCATTCAGCCATTCTCCAACTGCTGGGCATCCACTCAGCTTCCAGTTCCTTGACACTACAAAGAGGGCTGCCACAGACATTTTTGCAGATGTGGGTGCTTTTGCCTTTTTAAAGATCGGGGGATAGTAGCCCCATAGAAACCCTGCTGGGTCAAAGGGTATGCACACTTTGATAGCCATTTGGGCATAGTTCGAAATTGATCTCCAGAATGGTTGGATCTGCTCACAACTCCACCAACAATGCATCAGTGTCCCAGTTTTCCCAATGCCCTCCAACATTCTTCATTATCATATTTTCTGTCATCTTAGCCAATCTTGGCGGTGTGTAATGGTGTCTCAGAGGTGTCTTAATTTGAAATTCTCTGACCAGTAGTGATTTAGAGCATCTATTCACATGACTAGAAATCGTTTTATATCTTCATCTGAAAGTTGTCTGTCCATGTCCTTTGACCATTTATCAATTGGAGTATGGCTTTGGTTCTGATACATTTGTGTTAATTCTCTATATATTTTAGAAATGAAGCCTTTATCAGAACTATTAAAGGTAAAAATGTTTTCCCACTTTATTGCTTCCTTTCTAATTTTGTCTGCATTATTTTTGTTTGTATAAAACTTTTTAACTTAATATCAAAATTATCTATTTTGGGGTCAATAATGAGCTCCAATTCTTCCTTGTTCACAGATTCCTTTCTTTTCCATAGAGGTGAGAAGTAAACTTTCCCATGTTCTTCTACTTTGTTTATAAAATCACTATGTCTAAATCATGAACCCATTTTGACCTTATCTTGGTATTTGGTGTTAGGTGTGGGTCCATGGTTAGTTTCTGCCATACTAGGTTCAAATTTTCCCTTCCTAGCCAATAAGATTTTAATGACTGCTTCTTTATAACATAGTTTTAATTCTGGCACAGCTAGGCTACTTTCACTGGCATTTTGTTTTCATTAATTCCATTGAAATTCTTGACCTTTTGTTTTTTCAGGTGAACTTTGTTTTTTTTTTTCTTTCTAGATCCGTAAAATAAGTTCTTGGGAGTTTGCTTTGTATGGCCCTTAAAAAGTAGATTAATTTAGGCAGTATTATCATTTTTATAATATTCCCTTGGCCTACCTGTGAGCACTTGATATGTTTCCAACTGATTAGATCTGACTATTTGTGTGGAAAGTGTTCTGTAGTTGTGTTCATATAGTTCCTGAGTTTCCCTTACCAGAAAGATTCCAAAAATTTTTTAGTATTGTTAGGTTAAGAATTATGATTTGCGCCTCTGAATGGCTCGCTCCCACAAGACCTGAGATACCAAGTTGTATGAAAATGTTTAATAAGAATGAATTATAAAAAGGGAAACAAGAGTTGATAGTGCACTTCTTACAACAAAAGCACTTAAAGCATTTCATGATTCATATAACTAGTACAGTACAAAGAGGTACATAGACTAGAGGGGGAGAGAAGAAAGAATACATCACTGATTCAGGGAAACACCAATTTGGCCGACCTTGGCCTGGGGAATCCCGGGTCACAGGCCAGCAAGTCCCGACTGTGAGGGCCCCAGGCAGAGTATCCCCCCATGGTAGAGATTCCAATCGGGTTGTCGAGCTATTGTGACTTAAATAGCCCAAGGAACCAAGGTGGCCAAATGCCAGCAGTACTGACTTCACTTCCTTAAATGGGAACTTAAACTGAGAACCATTTGCACTGTGAATCTCCACTGGGCAGCCATAATGCAAAGTAGTAATATCCAACGTTTGACATGCATTCTTTGAGGTTGCCCTCTTATCCGTGCAGACTATTAATACTCCAGAACAGGGGTTCTCAAACTATGGCCACCAGCCAGATGGGGCCCGCTGAGTATGCAGCCCTCAGGGTTATGGCAAATGGGCTGAGGGGCGGAGACAGTTTTTGTTTTTACTATAGTCTGGCCCTCCAACAGTCTGAGGGACAGTGAACTGGCCACCTATTTAAAAAGTTTGAGGACCACTGCTCCAAAATGTGGGTCCATGCAAGTGCAGGCTTATTGACATCCCTGGCTTCTAAGTAACGGTCCACTCCACTTGATTTTGCCAAATGTGTGCAGGCAGACTTCCTCTCCCAATTCCCTCTAGTATGTTCTGGGGGAAAGGATTCTCTCTCTATAGGTGACCCTGTACACATTGATCAGTCATTTGTCTCACTACAGAAAGAGGGATAGATATTCCCCTAGCAAGGGCCCACCTGCAGGAAGCTGGGGGTCCCAAACGTCCTGCGGTTACGTGGAGCCTTCTGGCCTTTTGCCACAGTTCTTCAGATGTGTCTGGAATGATTCTCCTGGTTCCAGCTTGGCCAACCCATGCACGTGTGCCTGATACTCATGTTCCGGAGTGTTCTATGTGCATCTACAAGAAAACTGAAGTGTTAGTATTTTGAGCCCGGCCTATGTGTCTTTGCACATCTCATCTCCCCAGACTTGTTTCCATACAAGTCCCAGTCTTGTTATGCCGGACAGGCATCCACGTGGTTATTCTGATAAGGTCAAAAAGAGATAACCCAAGATACAAATAAGTGACAGGAAATTCCTGTCTTAGGAGAGGTCAAAGGAGATAACTTGAGACAAATGATTAATAGAATTTTAGAAATTCCTCTCTTATTTACAAATCTCTTCAGAACCTCTTGGATAACATCTCTATACAAACTTTGTTTTATGACCCTGGTTATGTATTAAATGAATTTCTGAAATTGTATTCCTCGCCCTCGGTATCCTTGCCTTGTGCCCGCCAACTTGTTGTGGCATCCTGGCCCTTTCCAGGCAGGTCTGGCCTTTAAGCTCCCTGGAGGTCAAATGCCTGCCTATCCCTTTACTATCAATAAAGACTTTGTTTTAATACAGCACTGAGTAGCGAATTCATTGGCTATCCTTTGCTGGCCTTGGTACTTTGGGGAAGGAGAGAGAGAGAGGTAATCAGACAACCAGAAAAGGAGCTGATCCAACTTAGATTAGAGCCTCAGTTTCTCCACATCAATTCCCTTTGCCACTGCCCAGGAATCAGGTGACACTGTCCTCCTTTCTCTCCTTCAATCACCTGAAATACAGCAACCAATGCAGCCCCCTGGCTGCTTCCCACTTTTCTGGTAGTTTCAAGAGTAACTTTTGGGATAGATTATGAGAAACGGGCTTCCACTGGCGTTCCTGTGCTCTGCATTTAGCAGGTCCGTCAGTAAAGCATGCAGGTTTGTTCTGGTCAGGGGAAAGGGTGTCAGATCCTCCAGAATTGCAGGTAACGGGCGAGGTTTAGGAGTCGGGTGTTCTTTTCCAGCAGGTCAGAGGTTCAGGGCGCTTCTGCTATCTTTTCATGCAAGACGGACGCCCCTGACTTTCAGCTTGGCCCGCTGCTGTGTACTCCATTTCCATGTGATAATGCTAGATTACTGAGCATGTCCGATTCGATGAGAGATGGGGATGCCCATAATCCAACTCCTAATGGGAATCTGGGCCTCTCTATCACCTCATGATGGATGGTAAATGGTTCTGTTTCCACCAGGGCCCCATAAACAGCCAGTAACTGTTATTGAAAGGGCCTGTCCTGCATCAGGTCATTTTCTAGCCCCAAACCCTACTGGAACCTTTTTATCTCCCTGCTTTTGCCTGAGCTCCAGATGCTGTAATCACTTGATGCAGAGACTTGTAATTCCACTGGCCCTTCCTTTAAGGGCCCCAAATCTCAGGCAGCTTGTGTTGCTCTTTTTGCTTCCTCCAAGGCTTTCTGCTCTTTTGTCCCCATTCTGATTCTTACTTCTTTCTGGTGACTCTAGATAAAGGCCCCAAATGAGGTATTTGATTCCTCCAATGTGCAAACAAACCTGTACAGTTTGGAGCTTCCTGGTCAGTAGTGAGAGGAAGGAAATCTGCTCTCTTTGACTTAGCCTTAGGTAAAACTTCCCAGTGTGCCACATTGATTGATTCTTTGTATAATTATATCATCTGTGCAGTGGGTTAAATGTGTTTTATCAAGTTTTAGCACATCTAGATATCCTGTCAGGACCCTGTGGCAGATGGCAGGGCTGCGTTTATGACCCTGGTGTGGGCGAGTAAAAGTGTACTATTGCCCTGGCCAGGTCAAAGCAAATTGGTCCCATGGAGAAGGATCTATGGGAATGGGGAAGAAGGCATTAGCCGGATCAGTTACTCCCTGGGTGTGTTTGGAGAGCTCCAGTGAAGGTAATGGAGACTGGACCTGCTGCCTATACTCATAATGATAATTATTCAGTTGCCTGTAACCTACTGTCATTCTCCAAGACCCGTCTGATTTCCCTACTGGCCATATTGGACTATCCCACTGGGAGCTGGTAGCGACCAACACCCCTGCTGCCGGGTACTCCTCTATAGCAGAAGTTACTTCTTCCTGTGCCCCAGGATTCAATACTGCCTCAGTGCAATCTTTGTTGAGGGTATTGGGAAATGAATGGGGGCATAGTAACTTTGCCCGCCACTACTGAAGCAGTGTAGACTTTTCTTTCAGCAAACTGATTCTTTCCCTCCAGGGGTCGGGTCGTCGTCCCTCTCAGAATATCTATACTAATCATGTATTCTGGCGTTGGTCCGGTTACCACCGACCATTCTCGCTTTGGGGATTGTCCAGTTTTCATTTGGAGATTAGCCTGAACTGCTTTAACTTCTGAACCTTGATCCGGAAATGGGTATGGGAGTTCCCCTTTAGAATTTTGTTGGGTTGCTGTATATTAGGGTGGTTTGGGGCTTGCATCAATTAGGGCATTAACTGTGGTACTAGAGCTATGTGTCCAACAGATCGCTCCTCTTATGTTAGACCCATAATGTTTCCGAGTCATCCTTCCCACAGGGGCCTGGCCTTCGTCCTCTTCTCCTCTCAAATGCTCCAGACTGGGATATAGCGAAGGCGGAACACGGGGAGTGACCTTGGGAGCAACTGCCATTTCTCTAGCATTCTTTTCTCTTTTTCTCCTGTACATTTGCTTCCTTTCAGAGGCTGCAATTCCTTCAGTCTCCTCCCTTTTACTCCTGCTTTTAGTAAGATGGGAAATAATTGTCCCCTAGACAGTCTGTTTGAGTGCTGTTAGTCGGCCGGGGCCGATCATCACTGCTTTTAGGAGCAAGACCTTCAGAATGGCTGAATAAGTTTTGGTATATGAAAGTAATCAAATATTATTGCTCTATAAGACATGATGAGAAAGATGATCTCACAGAAGCCTGGGGAAACTTAGATGAACTGAGCTGAGTAAAGTGCCAAGAACCCAGAGAATAGAGTATACAGCAGCAGCAAGATTATATGATGAGGGGCAGCTAGGTGGTCCAGTGGTTAGAGCGCCAGCCTTGAAGTCAGGAGGATCTGAGTTTAAATCTGCTCTCAGACAGTTAATACTTCCTAGCTGTGTGACCCTGGGCAAGTCACTTAACTCCAATTGCCTCAGGAAAAAAAAAAAAAAGATTATGTGATGATCAATTTTGATGCCCATTGTTCTTTTCAGCAATGAGATGATATAGATCAGTCCCAAGGGTCTTGTGAGGAAGAGAGCTGCCCCCAGAGAGAGGACAGTGGGAACTGAGTGTGGATCCCAATATTTTGTTTTCACTTATTTTGTTGCTCTTTGTTTGTAGTTTGTTTTCTTTGTTATTTTCTTTTCAATTTGATGTGATTTTCCTTGTGCAGCATAATTGTGGAACTATATAGAGAAGAATGCCACATGTTCAACATCTATTGGATTAGTTGTCATCTAGGGGAGGTGGGGAGAAGCGAGGGCGAAAAAAATTTGGAACAAAAGGTTCTGCAAGGGTGAATGTGGAAACCTATCTGTGTATATGTTTTGAAAATAAAAAGCTTTTTTAAAAAGAGAGGTAGAACGGCCTAGATAAGGGAGATAGATAAATGGAACAGACTGGCAAGGGGGAATCAGAAACTGTGGTGCTCAATAAGCTAGTGTTCGATGGACCAGAAAAAAAATAAATTATTTCAGAAAGAACTCTTTTTTTTCCAATAAAAACTGCTCTGCAAATGGAAAAGCATTCTGGGAGAAATTAGACTTAGACCAATATCTTACACTACCTTTTAAATAGATATTTGACTTTCATATTTAAAATCATACCATTTAAAAGTTAGAAGAGAAACAGATCATGTATCTCCCACAACTATGGACAAGACTTATTCTTAACCTAACAAGGGAGAGAAGGAATTATAAAAGATAAAATGCATAAACTTTAGTTACATGAAAGTGAAAAGTTAGACAAAAATCAATTAACCTAGGAGAAGAAAGGAAGCTGTTAAATTGAATGAAAAAACAAAATAAAACAAAACAACCTTTGTAGCACATGTCTCTGGTGGTAAGTCCTTGGGGTTCTTGGGACTTCATAGCTATACCCAGGGGTGTGGCAGTTCCCTCATGTGGGGCTTCCACACTAAACAGCGTTTGCTCTCCTCCCGTCTCCCTTGGGCTCTTTAGCACCTGGGGAAGCAGGCTTGTACCTCCTACTGCTTGAAAAGGATCTCTTTGTCTCTCTGTCTGTCTCTCGCTGTCTCTTTCTTTTGTCTTCTCTCTCTCTCTCTCTCTGTATGCATGTGTGTCTCTCTCACCTGTACTTCTATCTCTTTTTCTCTTTGTCTCTCCATGTGAATGTTTCTGTCCTAGTCACTTTCTGTCTCTATCTCTTTATCGCTCTGTCTCACTTTCTTTCTTTGTCTCTTTTTTTTGTCTCTGCCTCTCTGTCTCTGTCTCTGTTTCTTTGTCTCTTTCTTTTTGTGTCTGCCTCTCTGTCTCTGTCTCTGTTTCTATGTCTGTCTCTTTCTTTCTTTCTGCCTTTGCCTGTCTCTGTTTCATTGTCTCTTTCTTTTTGTGTGTCTCTTTTTCCTCTTTCTGCCTTTGCCTGTCCCTTTCTCGCTTTTTTTGTCTCTCTCTCTCTCTAACTCGCTCTGTCTCTGTGTGTGTCTTTGTCTCCTGTCTCTCTGTCCTTGTCTCTCTGACTCTGCCCTCTGTCTCTGTTTCATTGTCTCTTTCTTTTTGTCTCTGACTCTCTGTTTCTGACTGTTTCTATGTCTGTCTCTTTCTCTCTTTCTGCCTTTGCCTGTCTCTTTCTCGCTGTCTTTGTCTCTCTTTCTCTAACTCCCTCTGTCTCTCTGTGTGTCTTTGTCTCCTGTCTCTCTGTCCTTGTCTCCCGGTCTCTGCCTCTGTCTTTGTATCTCCCTGTCTCCCTCTCTGTTTCTGTCTCTCTGTCTATCATTGTCTCTCTCCCTGTCTCTGTATCTCTGTGTCTCTCTCTGACTTTGTCTCTCTCTGTTTCTGTTTCTCCCCCTTTTCCTCCCGGACATCCTCCCTTCTCTGTTTCTTTCCCTCTGTCTGTTCTTTCTCTGTCTCTGTCTTTTTCTCTCTCTGTTCCTTCTCCCCCTTTTCTCTCTCTTTTCCCACTCTCTCCTCCTCCTCCTCTCTCTCTTTCTCCCTCCACCTCTGCCTCTGTCCCTTTCTCTTTCTTTGTCTCTCTGTATCTCTCTATTTCTTTTCTCCCTCCATCTGTCTGCCTGCCTGTCTGTGTCTCTCTTTCTCTCTTTCTGTTTCTGTCTCTCGGTTTCTTTCAGCTTTCTCTGTCTCCTTCCACTTTCTCTCTGTCTGTCTTGCCCTCTCTCCCTCTCTCACTGTTTATCTTCCCTCTCACTCTCCCCTCTCCCCCTTTTCTCTCTTTCTCCCTTCCCCTCCCTCTCTGTCTCCACTTTTTCTCTGTCTCTCTCTCTGTGTGTGTGTCTGTGTATGTTTCTCTTTCTCTGTGTGTGTCTGTGTTTGTCTTTCTTTCTCTGAGTGTGTCTTTGTCTCTGTGGCTCTCTCTGTCAGTCTCTGTCTTGCTGTCTCTGTCCCTGAATGCCTCTATCTCTGTCTCTCCTTGTCTCTCTCAGTATCTCTCTGTTTCTCTTTCTGTTTCTGTCTGTTTCTCTGTCTCTTTTCTCTTCTCATTGTCTCTGTCTCTATCTTAGTCTCTTTTTTCTTTCTCTGTGTGTGTCTATGTATCTTTGTGTCTATTTCTGTCTCTCTGTCTCTGAAACTGTCTTTCTTTGTCTCTGTCTCTCTCACCTCTTTCTTTTTCTCTATTTCTCCCCCTCATTCTCTGTCTCTGTCTTTATCTCCCTGTCTCTATATCTGTCTTTCTCTTTTTCTATCTCTTTCTCTGTCTCTCTGTCTCTGTCTCTGTCTCTATCTGCATCTTTCTGCCTCTGCTTCTGTCTTTATATCTGTCTTTCTCTATATTTTTCTGTCTGTCTCTTTGTATCTGTCTGTTTTTCTCTGTCTTTATCTGTCTTTCTATGTCTATCTCTCTCTGTCTCTGTCTCTCTGTATTTGCATGTCTCTGTGTCTCCCTCTCTGCATCTCTCTTTGTTTTTCTGTCTCTATATCAGTCTTTCTCTGTCTCTGTCTCTGTCTCTGTCTCTCTTTCTATCTATGTCTTTCTCTTTCTTTCTGTCTCTATCTGCCTCTTTTTATCTCTGTCTCTCTTTCTCTGTCTCATTATCTCTGTCTCTGTCTCTCTTTCTTTGTCTTTCTCTAACTTTCTGTCTCTATCTGCCTCTTTTTGTCTCTGTCTCTGAATCTGTTATTGTCTATCTACATTTTCCCTTGACAGAGATCTGCTTCAGATGACCATTTTGGCTCAACTCCCCTCCGGCTTCAGCCCCCCCAGTGTGACTGTCCCCACTCAGGGCCTTCCCTTTAATGGTGCCTTCCTCCTTGCTCTAGTTACTTCCATTCAGCATAGCCAGTCAGGCAATGACCTTTAACCTACCTCATGAAGGATTTCCTTTCTCCTGCTTAATTGGGAACTTGTCTTCTTGCTTAGTCTGTCTGCTCCCCTCCTCTATTTCATATTTCCCATTCCTGGGGTCCATTGTCCCCCTTCATTTGGGCTATAACTTATTGACCTAAAAATCTACCTTTTGTCAAAGAGAATGGCCAAGGTGAATTTGTCACACTGTCATGTTGAACTCAGTATTGCTATCCCAGCCATATCATAAGGAGGCACGAAGAGGATCATGGGTAAGAAACAGCAAGCATTGTACTCCGGTATTACTGTAGGATTTTCAGAGAGACATCAAGAAGGAGAAAACTGGAAAGCTTTGAATGGGCCAGGTTTTAAAGGACTCAAATGCCCCAAAGTGAATTTTATATTTAATATTGGAGCTAATGGGGAGCCCCTGCAGTTTATCAGGGGCTGATATGATCAGAGCCGCCCTTTAGGAAGACCATTTGGCCTGCTGAGCCTCTCCTGGATTTGGTGTAGAGAGAGATTTTAGACAGTATGGGCAACTAGAAAGCCTTGCAACAGTTCAAGAAAGAGGTGATGAGGGTCTGAAGCAGGGAGGTTTGGGGTGAGAGAAGTAACAAGAGTAGGCGACTGATTGGATTTGTGCAGAGTGAGAAGAAGTGGAGGATTCTGAAGTTTTGGGGGGGGCGGGGAAAATGCTGAGGGGAAGCAAGATGGTGAAGATGTGACAGTAATGGACATGAAGATTACTGGGATCCTGGAAAGTAATGGTGGTAGTGACATGGCTTATACTGAGGCAGGGATCCTGGGAGGGTGAGGGCGATGATGGGTATGGGCACGTCCGGGGGTTTCACAGTGAGAGCAGAGATTGAGAAGTCTGTCTGTAGGGAAGGGACAGTGATACTGTTGGGATAGGAATACAGTTTTCCTGGCGGTGAGAGAGTAATGCTGGCAGTCCTGTTGTTCCAGGGCTGACTGTTTTAATACCAATATTAATTAGGGTATGTAGGTCCCAGCGCTGATGATGGTGAGAGAAAGGCTATGACGATAGAGGCGGGAAAGCGACACAAGTCCGAACATGGCAGTGAGATCATTTGTGTTGTGACCATGATTATGGTGATGTGCCCCATATTGGGCAGGAATAAATCAAAGTGTCTTAGGTGAAGAGCTGTCCTTGGAGCTGGGAAGCCCAGAGGCGAGTTCCTCCTGTGACAGACACTGCTTCTATGAGCCTTTCAGTTCTCCTGGTAATTCTTGAACTCAGGACTGCAGAAACCTTGCTGACCCACAGGGTTGTGTAACCAGGTAGAGCCTCCAATAAGCGCTCTGTTATTAGAACTTTGAGGACAGAGGGAAAGTTTGTTGGGGGGTTTAGAACTGATCCTAATTGTTGTGCTGTGCTGATACTGTCTCAGAGCATCTTTATTAAAAGACGCTATTGGACACACAATGGATGTAATGGAGCAATGTGCCCTATAGAACTTCATGAGGAAACCATGAGTGAGTGGAAGGTCTGGGCCTTTAAAGTTGAAACACTCGTTTCCTGAATCCCTTTAATTCTGAAGAACATCAGCTGTTTCAACTGATGGGAAAATCCATGAGATGTTACTATTTGGCATAAGGGAAGAAGGCTCACGTTCTGTGCAAATGTTTGGCTGCACATGAGAAGATGCACATCTCTTTCACAGTTTCTATCGTGTGAAATAAGTTTTAAAGCTGGAAAAACTCCAAACAGAACACTCAAGCAACAAGGGCAATTTTGCAACTTGGCAAAAACCTTAATGTGCCCCAAAGGTCAGGGTGGCCTCAGTACTCCCTCTCCCTGGGGTCCCATTCCCTTGTATCTGTTGAATATATTTTGAACATATATGTTATTAAAAATAAAAAGCTGTAAGTTTTTTAAAAAAAAACTTTAAAAAAATAGAGAGTTAGATATATGGAACAGATTGACTAGCATCAATCAGAAACCATAGTGTTCAATAAACAAATAAATAAATAAGTGCGTGTTCAATAAACAAGAAAAAATATTTAGGAAAGATCTCTGTTTTCAATAAAAACTGCTCAGAAAAGTGGGAAGCATTCTGGGAGAAATGAGACACAGACCAATATCTTATACCACATTCCTTTGTATATTCTGAATAGCTATCTGACCTTCATATTTAAGATCACACCATCAAAAAGTTAGAGGAGAAACAGATCATGCGCCTCTCCGACCTATGGATGAGACTTATTCTGAACCAAACAAGGGAGAGAAGGAATTTTATGAGATAAAATGCACAGCTTTGATTACATGAACTTGAAAAGTTTCTAGATAGACAAAATTAATTCACCTAGAACGGGAGAGGAAGCTGTTAAATTGAAAAACAAACCTTTGTATCACTTGTCTTTGGTAAGTCTTTCTGATTGTTGAGTATTCACAGATATACCCAGGGTGTGTCAGGAGCCAAACTTTTCCTGATGTGGGACTTTGCATTAAACAGCCTTTGTGCTCCTCCCTTCTCTCTTTTGTTCCTTGTGCAGAAGCAGGCTTGGGCCTCCTACTCCTCAGAAAGAATAATTTTCTTTTTTACAAAATCTCTCTGAGCACAAAGGGCCCTTTCACTTTTTGCATGTAAAATAATCCAATGATCAATACAGAATGGTTCATTAAGTGCCTACTAAGACCACCTACATATGCATAGTGTTTCATTAATTGCCTTGAAATTGCCTTGAAAAGGTCAAGGACCTTTTGTTCTTCTAGATGAATTTTGTTATTGTTGTTGTTTTAGCTCTGTGAGATAATGTTTTGGGAGTTTGCTGGATATGGCACTAAATAAGTGGATTGCTTTAGGCAGTATTGTCATTTTTATTATACTTGCTTGGCCTACCAATGAGCACCAACTCATTACATCTGATGTTATTTGTGTGGAAAGTGGTTTGGACTTTTCCTCATATAGTTCCCGACTTTCTCTTGACAAATACACTCCCAAATATTTTATAATATCTACACTTATTTTAAATGGAATTTATGTTTGTATCTCTTGCTGTTGGACTTTGTCCGTAGTAGTATGTAAAAATGCTGATGATTTATGTGGATTTATTTTGTATCCTCCAACTTTGCTTAAGTTGTGAAGAATGGTTTCCAGTAGTTTTTTAACTGATTTCTTAGGATTATCTAAGTTATCATCATATCTGAAAAGAATTATAATTTGCTTTCCTCATTACCTACTGTAATTAATTTTTAGCCCCTGAGGCGATTGGGGTTAAGTGACTTGCCCAAGGTCACACAGCTAGGAAGTGTTAAGTGTCTGAGAACAGATTCCAACTCAGGTCCTTCTGACTTCAGGGCTGATGTTCTCTGATGCTCTATCCACTACGCCTGTCTAGCTGCCCTTCTCATTCCTTTAATGTCTTTTTCTTCTCTAATTGCCAAAGCTAAAATTTCTAAGACAATATTGAATAGTAATAGTGATAATGGGCAACCTTGTTTCACCCCTGATCTCAGTGGGAATCATTGTCATTTGTCCCCATTTCCTGTGATGCCTGTTGATGGTTTTGGATAAATGCTACTGATCATCTTTTAAAAAAACCTTTTATATTCAAGTCATATGTATGGATAGTTTTTCAACACTGACACTTGCACAGCCTTGTGTTCCAGATTTTCCCCGCCTTCCCCTACCTCCTCCCCTAGATAGCAAACAATCCAATCTTAAAATATATGTTAAATCCAATATGTGCAAACATATTTATACAATTCTCTTGTTGCACAAGAAAAATTAGATCAAAAAGGAAAGGAAATGAGTAAGAAAACTAAATGCAAGTGAACAACATCAAGAAGAATGAGAATGTTATGCTGTGGGCCATACTCAGTTCCCACTGTTTTCTCTCTAGGTGCAGATGGCTCTCTTCATTGCAAGATCATTGGAACTGGCATCCATCTTCTCCTTGTTGGAAAGTGTCATGTTCATCAGAGTTGATCGTCTCATAATACTGATTTTGTCGTGTATGGTGATTTCCTGGTTCTGCTCATTTCACTTCTCATCAGTTCATGTAAGTCTCTCCAGGCCTCTATGAAATTATCCTCCTGATCATTTCTTGTAGAACAATCATATTCCATTGCCTTCATATACTATAACTTATTCAGTCATTCTCCAACTGATGGGCACACACTCAGTTTCCAGTTCCTTGCCACTACAAAAAGAGCTGCCACAAACATTTTTGCACAGGTGAATCCCCTTTTTAAAAATGGTTTTGTGATATAAGCCCAGTAGAAACTCTGCTGAGTCAAAGGGTATGTAGAGTGTGACAACTCTTTGGGCAGCATTCCAAATTGTCTCTAGAGTGGTTGGATCCGTTCACAGTTCCACCAACAATGTATCAGTGTCCCAGTTTTCCCATATGTCCTCCAACATTCCTCATTATATTTCCTCTCATCTTAGCTGATCTCACAGGGTGTAGTGGTGTCTCAGAGGTGTCTTAATTTGCATTTCTCAGATAGTGATTTAGAGCATCTTTTCATATGATTAGAAATGTTTTTAATTTCTTCATATGAAAATTATGTACTCATATCCTTTGACCAGTTATCAATTGGAGAATGGCTTATATTCTGATAAATTTGAATCAGGTCACTATGTTTTAGAAATGAGGCCTTCATCAGAACCCTTAAATGTAAAAATGTTTTCCCTATGTATTGTTTCCCTTCTACTCTTGTCTGTATTAGTTCTGTTTGTACAAAAAATTTTAATTCATTATAGTCAAGATTATCTCTTTGTTGTTCACTTATGACTTTGAGTTTTTCTTGGGACACAAATTCCTTCCTTCTCCACAGATCTGAGAGGTAAACTATCTTATGTTCTTCTAAATTGCTTACAATATCACTCTTTATATCTAAATCACGAACCCATTTTGATCTTATCTTGCTGTGTAGTGTTAGGTGTGTGTCCATGGCTAGTTTCTGCCATACTTGCTTCCAATTTTTCCAGTAGTTTTTGTCAAATAGTGAGTTCTTATCCTAAAAGCTGGGTTTTGGGATTGCTATACTAGAGTGCTATAGTTTATTGTCCTGTGATGCTAACCCATTCCACTGATCAGCTACTCTATTTCTGAGCCAGGACAAAATGGTTTTGATGGCCACTGCTTTGTAATATAGTTTTAGGTCTGGTACACCTAGGCCACCTTCATTGGCATTTTTTTCCATTAATTCCCTTGAAATTCTTGATCTTTTCTTCTTTCAGGTGAACTTTGATATTATTTTTCTACGTCTGTAAAACAATTTTTTTGGGAGTTTGCTTGGTATGACTCTAAATAAGTAGATTAATTTGGGCAGTATTGTCATTTTTATTATATTCACTCAGCCTACCCATGAGCAATTGCTATTTTTCTGACTGATTAGGTCTGACTTTATTTGTGAGGGGTCTTATAATTGTGTTCACACAGTTCCTGACTTTTCAGTCCCCAGTGGGACCTTGGCCCATCCACAAGGGCAAATCTCAGCAGAAATAAACACAGGGGAAACAGCCGATCATTTTAATGATAATTCTTAACTTTGAAAGGAACTTAGAAATAAATATCCCAAGCTGGAGAAAAATTTGACCTTTATTAAACCAAGCATGCAAAGCACTATTTGTCTAGGTTCCAGGGCTTCTGCAAGAAATCATTATGTTGTATTATTTAATCAAATATTACCTTATCTATAAAGTGAGGGGACTCCTGTGGTCATTGTAGTAAGAAGCCAAACGGGGATTTGAATCCGGCTCCTCTCCGTCCAGTGCAGTGTTCCTACCAATGGACTGTGTTCTCCATCTCTTTCCCACTGTGGCTCTCCATGCTGAACAGAGCTGCTCCTGTTGCGTTTGTCACCTCCTGCCTCATTTCCCTCATCCCTGAAGCTCTTCCATGTGAATAAAGGGGGCTCCTAGTCACAGACTTGCGCCCAGAGGAATCCTGGAGGCCATCTAGTCCCTCTCCTTCCTCTGACAGAGACTAAGGAAGTTGGAGAGATTTGCCTGAGATGGGGAAGCTGGGAAATGTCTGAGGAAGGATTTGAACCCAAGTCTTCCTGACTCCAAGGTTAGGGGGGCATCTAGGAAATCCTGCTGCCTCATACCTCTCATCCCAAGTGGTTACTCTCAGATCAATTTATTCTTTTCTGAAATTTTAAGAGAAAAACAGTTTTCCCCAAATACAAAGTTCTGTGTAGATGCCTGTGAGCCTGAACTGAAGTCTTGGGTTTTCTGCCCATTACCTGGTACTGTGTCATGAAGGAGGCCTTTGCCCCAAACTTTTACTGAAAGGACAGGTTGGAAAGGCTTTCTGGGACAACTCGGACGATGACGGATATCCGCAGGTTAAACACAATGGTCACTCCCTCAGGAAAGCTTATTGAGACCTTCTGTAAGTATGTTGTCACATAAACACTTAGAAACCTCGTGTATACCCTTGGCAAACCTATGGGTGACAAGTCCTAGTTGCTCTTCAGAGAAAATCCTGGAATACAGTGGGAATGGGGGAGGGCTGACTCCCCTGGACACCTAGCCCTGGGAGCCAAGTAAATAACAGGAATATAATGGAATATTAAATAGCAAAAGTGCAATGATCATAGATCCAGTTGGCTTGTTATTGATATATCAGTATTCATTTGGATATACTGCTTACATTGAATAATAGTCACATTAGTCCCAAAGGGGGCTCAGGTAACCTGGCAGCATATTGTCCTCCTACTCTTGGAATAAATTCAGTCTGCAAAATCTGGCTCAATACATCCCTTACTTCTTAACCATTCCCACATTCCGAGAGAAATAGAGTCGTCATGCTCCCAAGTGACATAATAAAAGAGCAAAAAACCAATTGTCCATAACAACTGAGTCCAAGTTGTGACCATTCCCGAGGGGAACAAACCCCCATTTTTCATAGTTCTGCTATGTATGCTATGTGAACAAAATGACAAAAACTTTGACCAGGATGCCCTTTGCTATCTGTTTTCCTGGAGATCTGAGGATCTCCCTGAGATGACAGATCTGTCAGGGGTTTTCAGCAAAGGACTCCAAAATGGAGTCTGGAGACATCAGCTGATCTCACCGGATAACCAGTCTGAGGCAGGAAGGTTACATGACTTGTCCAGGATCACACAGCCAATAAGAGTTCAAGGCTGGGACTGTCCATGGTGCCATTCAGCTGCTCCCGGTTTTAAATTTTAATGTCTTCAAACTTCCCTAAGGCTTTTGGAAATCCTTTACAGTTTCCTGAAGCATTGAAAGGTTGAGCAGTTTGTCCAGGGCGACAAAGAGAATACAAGTCAGACGCAGGAGTCAGAGACAGGACTTGAACCCAGGTCCCTCTGAGTCTAAGGCCAGCTCTCTATACTATTCTCCCTTTCTTTCTTGGCCCACAGTAGGCACTTACTAAACCATTCTGTATTGATTCATTGGATTCTTCCCCCTGCCAGTGGAGGCACCAAACATTCACCAAAGCCCCAGAGAAAGGGGCACTCGCCCTCCTGCAGACAGGTCAGTAACATCACTAAGGGGGTCCACATATCAGCTGTGAGGAACCTCCACACACCAGAAAAGTTATCCAGTGGGCACAAAGGGAGGTCACACAGACAGGGCTCCATGTGCCTGGTGACCATGGCACAGCAAGGCCTCAACAGCAACGGATCCAGTCAGCTGAAGAGGGGTTACAGTGTGCAAGTCCGTATACTGTCCTGTAACATGTGGTAAAGCAAAATCAGTGTATCAGCCGAGGGGAATACCCCGAACCTGGCTCGTTCCAGGGGGAGGGGGAACCATGAAATGTTTTCCAGGTTTTTCCCACTGAACAGTCATGCAAGGTATGATAACTGACTGACACACTCTGCTGCCTTCAAAGGCCATCCATACTTCAGTGGTGCTGAAATCATGGAGACACACTGTACATTCTCCCCTGTGATCACTGTCAGTAAGTCCACCCACCATGTGAACTTGTTTAACAGCCATGTTGGGACGGCTGAGGAGCCGCCTATAGTGTCCCGAGGGAATCTCTATTCCTACACCAGTATGGCAGAGCCCAGTCTTCCCTGGTCCAAGTTTGGCGTCTTCCCCAGTAGCCGCACAGATCCAGCTGCTGCTGGTGTCCCTCCATAGGGAGCCACAGAAAAGAAATCATCACATGACCAACACTTCAGAGTCTCAGAGGATATTTACGATTCTTATCTGCAGATTGGAGGGCCCCATTCTAGAAAGTGGAGTACCATTCCCCACAGGGCGGTTATTTAATTGTGGGAAAGTGTCACATAGTTTATCTTTCCACTTAGACGATGCATTATTACCTAACGTCTTCAGTTTTTCTTTAATAAGCCATTCATGCTCTCAGTCCAGCCAGCAGCTTGTGGATAGTATGGTGTGTGATATATCCATTCTGTACTGTGGGCCTGACAAGAGTGATCAGTTTCTTTCCCCTTAAAATGGGAACTATTTGCACTGTGAATCTGCCCTGGGCAACCATAATGCAAAGCAGTAATATACAAGGCTTGACCTGGGTTCTTTTGCGTTGCCCTCTTATGCATGCAGGCTATTAATACTCCGGAACAGGGGTTCTCAAACTATGGCCGGCAGGCCATATGCGGTCCACTGAGGATGTTTATGTGGCCCGCAGGGCTATGGCTAATGGGCTGAGGGGCAGAGACAGAGTGTGAGCTTTTGTTTTTACTATAATCCAGCCCTCCCACAGTCTGTGGGACAGTGAACTGGCCCCTATTTAAAAAGTTTGAGGGACAGTGAACTGGCCCCCTCTTTTAAAAGTTTGAGGGATAGATATTCCCCTAACAAGGGCCCACCTGCAGGAAGCTGGGGGTCCCCAACGTCCTGTGGTTATGTGGAGCCGTCTGGCCCGGGGCCACAGTTCTTCAGACGTGTCTGGAGTGATTCACCCGGTTCCAGTCTTGGCCAACCCATGCCCCTGTGCCTGATACTCATGTTCCGGCGTGTTCTATGTGCATGTACAAGAAAACTGAAGTGTTAGTATTTTGAGCCCGGTCCCATGTGTCTTTGCACATCTCATCTCCCCAGACGTGTTTCCATACAAGTCCCAGGCTTGTTATGCTGTGCAGGCATCCATGTGGTTAATCCCTCTGCCACTGCCCAGGAATCTGTAAATAGGTGACACTGTCCTCCTTTCTCTTGTTCAGTCACCTGACCTACAGCAACCAATGCAGCCCCCTGGCTGCTTCCCCCTTTTCTGGTAGTTTCAAGAGTAACTTTTGGGATAGATTATGAGAAATGGGCTTCCAGTGGCGTTCCTGTGCTCTACATTCAGCAAGTCCATCAGTAAAGCATGCAGGTTTGTTCTGATCATGGGAAAGGGTGTCAAACCCACCAGTATTGCAGGTAAAGGGCGAGGTTTAGGAGTCGGGTGTTCTTTTCCAGCAGGTCAGAGGTTCGGGCACTTCTGCTATCTTTTCATGCAAGACCGACGCCCCTGACTTTCAGCTTGGCCCGCTTCTGTGTACCCCATTTCCATGTGATAATGCTAGATTCCTGAGCATGTCTGATTCGATGAGAGATGGGGTTGCCCATAATCCAACTCCTAATGGGAATGTGGGGTCTTGCTATCACCTCATGATGGATGGTTAATGGTTCTGTTTCCACCAGGGCCCCATAAACCGCCAGTAACTGTTGCTGAAAGGGCGTGTCGTTGACAGCCTCAGCCTGTCCAGACTTTTCTCCAAGACAAGTTTGGTGCGAATGTTCTCTGTGTCAGATCTGTCCAAAGTCCTCTTCAGATGTGACAAGGTCAGACCCCAATCTGGCCCCAGGCTGGCCAGAAACTTCTTTAAGACAGATTTGGTGTGACTCATCTCTGTGCCAGATCTGTCCAGACTCCAAGCCAGCCTTTACCTGGTCAGACTTATTTCCAACACAGGTTTGGCATAACTTTTCTCCAGGTGCAGCCTGGCCAGACTTCTTTTTAAGAAAGCTTTTACATTACTCCTCTCCAGGCGCAGCCCATCCAGACTCCGGTCTAGACCCAGCCTGGCCAGACTTGTCTCCAACACAGGTTTGGCGTGACTCCTCTTCGGCAGGTGCAGCCCCTCGAGATTCCAGTCCAGTCCTGATCTGGCCAGACTCCAATCCAGGCGAGGCTCGGTTAGACTTCTCTCCAACACAGGTTTGGCTTGACTTTGCTTCAGGTTCAGTCGATGCAGATTCCAGCCCAGTACCAGCCTGGCCAGACTTCTCTCCAACACAGATTTGGCGTGACTCTAATCCAAGCCAGGACTGGCCAGATTTCTCTTTAAGACAGGTTTGGCGTGACTCCTCTTCGGCCGTGGACCGTCCAGACTCCATGCAGGGCCAATCCTGGCCAGATTCCTCTGAGAGCAAAACTTGGCCAGAGTTTATCCCGGGCCAGACTTGGCCAGACTCCATCCCAAACAAGGCTGCAACAGACTCCTCATTACATTCTACATGCCAAGACAACCCATCAGATCAGCCCGGGCCAAACCGTTCATCGGACCAGACCTCTTCAGACTGCCCGCCTGGCCAGGCTTGGTCAGATGCGTCGCCCCACCGATCCCAGCCAGAGTGCCCATCAAACCCAGTCAACCCTGCTGGGGCAGGATATCCACTGAATTCAGCCTGGTTAGGCTATTCACCACCCCCAGCATGGTTAGTTTACTCCCAGGGCCCAGCCTGGTTGCAGTATTGGCCAGACAACTTGTCAGGTTTGGCATGGGCAGACCCTTCCCTGGCTCCTAGGTGGGTAGACTCTTCTGGGCAGACTTACCCCTATCGGGGTACAGATCCCTCCTTGGATGAAGGATGGGTAGATCCCTCTCTGGGTCCAGAATGGATAAATTTCTCTGTTACTCTAGAGTGGTCATATTCCCTGGGATGGATGTGGCTAAACCCCCAGGGAGAGGTTAGGACTAGCTGGGCTCATTGGTTCAGGCAATATCCCTCCATTTTTTTCCTTTGACTTGAGGTCTTTTGTGTCAGCTTAATACCCTTCATTGTTTCCTAAATTTTTACACACTTAATAACCTCTGTCATTCATTTGGAGGCTAAAATGGGCTCTTTTGAAATATGTGTTTATCCTTTATTTTTATGGGGGGTGGGAAGATAGAATGTAACAGTTAGTAATAGCTAATTTAATTCAGAAAGCACATTATTAAGTGCTGTCTAATGAGGCACTGGGGTCAGAAATAAAATATTCCTCCTCTTCCAGTACTATTAGAGAAGAAATAATTTCTAGAGAGAAAATGAAATATCCAATGCAACTCAAATCATTTCTGTGAGTAGAATGCATTTGAACATAAGCAATAGGCAGGGGAGGAGGGGCGTTCTAATGGAAACATGGGACAGGGATGCTGTCTAGATGAAATTGATACAGACAGAAGAAATAATTTCTAGAGAGAAAATGAAATATCCAATCCATCTCGAGTCATTTCTGAGAGTAGAATGCATTTGAACATAAGCAATAGACAGGGGAGGAGGGTGATTCTAAAGGACACCCATGTGTCCTTCTAATGGAAACATGGGACAGGGATGCTGTCCAGATGGAATTGGTGTGGGCAGGTTTGATGAGCAGAGTGGGGACCTGGGAAGCACACTTGCCCTTAACAGCCAGCAATTCACAATCCCAGCAGCAGTAATAGTGATATTGGTTTAATTATCTATCCCTGAGCCAGAAGACTTCAGGGCACGGTGCTTTTTTTCCTATAGAGAGTCACTGAAAAAAAAAAGAGAGAGAGAGAGAGAAAGGAAGCTCCTCCAGGAGCTCCTGCAAATTTTGTTGTTGAATGTTGGCACACTCCTTCCCAAACTTCCCTCTCTTTAACTGGTTTGTATTTCATCTGTATTTGTGTATTTATGGAGTTTTTGATTTCCCTGTTAGAACACAACTTCTCTGAAAACAGACTTGGTTTCCTTGTATCTGTCTCCACCACCTAACACAGTGCCCATCATGTACTGGGCGATTAATAAATGCTTGGTGATTTACTCAAAGATCGTTTGACTGTTTCATGGCATAATCCGTCGTAGTTAGCGGTCCCTGCACCCAATGCTCCATCTCCCATAACTGTGGCTTTGGCTGTCATCAAGAAGCCTTTTCCAGCCCTTTTAGCTGCCGCTATTTTTCCTTCCAAGGTCCCAAGCTAAGAGGGAAGTCATTTTTGTTCTTCTGTAGCCCAATAAGCCAAGCCCCAAGGTGCCCTAGGAATGCTGGGGGAGGTTGGGTTGGAGAAAGAGCACCTATGACAGTTACATCAGTTCATATATATCATCCCATGTTGTCTCACGTCATTTATCATCTCTCTCTTTTTTCTCTCTCTGTATCTTTGTCTCTATCTCAGTCTCTTTCTCTGTCTCTGTCTCTTTCTCTCTGTGTGTTTTTGTCTCTGTCTCTTGGTCTCTCTTTGTATTTCTATCTCCCTTTCTCTTCTTTGTCTTTTTGTTTTTCTCTCTTTCTCTCCCTCCCCTGTTTCTCTCTCCCCTCTCTCTCTGCCTTTCTGTTTTTTTCCCCTCTCTCTCTCTCTCTCTCTTTTCTCTCTCTGTCTGACTCTGTTTCTTCTTTTTCTCTGCTTCTCTTTGTCTCCTCCTGTCTCCTTTCTGTCTCTCTCCCTCTCCTTCTATCTTTCTCTCTTCTCTCTCTTTCTTTCTATTTTCTCTCTTCCCTTCCTTTCATCTGCCCCATCTCTGTTTCTCTTCCCCCTTTTTCTCTCTCTTTTTCTCTCCATTTCTGTCTCTCTCTGTCCCCCCTCTTTGCTCTACTCATCCTCCTTTATTCCCTCCCCCTTTGTCTCCATCTGTGTCTTTTCCTCTGTCTCTGTCCTTTGCTTTCTCTCTTCCCCCTTCCTCCCTCCCCCTCCCCCTCCTCCATCTCTCTCTCGCGCGCTCTCTCTCTCTCTCCCTCTCCCTCTCCCTCTCCCTCTCCCTCTCCCTCTCCCTCTCCCTCTCCCTCTCCTCTCCCTCTCCCTCTCCCTTTCCCTCTCCCTCTCCCCTTTCCCTCTCCCTCTCCCTCTCCCTCTCCCTCTCTCCCCTCTTCTCTCTCCCCCCCTGCCTCTCTCTCTCCTCTCTCTCTCTCAAAACCCAGCTCTCTCTCTTTCTCTCCTTTGTCTTTCTGTTTCTCTATCCTTCTCTCCCTTCCCTGTTTCTCTCTCACCCCCCTCTCTCTGGCTTTCTGTTTTCTTTCTCCCCCTTTCTCTCTCTCTGTTTCTTTATTTCTCTCCCCCCTCTCTGTCTCTCTTTCACTCTCTGTCTCTGTCTCTGTCTCTCTCTCCTTCTTTCTTTCTTTCTTTCTTTCTTTCTTTCTTTCCTTTCTTTCTTTCTTTCTTTCTTCTTTCTTTCCTTTCTTTCTTTCTTTCTCTTCTCTTTCTTTCTTTCTTTCTTTCTTTCTTTCTTTCTTTCTTTCTTTCTTTCTTTCTTTCTTTCTTTCTTTCTTTCTTTCTTTCTTTCTTCTTTCTTTTCTTTCTTTCTTTCTTTTCTTTCTTTCTTTCTTTCTTTCCTTTCTTTCTTTTCTTTCTTTCTTTCTTTCTTTCTTTCTTCTTCTTTTCTTTCTTTCTTTCTTTCTTTTCTTTCTCTCCCCTTTCTCTTTCTAGTCAATTCTTCCAATAGTTTTCCTCACATTAAACCAGCCCTGCATTCCTGGTATAAATCCTACTTGATCATCGTGTATTGGGATGACTTTCTGTAAACTCTTTGCTATTATTTTATTTAAGATTTTTGCATCAATCTTCATCAGGGAAATTGGTCTGTAATTTTTTTGCTCTGTTTTGACCCTAGCTGATTTAGGTGTCAACACGATATTTGTGTCATAAAAGGAATTTGGGAGGACTCCTTCTGTCCCTATTTTTTCAAGTAGTATGCATGGTCTTGTGTTAAGAACCATACAGAAGTGCACCATAAGGGGCAGGTCAATTCTCCCAGGGCCTCCACAGCTGTGGACATCTGAAGGCGTTGCAAAGCAGCCTTTACTGACAGGTGTTGCTTGTGGACTGGGAATGAAAAAAACTGGAGGCAGAGGGACGAGGAGAGAGGTCAGAACACGCAAACTGCCTCTCAGTGGGAGAGGTCAGAGAATAGAAAACAGAAAACAGAACAGAGACTGCCTCTCAATCTCCTTGAATCACCATCATACACTCACAAGAAGAGAAGAAAAGGTCTACCTGAGGTAAAGCAAAATTCCATATTGTGTTCCCAACGATATTGGAATTAATTGTTATTTAATTGTTTGGTAGAATTCACATGTAAATCCATCTGGCCCTGGAGATTTTTTTCTTAGGGAGTTGATTACTAGCTTGTTCTATTTCTTTTCCTAAAATAGGTCTGTTTAAGTAATTTATTTCCCTTTCTGTTAATTGGGGCAACTTGTATTTTTGTAGGTATCCCGCCCTTTCACTTAAATTATCAAATCTATTGACATATAGTGGGGCAAAGTAATTCCTAATCATTGCTCTAATTTCCTCTTCATTGGAGGAAAATTCTCCCTTTTCATTTTTGAGACTAACAATTTCATTTTATTCTTTCCTTTTTCTGTTCAAATTAACTAAAAGTTTACCTATTTTCTTGTGTTTATTTTTCTATAAAGCCAACTCTTAGTTTTATTTATTAGTCCAATAATTTTCTTGCTTTCAGTTTTATTAATCTCCACTTCTATTTTCAGAATTTGAATTTGGGATTTAATTGGGGATTTTTAATTTGTTCTTTTTTTTTTAGCTTTTTTAGTTGCAAGCCCAATTCATTGATCTTCTCTTTTTCTATTTTATGCAAGTAAGCATCTAGAGATATAAAATTTCCCCTAATAACTGCTTTGGCCGCATCCCACAAATTTTGGTACGTTGTCTCATTGTTGTCATTCTCTTGGATGAAATTACTGACTGTGTCTAGGATTTGTTGTTTCACCCATTCATTCTTTAGGATTAGATTATTTAGTTTCCAATTAATGTTTGGCTTTTCATTGCATGTAATTTTTATTGCATGATGATTTGATAATAATGCATTTACTATTTCTCTGTGAAACCAAATGTGTGCAATATTCTCTCTTTGAACCAGATGAGAGTAAGATTCACACAATGTTCATCCCCCTCAATTATAACAGGTCTTTTTTGCATCTTCATGAGATGTCATTTCCCTCATTTTACCTCCAGTTTCCTGTTTTCCAGTACAATCCCCTTTCTACCTCTAGTTTATTTTTTTCTATTAGCATAAAATCAAATTATATCTGCACTTTCTAAATATACCCATAATATAGATATAGTATTCAACAGTTTTTTTTCCTTTTTACCTTTTTATGCTTCTCTTGTTCTGTCTTTGGATACCAATTTTTTTTGTTCAGTTCTGGTCTTTTCCTCAGAAATAAATGAAATTCACCTGTATCATTGAATGTCCATCTTCTTCCTTGGAAAAATAATGCTCAGTTTTGCTGGATTGTTGATTCTTGGCTTTAAGCCAAGTTCCTTTGTCTTTTAGAATATATGATTCCAGGCCCTTAAATACTTTAAGGTGGAAGCTGCTAGGTCCTGGGTAATCCTGATTGTGGCTCCTCGATATTTGAATTATTTCTTTCTGGCTGCTTGTAATGTTTTATCTTGGGCTGATAATTCTGAAATTTAACTATAATATTCCTTTTTTTTAAAAAAGCTTTTTATCTTCAAAACATGTGTATGGATAATTTTTCAACACTGACCCATGCATAGCCTTGTGTTTCCGATTTTTTCCCCTTACTCCCACTCCCTCTCCTAGATGGCAAGTAATCCAATATATGTTATACATGTTAAAAATATGTTAAATCTAATATGTGTTAATATATTTAGATAATTCTCTTATAGCACAAGAAAAATCAGATCAAAAAGAAAAGTAAATAAGTAAGAAAACAAAATGCAAGAGAACAACAAAAAGAGTGAAAGTGTTATGTTATGATCCACATTCAGTTCCCATAGTCCTCTCTCTGGATGAAGACAGTTCTCTTCATCACAACACTATTGGAACTGGCCTGAATCATCTCATTGTGGAAAGAGCCACATCCATCAGAATTGATCGATGTAGAATCTTGCTGTTGCCATGTACAATGATCTCCTTATTCTAATAACTTTACATCACTTCCTGTAAGTCTCTCCAGGCCTCTCTGAAATCATCCTCCTGATTTTTTCTTAGAGAACAATAATATTCCATAACATTCATATACCATAACTTATTCAGTTATTACCTAATTGAGGGGCATCCACTCAGTTTCCACTATCTTGCTTGTTTGCATTTTGTTTTCTTTTTCATTTTCTTTTCCATTTGATCTGACTTTCTTGTGCAGCATAATTGTGGAACTATGTAGAGAAGAATGGCACATGTTCAACATCTGTTTGATTAATTGCCATCTAGGGGAGGTGGCAGGGGAGGGAGGGTGAAAAAATTCCGAACACAAGGTTTTGCAAGGGTAAATGCTTAAAACAATCTATGTATAAGTTTTGAAAATAAAAAGCTTTTTTAATAAAGAGAGGTAGAACAGCCTAGACAAGGGAGGTAGATAAATGGAACAGTTTGGCAAGGGAGAACAAGAAATAGTGGTGCTCAATTTGCTAGTGTTCAATGAATTAGAAAAAATAAATTATTTAGTAAAGAACTTTTTTCCCCCCAATAAAACCTGCTCAGAACACTGAAAAGCATTCTGGGAGAAATTGGACTTAGCCCAATAAACTACCTTTTAAATAGTTATTTGACCTTCACATTTAAGATCATACCATTAAAAAGTTAGAAGAGAAAAAGATCATGTACCTCTCAGACGTATGGATAAGACTTATTCTTAACCTAACAAGGGAGAGAAGAAAGTATAAAAGATAAAATGCATAGCTTTGATTACATGAAATTGAAAACTTTCTAGATAGACAAAATTAATTCACCTAGAACGGGAGAGGAAGCTGTTAAATTGAAAAACAGTTTGTGTCACATGTCTCTGATGGTAAGTCTTTCTGGTTCTTGAGAATTCATAGATATACCCAGGGTGTGCCAGTAGTCCTACTTTCCCTGATGTGGGACTGCCACATTAAACAGCCTTTGCTCTCCTCCTGTCTCCCATGGGCTCTTTACCACCTATGGAAGCAGGTTGTGCCTCCTACCCCTGGAGAAAGATCATTTTTTTTTTACAAAATCTGTGAGCACAAAGGACCCTTTCCCTTTTTGCATGTAAAATAATCAAATCAGTATAGAATGGTTTATTAAGGGCTTACTGTGTGTCAAGAAAGAAAAGGACAATAGTACAGAGAGCTAGCCTTAGAGTCAGAGGGACCTGGTTCAAGTCCTGTGTCTGACTCCTGTTTCTGACTTGTACTCTCTTTGTGGCCCTGGAGAAACTACTCAACCTTTCAGTGATTTTGGAAACTACAAAGGGTGTTCCAAAAGTCTTGGGGAAGTTGGCAGTTATTAAAACTTAAAACTGGGGGTAGCTAAATGGCCACTTGGACAGTCCTGGTCCTGAAGTCAGGAAGGCCCGAGTTCAAATCTGAACTGAGATGTTTCACTCTTATTGGCTGTGTGATCCTGGACAAGTCTTGTAAACTTCCTGTCTCAGATTGCTTATCTAGTGAGATCAGCTGATGTCTCCAGAGCATTTTGGGGTCCTTTGCTGAAAACCCCTGACAGATCTGTCATTTCAGGGAGATCCGGCCTCCTCCGTCCAACCTCCATTCCTGTGGAGGAAGGCATCTCACAGAGGAAGGATTTGGAACCCAGGGACAGAAAGTGACTTGGACAGGATCCAATCTGGAAGTGTGGCTCTAGAGCTCCGATCAGGGGCCGTGGAGTCCAACTACCTCATTTGAGAGGAGGAAACTGATGTCCATGGAAGGTCACTGACTTCCTGGCAATGATATGGACAGTGACAGGCTACATGTGAAACCCCTGACTTCTAACTCCCAATCTAGTGGCCATTCCACAGTACCCACCCCCCACCACTTGCCTTTCCTGAGCCCCTCCAGTCTTTCCTTGTACAGAATATTGTTGTAAGAAGAATTTTCTCATTTGGTGATCTGGTCCATACTGATACAAAGGCATGGAGATAGGGGAGGAGGAGGAGGGAGCGAGCCCCCTGGGCTCTCAAAGCTGAGTCTGATCACCACCTGGGGGAGGCGGGCCAGTCCTGCTGTCCCAGTGTCCACCTCTTCTCCTCCTCCCCAACAGAGGGCTCATTGATGGGCTGCTTATCTAATAACATTAGCAGGTTGCCTGAGAACCCTTTGGGACTAATGTGAGTATTATTCAATGTAGGCAGTATATTCAAAGGAAGAAAGGAGCCATTAGTAATAATCCAGGATGCATAGTCATTGAACTTTTGCTATTTAATATTCCATTATATTCCTGTTATTTATTTGGCTCCCAGAGTCAACTCTCCCCCATTGCCACTGTATTCCAGGATCTTCTCTGAAGAGGAACTAGGACTTGTCATCCATAGGTTTGCCAAAGTTAGAGACACGGTTTCTAAGTGTTCATGTGACAACATACTTACAGAAGGTCTCAATAACCTTTCCTGAGGGAGTGACCATTGTGTTTAACCTGCGGATATCCGTCATCGTCCGAGTTGTCCCTGAAAGCCTTTCCAACCTGTCCTTTCAGTAAAAGTTTGGGGCAAAGGCCTCCTTCATGACACAGTACCAGGTCATGGGCAGAAAACCCAAGAGTTCAGTTCGGGCTCACAGGCATCTACACAGAACTTTGTACTTGGTTAAAATTGTTTTTCCCTTAAAAATTCAGAAGGGAATGAATTGATGTGAAAGGAACCACTTGGGATGAGAGGTATGAGGCAGCAGGATTTCCTAGATGCCCCCCTAACCTTGGAGTCAGGAAGACTTGGGTTCAAATCCTTCCTCAGACATTTCCCAGCTTCAGAATCTCAGGCAAATAATTTCATCTTCCTCAGTCTCTGTCAGAGGAAGGAGAGCACTAGATGGCCTCCAGTATTTCCTCTGGGCCCAAGTCTGTGACGAGGAGCCCCCTTTATTCACATGGAAGAGCTTCAGGGAGGAGGGAAATGAGGCAGGAGGTGACAAAGGCAACAGGAGCAGCTCTGTTCAGCATGGAGAGCCACGGTGGGAAAGAGATGGAGAACACAGTCCATTGGTAAGAACCCTGCACTGGAGGGAGAGGAGCCGGATTCAAATCTCCTTTTGGCTTCTTACTACAATGACCCCAGGAGTCCCCTCACTTAATCAAATATCACCTTATTTATAAAGTAATAGGGCATGATGACTTCTTGCAGAAGCCCTGGACACCTAGACAAATAGTCCTTTTCCTGCTTGGTTTAATAAAGGTCACACTTCAGTCTATCTTGGGATATTTATCACTAAGTTCCCTTCAAAGTTAAGAATTATCATTAAAATGATCGGCTGTTTCCCTGTGTTTGTTTCCCCTGAGATTGGCCCTTGTGGATGGGCCACGGCCCTTTGGGGACTGAAACCCCCTGGGGGCTGTCCCTGCTTCTGGGTGAGCTAATTGTGGGTGCGGGACTTTTATGGGGTAAAGAATGTAACAGGGATTTGGAGCGGGTGCATTTAATGTGAATTCCCGCTGACATGGAAGGAATCCATCACTCCCCTCCCCTCCCAGAATTCCCCCTTCCCTTGGACTCCATTCTGCTCCCTTCAGGCCGCCTCAGTGGGCCCTAAGTGGGTCCTGTCAGTGAAAATGCAGAAAATCTGGGATTTAAAATGAGCCGAAGTGCAATACCAGGGTTTGGACACTGGATGGCAGACTGAATGTGTAATACCGCAGCCGGCCACAGGACGGCGCGCGTACTGCTAAGCTTACCTGTTGTTCCGACTTTGGACACCAGATGTCAGCAAGAGACCGTGTTATATTTTAATATATCAATTAATCCACAAAGAAAGCATTAATTTGGCGCTTGTTATTTGCCAAGCTCTTCACTGAGACCTGAGAACACAATGACAAAAATGAAACAGGCCCCGTTTTCAAGGATTTGAGATATAAATGCATATTATCTCTCGTTATCTGTGTGTCTCTCTGTCTCTGTGTCCATCCTGTTTTCTGTCTTTGTGTCTCTCGGTTTCTCTCTCTGTATTTGTCCCTTTGTTTTCCTGTGTGTTTGTACGTCTCTGTCTCTCTTTCTGTCTTTTTGTCTCTGTCTTTGTATCTCCCCTTTCTCTCTCTCTGTCTCTGTCTCTCTTTTTACCTCTCTTATTCTCTCGGTGTGTGTCTCTGTCTCATTCTTTCTCTGTCCCTCTCTCTCTGTGAGTCTCTTTCTCCTGTCTTTGTCTCTGTACCTCTCTGTCTCTTTCTCTTTGTCTCTGTCTTTGTCTCTCTGTTTCTCTGTCTCTCTCTTTTTTCTTCTCACTTTCTCTGTCTGTCTCTTTGTCTCATTTTCTTTCTCTTTCTCTGTGTGTGTGTCTTTCTGTCTCTGTATGTCTCTCATTTTGTCTCTTTGTCTGTCTCTCTTTCTTTCTCGATCTCTGTTTCTGTCTCCCTTCTCTCTCTCCTCCCCTCTCTCCCTCCTCCCTCTTTCTCCCTCCCCTTCCCTGTCTGTCTCTCTCAGTGTCTCTACTTTCTCTCTTGCTGTCTCTTTCTTTGTCTGTGTGTGTCTGTCTCTGTGTGCGTGTGTCTGTCTTTCTGGGTCTTTTTCTGTCTCTGTCTCTATTTCTCTGTCTCTCTCTTTCTCTGTGTGTATCTGTGTTTGTCTTTGTTTTCTCTGTGTGTGTCTTTGTATGGCTGTCTCTGTCCCTGAATGCCTCCATCTCTGTCTCTCCTTGTCTCTCTTTGTCTCTGTCTCGGTATCTCTCTGTTTCTCTTTCTGTTTCTGTCTGTTTCTCTGTCTCTTTTCTCTTCTCATTGTCTCTGTCTCTATCTTTGTCTCTTTTTTCTTTTTCTGAGTGTGTCTCTCTCTTTCTCTCTGTCTCTGGATATGTCTTTTTTTGTCTCTGTCTCTCTCACCTCTTTCTTTTTCTCTCTTCCTCCCCCTGGTTCTCTGTTTCTCTTTTTCTGTCTCTCTATCTCTCTGTCTCTGTCTTTATCTCTCTGTCTCTATATCTGTCTTTCTCTGTCTTTTTCTATCTCTCTGTATCTGTCTGTTTTTCTCTGTTTTTGTCTTTCTATGTTTATATCTCTGCATCTTTCTCTGTTTCTGTCTCTCTGTATTTGTACATCTCTGTGTCTCCCTCTCTGCATCTCTTTCTGTCTCTCTGTCTCTGCCTCTTTTTGTCTCTCTTTCTCTGTCTCATTATCTCTGTATCTGTCTCTCTTTCTGTCTCTGTCTCTGTCTATCTTTCTTTCGGTCTCTATCTGGCTCTTTTTTTCTTTGTCTCTGTATCTGTTATTGTCTGTCTACATTTTCCCTTGACAGAGATCTGCTTCAGATGACCATTTTGGCTCAACTCCCCTCAGGGCTTCAGCCCCCCCCCCAAGTGTGACTGTCCCTCTTAGAGCCTTCCCTTTAATGGCGCCTTCCTCCTTGCTCTAACTACCTCCATTCAGTCTAGCCTGCCAGGAAATGACCTTTGACCCACCTCTTGAAGGATTTCCTTTCTCCTGCTTAATTGGGAAATTCCCTGGGGGAACTTGTCTTCTTGCTTAGTGTATCTGATCCCCTTCTCCATTTTGTATTTCCCATTCCTGGGGTCCATTGTCCCCCTTCATTTGGGCTAAAACCTATTGACCTAAAATATACCTTTTGTGAAAGAGAATGGCCAAGGTGAATTTGTCACACTGTCATGTTGAACTCAGTATTGCTATCCCAGCCACATAATAAGGAGGCACCGAGGAGGATCATGGGTAAGAAACAAGAAGTATTATAGTCTGGTATTACTGCAGGATTTTAGAGAGGCATCAAGAAGGAGAAAACTGGAAAGCTTTGAATGGGCCAAGTTTTAAATGACTTGAAATGCCCCAAAGTGAATTTTATATTTAATCTTGGAAGTAATGGGGAGGCCCTGGAGTTTATCGGGGGCTGATATGATCAGAGCCGCCCTTTAGGAAGACCATTTGGCCTGCTGAGCCTCTCCTGAATTTGGTGTAGAGAGAGATTTTAGACAGTATGGGCAACTAGAAAGCCTTGCAACAGTCCAAGGAAGAGGTGATGAGGGTCTGAAACAGGGAGGTTTTGGGTGAGAGAAGTAACAAGATTAGGCGACTGATTGGATTTGTGCAGAGGGAGAAGGAGAAGTAGAGGATTCTGAAGTTTTTTGGGGGGGGCGGGGAAAATGCTGAGGGGAAGCAAGATGGTGAAGATGTGAAAGTAATGGACATGAAGACTACTGGGATCCTGGAAAGTAATGGTGGTAGTGGCTTATGCTGAGGCAGGGATCCTGGGAGGGTGAGGGTGATGATGGGTATGGGCACGTCCAGGGGTTTCACAGTGAGAGCAGAGATTGAGAAGTCTGTCTGTAGGGAAGGGACAGTGATACTGTTGGGATAGGAATACGGTATTCCTGGTGGTGAGAGAGTAACGCTGGCGGTCCTGTTGTTCCAGGGCTGACTGATTTAATACCAATATTAATTGGGGTATGTAGGTCCCAGCGCTGATGATGGTGAGAGAAAGGCTATGACTATAGAGGCGGGAAAGCGACACAAGTCCGAACATGGCAGTGAGAGCATTTGTGTTGTGACCATGATTGTGGTGATGTGACCCCATATTGGGCAGGAGACAATCAAGGTGTCCTAGGTGAAGAGCTGTCCTTGGAGCTGGGAAGCCTAGAGGCGAGTTCCTCCTGTGGCAGACACTGCTTCTATGAGCTTTTCAGTTCTCCTGGTAATTCTTGAACTCAGCACGGCAGAAACCTTGCTGACCCACAGGGTTGTGTAACTAGCTAGAGCCTCCAATAAGCACTCTGTTATTAGAACTTTGAGGACAGCGGGAAAGTTCGTTGGGGGGTTTAGAACTGATCCTAATTGTTGTGCTGTGCTGATACTGTCTCAGAGCATGTTTAGTAAAAGACGCTATTGGACACACAATGGATGTAATGGAGCAATGTACCCTATAGAGCTTCATGAGGAAACCATGAGTGGAAGGTCTGGGCTTTAAAAGTTGAAACAAGCATTTCCTGAATCCCTTTAATTCTGAAGAACATCAGCTGTTTCAGCTCATGGGAAAATCCCTGAGATGTTACTATTTGGCATAAGGTAAGAAGGCTCATGTTCTGTGCAAATGTTTGGCTGCATGTGAGAAGATGTACATCTCTTTCACAGTTTTAAAGCTGGAAAAACTCCAAACAGAACATCATTTTTTATGTTCAAAGTCACAGGGGATCCCTTTGGATACCATAAAAATCATCTGTGCAGAGCCAATGGCAAGCGCCACGTGCAGTGGGAATATATTAGCCTCTCTCCCCATAAATTCCCCTGCGTGTCATGGCGTCACTGCCCAGATATCAGGCTCTTGTGGGTGTGAAGCACAGATTCCCACGTCCCCCAGAACAGTTTGAGATGGCTCTGGATGAGCTAAAAATCCCAGTGATATAAAAGGAAGAAATCAAAAGCTAAAAAGATAGGTGAAGAAGAAGGGAAATTATTCCTATTTACTGGTGACATGATAATTTGTATGAGGAATGAGCCAAGACACTCAGTAAGACAACAGCTTCACAAAGTTGCAGGCTACAGAATAAGCATTCTTCTACTACCTTTTACCATGAAATTACCTTGAAATCCAAGAGAATATAACACACAGGGAAATCTCATTCCAAACAGCTACAAAATACCTCAAGTGTCTGGGAACTCCTTTACCCAAGCACACAAGGGTTTTGCATGGGTTCAATTACAAAATATTCTTTATATAATCAAAAAATAAATTTAAATAGTGAGACGAATGTTAAATGTTTATGGCTAGGCCATGACAGTTTCATAAAAGTGACAAAGTGGAATAAATCCCAATTACTGCAAAGAATTAGTCCATGAAGTGGTCACAATATTTGAATTTGCACTGGATGTTTCCTGAGAATAAACCCGTGACTATATTTTATATAATTCATATTACTGTATAACATGAATTTAAATACATGCAACACCTGTGGAGGATTTGTCATTGCACTAATGGGGACCTAGCTGAAATGTCAAAAGTTAATTGCAATTTTAAATTAGCTAAGGACTTCTGTAGGAAACTTGAGAAAATAAAGACCAAATGAATTTGGAAAACCAGAAGTTAATAAACATCAAGGGAAATGATGATGAGGGAAAAAATTAGAACCCGAGGTTTGGTGGGGGTGAATGTCTGTTGGGGCCGTCTTAAGAGCTCAAAGTATATGAGCCCTTTGATCTCAGAGGTGAGAGGAATGAGGCGGGAGACTCACAGAGGGTGGACAGAGCTCCAGCTTATCATGCTGCACAGCCTTGTTGATGCACATTTTTGCAAGGGTGACCAGTGCATGTACAGTAGACAATCCCCCATCACCTTTCAGAGAAGCAGCTCATGGGCTCTGAGTTTGCACGGTATCTGCCAACGGGAGAAAAGTGGATCCAGCCATCTAGTGTCTGGCTTACAGGCGACAGGCCATTTCAAGGCATCCCTGCTCATTAGCAAATGTACTGTAACCCTTAGGCTCAACCCGTCCACTGCTCCTTGTGGACCAGGGTGCTTTTTCAACATGGCAGAAACCTTAGTGTGCACCAAAGGTCAAGGAGGCCTCAGTGCTCCCTCTCGCTGGGGTCCCATTCCCTTGTGAGTGTTGAATATATTTTGAACATATATATATTTTTAAAAATAAAAAATAAAAAAAGGGTTGTAAGTTTAAAGAAAAAACTTTTAAAAATAGAGAGTTAGATATATGGAACAGAGGCTAGGACAAATCAGAAACCATAGTGTTCAATAATGAACAAATAAATAAATAAGTGAGTGTTCAATAAACAAGAAAAAATATTTAGGAAACATCTCTCTTTTCAATAAAAACTGCTCAGAAAAGTGGGAAGCATTCTGGGAGAAATGAGACACAGAACAATATCTTATACCACATTCCTTTGTATATTCTGAATAGCTAACTGACCTTCATATTTGAGATCACATCATCAAAAAGTTAGAGGAGAAACAGATCATGCACCTCTCAGACCTATGGATGAGACTTATTCTGAACCAAAGAAGGGAGAGAAGAAAGTATAAAAGATAAAATGCACAGCTTTGATTACATAAAATTGAAAAGTTTCTAGGTAGACAAAATCAATTCACCTAGGACAGGAGAGGAAGGTGTCAAATTGAAAAACAAACCTTTGTATCGCAAGTCACTGGTGGTAAGTCTTTCTGATTCTTGAGTATTCACAGATATACCCAGGGTGTGTCAGGAGCCCAACTTTCCCTGATGTGGGGCTGCCACATTAAACAGCCTTTGTGCTCCTCCCATCTCTCTTGTTCTCTTGTGCAGAAGCAGACTTGGGCCTCCTACCCCTCACAGAGAATAATTTTCTTTTTTGCAAAATCTCTCTGAGCACAAAGGGCCCTTTCACTTTTTGCATGTAAAATAATCCAATGATCAATACAGAATGGTTTATTAAAGGCCTACTAAGGACACTTACATATGCATAGTGTTTCATTAATTCCCTTGAAATTCTTGACCTTTTGTTCTTCCAGATGAATTTTATTATTGTCCTTTTTTTTGCTCTGTGAAGTAATGTCTTGGGAGTTTGCTTGGTATGGCACTAAATAAGTGCATTACTTTTGGCAGTATTGTCATTTTTATTATATTTGCTTGGCCTACCAATGAGCACCATCTCATTACATCTGACTTTATTTGTGTGGAAAGTGTTTTGGAGTTTTCCTCATATAGTTCCAGACTTTCTCTTGACAAATAGACTCCCAAATATTTTATAATATCTACACTTATTTTAAATGGAATTTATCTTTGTATCTCTTGCTGCTGGACTTTGTCCGGAGCAGTGTGTAAAAATGCTGATGATTTATGTGGATTTATTTTATATCCTCCAACTTTGCTTAAGTTGTGAAGTATTGCTTCTAGTAGTTTTTTAACTGATTTCTTAGGATTCTTTAAATTATCATCATATCTGCAAAGAATGATAATTTTGTTTCTTCATTACCTACTCTAATTCCTTTTTAGCCCCTGAGGCAATTGGGGTTAAGTGACTTGCCCAGGGTCACACAGCTAGGAAGTGTTAGGTGTCTGAGAACAGATTCCAACTCAGGTCCTCCTGACTTCAAGGCTGATGCTCTCTGATGCGCTATCTACTGTGCCCTCCTAGCTGCCCCTCTAATTCCTTTAATGCCTTTTTCTTCTCTTATTGCCAAAACTAAAATTTCTAAGACAATATAGAAGAGTAATAGTCATAATAGTCAACCTTGTTTCACCCCTGATCTCAATGAGAATCATTCTCGTTTGTCACCATTACCTAAGATGCTTGTTGATGGTTTTGGATAAATGCTACTGATCATTTAAAAAAAAACTTTTTATTTTCAAGTCACATGTATGGATAGTTTTTCAACATTGACCCTTGCACAGCCTTGTGTTCCAGATTTTCCCCTCCTTCCCCTACCTCCTCCCCTAGATGGCAAGCAATCCAATATAGCTTATACATCTTAAAATATATGTTAAATCCAATATGTGTAAACATATTTATATAGTTCTCTTGTTGTACAAGAAAAATTAGATAAAAAAGGAAAGGAAATGAGTAAGAAAACTAAATGCAAGTGAACATCAAGAAGAAAGAGAATGTTATGCTGTGAGCCACACTCAGTTCCCGCTGTTTTCTCTCTGGGTGCAGATGGCTCTCTTCATCTCAAGATCATTGGAACTGGCATCAGTCTTCTCCTTGTTGGAAAGAGTTACATTCATCAGAATTGATCATTGCACAATACTGATTTTGCCATGTATGATGATCTTCTGCTTCTGCTCATTTCACTTCTCATCAGTTCTCATTATGTAAGTCTCTCCAGGTCTCTATAAAATTATCCTCCTGATCATTTCTTATAGAACAATCATATTCCATTGCCTTCATATACTATAACTTATTCAGCCATTCTCCAGCTGATGGGCACACACTCATTTTCCAGTTCCTTGCCATTAAAAAAGGGCTGCCATAAATATTTTTGCACATGAGTCCCTTTTTTTAAAGACGTCTTCGGGATATAAGCCCAGTAGAAACTCTGCTGAGTCAAAGGATATGCAGCGTTTGACAACCCTTTGGGCATCATTCCAACTTGCTCTCAAGAATGGTTGGATCCATTCACAGTTCCACTAACAATGTATCAGTGTCCCAGTTTTCCCATATGTCCTCCGACATTCATCATTATCATATTTCCTGTCATCTTACCCCATCTCACTGAGGTGTAGTGGTGTCTCAGAGGTGTCTTAATTTGCATTTCCCTGATCATTAGTGATTTAGGCATCTTTTCATATGATTAGAAATGTTTTTAATTTCTTCACATGAAAATTGTGTGTTCATATTTTTTGACCAGTTATCAGTTGGAGATTGGCTTGTATTCTGATAAATTCGAATCACATCTCTATGTTTTAGAAATGAAGCCTTCATCAGAACCCTTAAATGTAAAAATGTTTTCCCTATGTATTGTTTCCCTTCTAATCTTGTCTGCATTAGTTTTGTTTGTACAAAACATTTTAATTTAATATAATCAAAATTATCTCTTTGGTGTTTACTTAGGAGTTTGAGTTCTTCTTGGGACACCATTTCCTTCCTTCTCCACACATCTGAGAGGTAAACTATCTTATGTTCTTCTAATTTGCTTACAATATCATTCCTTATAACTGAATCATGAACCCATTTTGACCTTATCTTGCTATGTAGTGTTAGGTGTATGTCCATGACTAGTTTCTGCTACACTTGCTTCCAATTTTCCCAGTAGGTTTTGTCAAATAGTGAGTTCTTATCCCATAATTTGCGTTTTGGAATTGCTATGTTAGATTGCTATAGTTTATTGACTCTTTTGTCCTGTGATGCTAACCCATTCCACTGATCAGCTACTCTGTTTCAGAGCCAGGACCAAATGATTTTGATGACCACTGCTTTGTAATATAGTTTTAGGTCTGGTACACTTAGGCCACCTCCATGGACATTTTTTCCATGAATTCCCTTGAAATTCTTGATCTTTTCTTCTTTCAGGTGAACTTTGATATTCTTTTTCTAGGTCTGTAAAACAATTTCTTGGGAATTTGATTGGTATGGCACTAAATAAGTAGATTATTTCGGGCAGTATTGTCATTTTTATTATATTCACTCAGCCTACCCATGAACAGTTGAGAATTTTCTGACTGATTAGGCCTGACTTTATTTGTGTGGTGTCACATAGTTCCTGACTTTTCAGTCCCCGATGGGCCCTTGGCCCATTTACAAGGGCAAATCTCAGAAGAAATAAACACAGGGGAAACAGCAGAACATTTTTATGATAATTCTTAACTTTGAAAGGAACTTAGAAATAAATATCACAAGTTGGAGTAAAATTTGACCTTCATTAAACCAAACATAGTAAAAACTATTTGTCTAGGTGTCCAGGGCTTATGCAAGAAGTTATTATGTTGTATTACTTAATCAAATTTTACCTTTTCTATAAAGTGAGGGGACCCCTGTGGTCATTGTAGTAAGAAGCCAAAAGGGGATTTGAATCTTGCTCCTCTTTCTCCAGTGTAGAGTTCTTACCAATGGACTGTGTTCTCCATCTCTGTCCCACCATGGCTCTCCATGCTGAACAGAGCTCTTCCTGTTGCTTTTCAGTCATCTCCTGCCTCATTTCCCTCATCTCTGAATCTCTTCCATGTGACTAAAGGGGCAGACTTGGGTCCAGAGGAAATCCTGGAGGCCATCTAGTCCTCTCTTTCCTCTGACAGAGACCGAGGAAGATGGAGAGTTTTGCCTGAGATGATGAAGCTGGGAAATGTCTGAGGAATGATTTGAATCCAAGTCTTTCTGACTCCAAGGTTAGGGGTGCAGCTAGGAGATCCTGCTGCCTCATACCTCTCATCCCAAGTGTTCCTTTCACATCAATTCATTCCCTTTTGAAATTTTAAGGGAAAAACAATTTTCCCAAATACAAAGTTCTGTGTAGATGCCTGTGAGCCAGAACTGAACTCTTGGGTTTTCTGCCCATTACCTGGTACTGTGTCATGAAGGAGGCCTTTGCCCCAAACTTTTACTGAAAGCACATGTTGGAAAGGCTTTCTGGGACAACTCGGACGATGACGGATATCCGCAGGTTAAACACAATGGTCACTCCCTCATGAAAGGTTATTGAGACCTTCTGTAAGTATGTTGTCACCTGAACACTTAGAAACTGTTTCCATACCCTTGGCAAACCTATGGATGACAAGTCCTAGTTCCTCTTCAGAGAAGATCCTGGCATACAGTGGGAATGGGGGAGGGCTGACTCCCCTGGACATTTAGCCCTGGTAGCCAAGTAAATAACAGGAATATAATGGAATATTAAATAGCAAAAGTTCAATGATCATGGATGCAGTTGGCTTGTTACAGATGGCTCCTTTCTTCCTTTGGATACTCTGCCTAGACTGAATAATACTCACTGAAGTTCCAAAGGAGGCTCAGGTAACCAGGCAACATATTGTCCTCCTACTCTTGGAATAAATTCAGTCTGCAAAATCTGACTCAGTACATCATTTCTTTTCTAGCCATCCCCAAATTCAGAGAGAGTCGTCATGATCCCAAGTGACATAATAAAAGATCAAAAAACCAATTGTCCGTAACAACAGAGTCAACGTTGTGACCACTCCCGAGGAAAACAAAACCCCATTTTTCATAGTTCTGCTATGCTACGTGAACAAAATGACAACATTGACCACGATGCCATTTGCTGTCTGTTTTCCTGTCTCTCAATCCCACAAAACCATTCACTGTATTTAGAATCTGCCATATTTAGAAAAGAGCTTCTGTGAATTTCACCAAAAGTGTCATGTTCTGATGTTAATTGTGCAGTTGAAGATTTCTTGATGAAGGGACGTTGTACAGAAACATAAAACGAACAAAAAGCCTTTACCCTAGATATAGGGGCTGAAGGCCCAAAGATTTTCTTATATTTGAGAATCAAATAAGAACACAAATCATCAAGATGTCTGTCTGTGTGGAAGAGCTGAACCCACAGGGAAATACATCCTTAGGCCCAAAACAGTAAGGAAATGCTGAGTAGCTGATGAACCAACTCTTAAGTGTGATGTTTTTTATTTCTTGTTTTAAACTGATTCACTTCAGGGGAAACATCATTTGTTGGGTGCCTGTTACTGCCTGTTCTGCCCAGGGCTAGGCTAGGTTGTCACTCTGTAAAATACCCACTAATGTTGTTAGATAAGCAGCCCATCAATGAGCCCTCTGTTGGGGAGGAGGAGAAGAGGTGGACACTGGGACAGCAGGACTGGCCCGCCTCCCCCAGGTGGTGATCAGACTCAGCTTTGAGAGCCCAGGGGGCTCGCTCCCTCCTCCTCCTCCCCTATCTCCATGCTTTTGTATCAGTGAGGATCAGGTTACCAAATGAGAAAATGGTTCTTACAACAATATTTTGTAGAAGGAAAGACTGGAGGGGCTCAGGAAAGGGAAGTGGTAGGGGGTGAGTACTGAGAAATGGCCGCTAGCTTGGGAATTAGTGGTCAGGGATTTCACACGTAGCTCCTGTCATCATCCCTGATCACTGCCAGGAAGTCAGTGACCTTCCATGGACATCAGTTTTGTCCTCTCAAAGGAGGTAGTTGGACTCCACGGCCCCTGATTGGAGCTCTAGAGCCACACTCCTGGGTCTATACCTGCCCACGTCACTTTCTGTCCTTGGGTTCCAAATCCTTCCTCTGTAAAATCCCTTCCTCCACAGGAATGGAGGTTGGATGGAGGAGGCCGGATCTCCCTGAGATGACATATCTGTTAGGGGTTTTCAGCAAAGGACCCTAAAATGCTCTGGAGACATCAGCTGATCTCACCGGATAACCAGTCTGAGACAGGCAGCGTTCCTCGATGGCCTTCTGCATCAGTTAGGTTGTGGGAGAGATGCTAGGAATATGAAATACCTCCGAGTATAATGTACTTGCAAGAAGATCTTGTTTGCTTGCTTTGATTCGTATCCTCAGCATCCAGCTGTAGGGATATTTACGGGACCTGAGAGTTCCTTGAGCCGATTACACCCAAATGACAGAACTCTTCTTACCAACACAAGCTGCCCCCTCTGCAGCTTATCATTTTATATAAGACTGTGCATAGTTGTTTTCTTTTCTTATTTCTCTCTCTTTTTTTTTGAAGCAATTTGAGTTGCATGACTTGTCCAGGATCATACAGCCAGTAAATGATAAACATCTGAGGTCACATTTTTAAAAATTAATTTTTATAATTAAATTTTTTTTTGACAGTACATATATATAGGTAATTTTTTTTTACAACATCCCTTGTACTCCCTTCTGGTCCGAATTTTTCCCCTCCTTCCCTCCACTCCCTTTCCTAGATGGCAGGCATTCCCATACATATTAAATATCTTAATAGTATATCACAGGTACAACATATATATGTGCAGAACTGAATTTTGTTGTTGTTGTTGCAAAGGAAGAATTGTATTCGGAAGGTAAAAATAATCTGGGAAGAAAAACAAACAAACAAACAAACAAAAAACAATGCTCTCACTTTACACTCATTTCCCAGTGTTCCTTTTCTGGGTGTAGCTGATTCTGTCCATCATTGATCAATTGGAATTAGATTAGCTTTTCTCTATGTTGAAGATGTCCACTTCCATCAGAATACATCCTCATACAGTATCATTGTTGAAGTGTATAATGATCCCCTAGTTCTGCTCGTTTCACTCAGCAACAGTTGATGTAAGTCTCTCCAGGCCTCTCTGTATTCATCCTGCTGGTCATTTCTCACAGAACAATAACATTCCATAACACTCATATACCATAATTTACCCAACCGTTCTCCAATTGATGGACATCCATTCATTTTCCAGCTTCTAGCCACTATGAAAAGGGCTGCCACAAACATTTTGGCACATACAGGTCCCTTTCCCTTCTATAGTATTTCCTTGGGATATAAGCCCAGGAGTAGCACTGCTGGGTCAAAGGGTATGCACATTTTGATAACTTTTTGGGCCTGAGGTCACATTTGAACTCATCCTCCTGCCTTCAGGGCTGGGGCTATCCACTGTGCCACTTCCCCTGGTTTTAAGTTTTAATATCGTCAAACTTCACCCTTTATGGTTTCCTGAAGCACTCCAAGCTTGAGTGCTTTTTACAAGGTCACAAGGAGAGTACAAGTCAGAGACAGGAGTCAGAGACAGAACTTGAACCCAGGCCCCTCTGACTCTAAGGCCAGCTCTCTATACTTGTCTCCCTTTCTTACTTTACACATAGTAGGCAGTGAATAAACCATTGTGTACTGAGTGATTGGATTGGTTTTCCTGCAAAAAGGGAAAGGAAGGGCCCTTGGTGCTCTGAGACATTTTGTAAAAAAACAATTATTTTTCTCCAGGGGTAGGAGGCCCAAGCCTGCTTCCAAGGGTGCTAAAGAATCCAAGGGAGACGGGAGGAAAACAAAGGCTGTTTAATGTGGAAGTCCCACTTAGTGGAAAATTGGGTTTCTGACACACCCTGGGAGTATCTGTGAATTCTCAAGAACCAGAAAGACTTATCCTCAGAGACATGCGATAAAAGGTTTGTTCTCCAATTTAACAGCTTCCTCTCCTGTCCCAGAAATTAATTTTTCTCTAACTTTTCACTTTCATGTAATCAATGTTTATGAATTTTATCTTTTATAATTCTTTCTCTCCCTCGTTAGGTTAAGAAGGAGTCTTATCCACAGCTATGAGAGGGACATGATCTGTTTCTCTTCTCACTTTTTGATGGTGTGATCTGAAATATAAAAGTCATATATCTCATTCTAATTTCTACCATGATGCCTTTCAGTTTTCTGAGTAGTTTGTATTGAAACGAGCATTCTTTACTAAATAATTTATTTTTTCTGGTTTATCAAACACTAGCTTATTGAGCTCCACAGTATCTGATTCTCCCTTGCCAGTCTGTTCCATTTATCTATCTCCCTCATCTAGGCCGTTCTACCTCTCTTTTTTAAAAAGCTTTTTATTTTAAAAACATGTACACAGATAGTTTTCAAAATTCACCCTTGGAGAACCTTGTGGTTCCAAATTTTTTTCACCCCATTTCCCCCCTAACTCCCCTAGATGGCAACTGATCCAAGAGAAGTTAAATGTATGCCATTCTTCTCTACATAGTTCCACAGTTATGCTGCACAAGGAAGATCAGAATGAAATGTGAAAAAAAATGAAAAAGAAAACAAAATGCAAGTAAACAGCAACAAAATAAGTGAAAATACTATGTTGTGGTCCACACCCAGTTCCCACAATCCTCTCTCTGGGTGCAGATGGCTCTCTTCATCACTGAACAATTGGAACTGTCCTGAATCAGGTCATTGTTTAAAAGAGCCACGTCCGTCAGAATTGATCATCGTATAATCTTGTTGTGCTGTCTACAATGATCCCCTGGTTCTGCTCATTTCACTTGGCATCAGTTCATGTAAGTCTCTGCCGGCCTCTCTGAAATCATGCTTCTCATCATCTCATAAAAACAATCTTATTCCATTGCCTTTCTATACCATAACTTACTCAGCCAGTCCCCAAATGATGGGCATCCACTCACTTTCCATTTCCTTGCCATTACAAAAAGGGCTGCCAGAAACATTTTTGCACATGTGGGTCCCTTTTCCTCCTTTAAGATCTCTTTGGTATAGAAACCCAGTAGAAACCCTGCTGGGTCGGAGGATATGCACAGTTTGTTAGCCCTTTGGGCATAGTTCCAAATTGCTCTCTAGAATGGCTGGATGTATTCACAATTCCACCAACAATGTATCAGTGTCCCAGTTTTCCCACATCCCCTCCAACATTCATTGTCACATATCTTGTCATCTTAGCTAATCTCAGAGGTGTGTAGTTGTTAGGATTCTTGCAGAGTGCTAAGTCACTGGGATGAATAGAGACAACAGTTATCTAATTTAGCATGGTTCAGTATGATTGATCTGACCCTATAAGGAGATGTTATGGACAGAACTTGAAACAAGGTACTAAGTGGAACTGAGGAGACACTGCTTAAATCTAGTTTAGCATTGATTTAATCCTACAACAAATAATGGTTTCCTCATGACATAATGATTGGTGTATACTTACTGTGGAACATATAAGCAAGAAGCTCTCAGAACTTGGGAAGAACTTCAAGGGATCTTAGGGAGAACTTCAGGAAAGGACTTTGGGGGATTCAGAGTCAAGATTCACTCCAACTTCCACCTTTGTGCTGGATGAAGACATTGGGAGGACGGGAGCCTGAAGCTGGCTGGAGGCTGAAGGACAACCTTTAAATTCGGAGACATTTGCAGGGAACTCTTGGAACCAAGGAGAAAGATAGGCCTCTACTAAAGCTAACCAGGTCCCAGGAAAAGAGATGAGACTTTGAAGGATACAATAAAGGATTTGGATTTTAATTCCTGGCTGCATTTGGGATTGTTGAACCAAACTGAAACTAAGACTGCCTCCAGAAGCTCCCCAAGAAATCTGCTCCCAGAGAACTATTACCATTTAGAGAAGAGAATATTATATATAGTGTTTCTCAGAGGTGTCTTAATTTGCAATTCTCTGACCAATAGTGATTTAGAGCATCTTTTCTTATGACTAGAAGTGGTTTTATTTCTTCATCTGAAAATTATCTTTCCATATTCTTTGTTTATCAATTGGAGAATGGCTTGGATTCTGATAAATGTGTGTCAGTACTTTATATATTTTAGAAATGAGGCCTTTATCAGAACCCTTAAGGGTAAAAACGTTTTCCCGATGTATTGCTTCCCTGCTAATCTGCATTACTTTTGTTTGTACAAAACTTTTTGTTTATTTTATTTATTTATTTTGGTTAAGTATAGTTTTTATTTACCAGATATATGCATGGCTAATTTTACAGCATTGACAATTTCCAAACCATTTGTTCCAATTTTTCCCCTCCTTCCCCCAGCCCCCACAGATGGCAGGTTGAACAATACATGTTAAACATGTTAAAGTATAAATTAAATACAATATATGTATACATGTCCAAACAGTTATTTTGCTGTACAAAAAGAATTAGACTTTGAAATAGTGTACAATTAGCTTGTGAAGGAAATCCAAAATGCAGGTGGACAAAAATAGAGGCATTGGGAATTCTGTGTAGTGGTTCATAGTCATCTCCCAGAGTCCTTTCGCTGGGTGTAGCTGGTTCAGTTCATTACTTCTCTATTGGACCTGATTTGGTTCATCTCATTGTTCAAGAGGGCCACGTCCATCAGAACTGATCATCATATAGTATTGTTGTTGAAGTGTATAATGATCTCCTGGTCCTGCTCATTTCACTCAGCATCAGTTCATGTAAGTCTCTCCAGGCCTTTCTGAAATCATCCTGTTGGTCATTTCTTACAAAACAATAATATTCCATAATATTCATACCCACAATTTATTCAGCCATTCTCCAATTGATGGGCATCCACTCAGTTTCCAGTTTCTGGCCACTACAAAGAGGGCTGCCACATACATTCTTGCACATATAGGTCCCTTTCCCCTCTTTTAGATCTCTTTGGGATATAAGCCCAGTAGTTACACTGCTGGGTCAAAGGGTATGCACAGTTTGATAACTTTTTGAGCATAGTTCCAAATTGCTCTCCAGAATGTCTGGACGTATTCACAACTCCACCAACAATGCATTAGTGTCACTGTTTTCCCACATTCCCTCCAACATTGTGCATTACCTTTCCCTGTCATTCTAGCCAATCTGACAGGTGTGTAGTGGTATCTCAGAGTTGTCTTAATTTGCATTTCTCTGATTAATAATGACTTGGAGCATCTTTTCATATGGCTAGAAATAGTTTCAATTTCTTCATCTGAGAATTGTCTGTTCATATCCTTTGACCATTTATCAATTGGAGAATGGCTTGATTTCTTTTAAATTAGAGTCAATTCTCTATATATTTTGCAAATGAGGCCTTTATCAGAACCTTTGACTGTAAAAATAGTTTCCCAGTTTAGTGTTTCCCTTCTAATCTTATCTGTGTTAGTTTTGTTTTGTACAAAACTTTTAAACTTAATATTATCAACATTATCTATTTTGGGTTCCATGATGAACTCCAATTCTTCTCTGGTCACAAATTCCTTCCTTTTCCATAGATCTGAGAAGTCAACCTTCCTATGTTCTTCTACTTTGCTTATAAAATTATGATGTCCAAATCATGAACCCATTTCTGTCTTATCTTGGTATGTGCTGCTAGGTGTGGGTCCATGGCTAGTTTCTGCCAAACTAGTTTGCAATTTTCCCAGCAGTTTTTGTCAATTAGTAACTTCTTATCCCCAAAGCTGAGTCTATGGGTTGGTCAAACGCCAGATTACTCGAGTCATTGACTATTTTGTCCTGTGATCCCCTACTCTCCTGATTGACTACTGTGCTTCTTAGCCAGGAACAAAAGGTTTTGATGCCCCCTGCTTTATAACATAGTTTTAGGTCTGGCACAGCTAGGCCACCTTCACGGGCATTTATTTTCATTAATTATCATGAAATTGTTGACCTCTTGTTTTTTTCAGGTGAACTATGTTATTATTTTTCTACATCCGTAAAATAATTTCTTGGGAGTTTGCTTTGTATGGCACTAAATAAGTAGATTAATTTAGGCAGTATTGTCATTTTTATTATATTCGCTGGGCCTACTCATGAGCACATGGTATGATCTGACTTTATTTGTGTGGGAAGAGTTCTGTATTTGTGTTCATATAGTTCCTGACTTTCCCTTGGCAGATAGATTGGCCAAAACTGTATACTATTTTTAGGTTAAAATTTATGATTGACTCCTACAGAATGGCTCGCTCCCACAAGACCTGAGATACCAGGTTGTATGAAAAGGTTTAAGAACAATGAATTATACAAAGGGAAAAAAGAGTTGACGGTGTACTTTTTACAACAAAAGAACTTAAAGCATTTCATGATTCATATAACTAGTAGAGTACAAAGAGGTACATAGACTAGAGGGGGAGAGAAGAAAGAATACATCACCGATACGGGGAAGCACCAACTTGGCCGACCTCGGGCTGTGGAATCCCGGGTCACAGCCCTGCAAGTACCGACCAGGAGGGTCCCAAGAAGAGCATCCTCCCATGGGGGAGATTCCAATCTGGGTAAAGAGCTTTCGGGACTTAAATAGCCCAGGGAGCCAAGGTGGCCAAATGCCAGCAGTACTGACTTCACTTCCTTGAGCTCATCCAGACGGGGCCCAGTCCTGCAGAGTCTGTCAGGAGTGGAGCTTTACTCCCAGAGTGGCTAGTTCTAGTATATGGATAAGGCATCCTAGGTGGATTTGGCCAGAATCCCCCCTGGGACGGTGTTCTTCAAGCTTTATTCGTTCCCAGGATTATTCAGCAGCTGCAAAACAGGGGTGAATAATAGTTCACTGTACCTTAATTACTCCATGCACATGGAGGGAAACTGAGGGCCAAGGCCTGGGGAATCTTATCGTTATCCCCATATCTTCCATTCGGCCTTCAGTTTATGTAGGCCGTAGGCCATTTCTGGTTTTAGTGACACAGGCTGTCCCTATGTGTGCTGTAAAGTGAGGATAGAATTCTGATCTATGTGTATATATAGCATATTGGTATTAGTGCTAACCATACAGCAACGGGCAGCAGGGGGTGGGCTGTAATAGAGAAATCTCCCTGAGCAGGAGCAGATTTATAAAAGAATCACACAGTGGTGAGTATCAGAAGTGAGGAAATGTGAAGCTCCGGTTCCTTTGCCGGCCACTGTGTGCGTTTGTGTGTGATGTTCATCCAGAGCTCTCTGATTCTTCTGTAATGTTGCTATGACATCTGAGAACAGAGATCAGAGGGCTCGGGGTAGGATTTGGACATGGACACAGAGAGATCTGTGTAAGGAGAGGCAGAGGTCTGGCTACCCAGTCCACAGTAACTGCGCCCACTGCATCAGGGGAAAAGCAGAAATCATCCCCCTGCCAGTGGAGGCACCAAACATTCACTAAAGCACCAGAGAAAGGGGCACTCGCCCTCCTGCAGACAGGTCAGTAACATCACTAGGGGGTCCACATAGCAGCTGTGAGGAACCTCCACACACCAGAAAAGTTAGCCAGTGGGCACAAAGGGAGGTCACACAGACAGGGCTCCATGTGCCCGGTGACCATGGCACAGCAAGGCCTCAACAGCAACGGATCCAGTCATGTGAAGAAGGGGTTACAGTATCCACGTCCATATACAGTCCTGTAACATGTGGTAAAGCAAAATCAGTGTATCAGCCGAGGGAAATACCCCAAACCCGGCTCGTTCCAGGGGGAGGGTGAACCATGCAATGTTTTCCAGGTTTTTCCCACTGAACAGTCATGCAAGGTATGATAAGTGACTGACACACTCTGCTGCCTTCAAAGGCCATCCATACTTCAGTGGTGCTGAAATCATGGAGACTCACTGTACATTCTCCCCTGTGATCACTGTCAGTAAGTCCACCCACCATGTGAACTTGTTTAATAGCCATGTTGGTACAGCTGAGGAGCCACCCACGGTGTCCCGGGGAATTCTCTATTCCTACACCAGTACGGCAGAGGCCAGTCTTCCCAGGTCCAAGTTCAGCGTCTGCCCCAGTAGCTGCACAGATCCAGCTGCTGCTGGCGTCCCTCCATAGGGAGCCACAGTAAAGACATAATCACATGACCAACACTTCAGAGTCTCAGAGGATGTTCATGATTCTTATCTGCAGATTGGAGGGCCCCATTCTAGAAAGTGGAGTACTATCCACCACAGGGCAGTTATTTAATTGTGGGAAAGTGTCACATAGGTTATCTTTCCACTTAGACGATGCATTATTCCCTAATGTCTTCAGTTTTTCTTTAATAAGCCACTCATGCTCTCAGTCAAGCCAGCAGCTTGTGGATAGTGTGGTGTGTGATATATCCGTTCTGTACTGTGGGCCTGACAAGAGTGATCAGTTTCTTTCCCCTTAAAATGGGAACCATTTGCTCTGTGAATCTGCACTGGGCAACCATAATGCAAAGCAGTAATATCCAAGGTTTGACATGCATCCTTTTGGGTTGCCCTCTTATACGCCCAGGCTAGTCCAGATGTGGGTCCACGCAAGTGCAGGCCTGTTGACATCCCTGGCTCCTAGGTAAGGGTCCACTCTCATTAATTTGCCAAATGTGTGCAGGCAGACTTCCTCTCCCAATTCCCCTAGTATGTTCTGGGGGAAAGGATTCTCTCTCTATACGTGATCCTGTACAAATTGATCAGTCATTTTTCTCACTACAGAAAGAGGAATAGATATTCCCCTAGCAAGGCCCCACCTGCAGGAAGCTGGGGGTCCCAAAGCTCCTGTGGTTTCGTGGAGCCGTCTGGCCCTGGGCCACAGTTCTTCAGATGTGTCCAAAGTGATTCTCCTGGTTCCAGTCTTGGCCAACCCATGCCCGTGTGCCTGATACTCATGTTCCGGAGTGTTCTATGTGCGTCTACATAACTCATGTGACACTTTCCCACAATTAAACAATCGCCCTGTGGGGGATGGTACTCCGCTTTCTAGAATGGGGTCCTCCAATCTGCAGAATCCTGAACATCCTCTGAGACTTTGAAGTGTTGGTCATGTGATGATTTCTTTACTTTGGCTCCCTATGGAAGGATGCCAGCAGCAGCTGGATCTGTGCGGCTACTGGGGAAGATATGGACTTGGACCTGGGAAGACTGGTCTCTGCTGTACTGGTGTAGGAATAGAAATTCCCTCCAGACACTGTGGGCAGCTCCTCAGCTGTCCCAACATGGCTATAAAACAAGTTCGCATGGTGGGTGGACTTATTCACAGCCATAACTTCTGAAGTGTTAGTATTTTGAGCCCGGCCCCATGTGTCTTTGCACATCTCATCTCCCCAGACTTGTTTCCATACAAGTCCCAGGCTTGTTATGCTGTGCAGGCATCCATGATGTTAATCCCTCTGCCACTGCCCAGGAATCTGTAAATAGTTGACACTGTCCTCCTTTCTCTCCTTCAGTCACCTGATCTACAGCAACCAATGCAGCCCCCTGGCTGCTTCCCCCTTTTCTGGTAGTTTCAAGAGTAACTTTTGGGATAGATTATGAGAAACGGGCTTCCAGTGGCGTTCCTGTGCTCTGCATTCAGCAGGTCCGTCAGTAAAGCATGCAGGTTTGTTATGATCAGGGGAAAGTGTGTCAAACCCTCTAGTATTGCAGGTATCGGGCGAGGTACTTTAGGAGTCGGGTGTTCTTTTCCAGCAGGTCAGAGGTCCGGGTGCTTCTGCTATCTTTTCATGCAAGACTGACGCCCCTGACTTGCAGCTTGGCCCGATTCTGTGTACTCCATTTCCATGTGATAATGCTAGATTCTTGAGCATGTCTGATTTGATGAGAGATGGGGGTGCCCATAATCCAATTCCTAATGGGAATGTGGAGTCTCCTATCACCTCATGATGGATGGTTAATGGTTCTGTTTCCACCAGGGCCCCATAAACCGCCAGTAACTGTTGTTGGAACCTGCACCAGGTCGTTTTCTAACCCCAAACCCTACTGGAACCTTTTTACCTCCCTGCTTTTGCCTGAGCTCCAGTTGCTGTAATCACTTGATGCAGAAGCTTGTAATTCCACTGGCCCTTCCTTTAAGGGCCCCAAATCTCAGGCAGCTTGTGTTGCTCTTTTTGCTTCCTCCAAGGCTTTCTGCTCTTTTGTCCCCCATTCTAATTCTTACTTCTTTCTGGTGACTCTAGATAAAGGCCCCAAATGAGGTATTTGATTCCTCCAACGTGCAAACATACGTGTACAGTTTGGAGCTTCCTGGTCAGTAGTGAGAGGAAGGAAATCTGCTCTCTTTGGCTCAGCCTTAGGTAAAACTTCCCAGTGTGCCGCACTGCACCTTGTCCCCAAGAATCTAACTGATGGGAGGGCCTGTGTTTGGGCAGGATTTGCTTCCCATGCCGCATTTTTCTCCTGAGTAACTGTATCCTGCACAGCTTGGTCCACTGATTCTTGATCCATTCTTTGCATCATTATATCATCTGTGCAGTGGGTTCTAAGTATTGTATCAAGTTTTAGCACATCTAGATGTTGCACCAGGACCCAGTGGCAGATGGCAGGCCTGCGTTTATGACCCTGGGGTGGGCGAGTAAAAGTGTGCTGTCGCCCTGGCCAGGTCAAAGCAAATTGGTCCCACGGAGCAGGATCTATGGGAATGGGGAAGAAGGTGTGTTTGGATAGCTCCAGTTAAGGTAATGGAGACTGGACCTGCTGCCTATACTCATAGTGATAATTATTCAGTTGCCTGTAACCTAATGTCATTCTCCAATGACAAATGGAGATTAGTCTGAACTGCTTTAACTGCTGAACCCCTGATCCTGCAATGGCTGCGGGAGTTCCCCTTTTGAATTTTGTTGGATTGCTATATATTAGGGTGGTTTTGGGACGGCATCTATTAGGGCACTAACTGTGGTACTAGAGCCGTGTGTCCAACAGATCGCTCCCCTAAACTTAGACCCATAATGTTTCCTAGTCATCCTTCCTACAGGGGCCTGGCCTTCATCCCCTTCTCCTCTCAAATGCTCCAGACTGGGATATAGAGAAGGCCGAGCAGGGGGAGTCAACTTGGGAGCAGCTGCCATTTCTCTAGCATTCTTTTTTCTTTTTCTCCTGTACATCTGCTTCCTTTCAGAGGCTGCAATTCCTTCAGTCTCCTCCTGCTTTTAGTAAGACAGTAAATAATTGTCCCCTGGACAGTCTATTTGAGTGCTGTTAGTCGGCCTGGGCCGATCATCCCTGCCTGTAGGAGCAAGAACCAACTCCTCCAGGTCTCCCAACTGGGGTATTTTATGTATTGCTGCCGCTGCATTTTCTGCCCTGGCTGCCAACAGCAAAGTTAACATGATATGTTTGTAAGCAGGGGGTGCGGTTTCAATTTCTGGGTTGGGATGGGGAGCTATTACAGGACTGTTAGTGTATGTAGCACCGTCTCCCATCCTTAGAGCAGTTTTTGTGGCCTCCTCTTTTAACCTCTGAATGCCATCTTTCAGAGTGGACCAAGCTCTCCCTTTATTTGGCCACACTGCAGTATTGGAATATTGGTTCTAAAGACCTGCCCCCACCATACTATCTACAAAAGGGAGGTGTTCATGGGAGCTCCGGCAGCGTCATTCATATTAACACCGTCTGTAAAGCTTGTTGTACAAAGGGATTGGAACATATACTAATAAATCTGACACAGTCCAGCCAGACTCCTACCGCTCCTCCATCACCGAGTCGGACTGCCCAGGTCACGAAGGCCTCTCCAGACTTTTGGGAGAGGCGGGCAATAATGTGGGTAACCTCTTGTTGTGTAAACTCCCCAGTGATGTTCTTAGTCTTTTGAGCCCCATTAGGGCCCTCTCCTAACCTCCTCCTCTATACTGGGCCTGCAGTCAAATCCTCTGTGGATTTTTCCTCTTGCTCTTTCCTTGCCTTCTCTTCTCAATCCTCCTCCTCACTTTCATCTCATATACCCCAGCCCGTGTATCTGATCCCAGTCCATTGGGGCCGAAGCCATCACAGCGTGCCCTTCCTTGTGATTGACCTTCCTCTTCCTCTTCTTACAGTTCTATTGTGCCCCCCTTACTGCAGCCTTTTCTGCTGTGCTCTCATAGTTTCCAGCTTGATCTCCTAACATAAAGTTTTGACACTGTAACATAGATCACTTTCCTTGTAACTCACAAAGTTCTTTTTCTAGTTCTCCTTCCTCTAATATTTTCTGGTCCCTATCACCACAAACAGTGTGGCAGACAGTTAATGAAGCCCAAGCCCTCCTACAGATATCTGTCATTTCTTTCCCTTATTCCGTAGGAATTTGTGGCAAACATTTTGTTGCCTGTGTGGGGGACCCTGGGTTTATTTGAGACCCCCAATCCCCACATGTCCCAGTGTCCCGTGCCCAAACTTTGGCCAGGGCCGAATAAGGGAAATCATATAATGCTGATGATTTAAGTAGATTTATTTTGTATCCTGCAACTTTGTTAAAGTTGTGGATTATTTCTAATACCTTTTTAGTACATTCTCTGGGGTTCTCTAAGTATACCATCATATCATCTACAAATAGTGATAATTTGGTTTCCTCCTTACCTACTCTAATTCCTTTTTAGCCCTTGAGGAAATTGGGGTTAAGTGACTTGCCCAAGGTCACACAGCTAGGAAGTGTTAAGTGTCTGAGAACAGATTCCAACTCAGGTCCTCCTGACTTCAGGGCTGATGTTCTTTGATGCTCTATCCACTATGCCCGCCTACCTGCCCCTCTAATTCCTTTAATGTCTTTTTATTTTCTAATTGCCAAAGCTAAAATTTCTAAGACAATATTGAATAGTAATGGTGATAATGGGCAACCTTCTTTCACACCTGATCTCAATGGGAATCATTCTCTTTTGACCCATTACCTATGATGCTTGTTGATGGTTTTGGATAAATGCTACTGATCATTTTTTTTAAAAAACTTTTTATTTTCAAGTCGTGTGCATGAATAGTTTTTCAACTTTGACCCTTGCACAGCCTTGTGTTCCAGATTTTCCCCTCCTTCCCCATACCTCCTCCCCTAGATGGCAAGCAATCCAATATAGGTTATATATCTTAAAATATATGTTAAATAAATATATTTATACAATTCTTTTGTTGTGCAAGAAAAATTAGATCAAAAAGGAAAGGAAATGAGTAAGAAAACTAAATGCAAGTGAACATCAAGAAGAATGAGAATGTTACGCTGTGAGCTACACTCAGTTCCCACTGTTTTCTCTCTGGGTGCAGATGGCTCTCTTCATTTCAAGATCATTGGAACTGGCATCAGTCTTCTCCTTGTTGGAAAGAGTCGCGTTCATCAGAATTGATCGGCACAGAATCCTGATGTTGCCCAGTATGATGATCTCCCGGTTCTGCTCATTTCACTTCTCATCAGTTCATGTAAGTCTCTCCAGGCCTCTATGAAATTATCCTCCTGATCATTTCTTATAGAACAATCATATTCCATTGCCTTCATATACTATAACTTATTCAGCCATTCTCCAGCTGATGGGCACACACTCATTTTCCAGTTCCTTGCCACTAAAAAAGGGCTGCCATAAACATTTTTGCACGAGTCCCTTTTTTAAGACGTCTTTGGGATACAAGCCCAGTAGAAACTCTGCTGAGTCAAAGGTTATGCAGAGTTTGACAGCTCTTTGGGCATCATTCCAACTTGCTCTCTAGAATGGTTGGATCCATTAGCAGTTCCACTAACAATGTGTCAGTGTCCCAGTTTTCCCACATGCCCTCCAACATTCGTCATTATCATATTTCCTGTCATCTTACCCCATCTCACTGAGGTGTAGTGGTGTCTCAGAGGTGTCTTAATTTGCATTTCTCTGATCAGTATTGATTTAGAGCATCTTTTCATGTGATTTGAAATGTTTCTAATTTCTTCATATGAAAATTGTTTGTTCATGTCCTTTGACCAGTTATCATTTGGAGAATGGCTTGTATTCTGATAAATTTGAATCAGGTCTCTGTATTTTAGAAATGAGGCCTTTATCAGAACACTTAAATGCAAAAATGTTTTCCCTATGTATTGTTTCCCTTCTAATCTTGTCTGCATTCCTTTTGTGTATGTACAATTTTTTTTAGTATTTTTAAAATTAATTTTATAATCATAGTTTTTTTGACAGTACGTATGCATTTTTAATGGAATTTTTTAATTTTTTAAATAAAAAAAACATTATCCCTTATATTCACTTTTCCAAAATTTCCCCTCCTTCCCTCTACTCCCTCCCCTAGATGACAAACAATCCCATACATGTAAATGTGTTACAGTATATCCTAGATACAATATATGTGTGTAAAACCAATTTTCTTGTTGCACGGTAAGAATTGGATTCCGATGGTATAAGTAACTTGGGTAGAAAGACAATACTGCAAACGTTTTACACTCAATTCCCAGTGTTCCTTCTCTGGGTGTAGCTGTTTCTGTCAATCATTGATCAACTGGAACTGAATTAGATCTTCTTTATGTTGAAGATATCCACTTCAATCAGAATATATCTTCATACAACAAGACTTTGTTGTTGAAGTGTGTAGTGATCTCCTGGTTCTGCTCATTTCACTCAGCATCAGTTCATGTAAGTCTCTCCAAGCCTCTCTGTATTCCTCCTGCTGGTCATTTCTTACAGAGCACTAATATTCCATAACATTCATACACCATAATTTACCCAACCATTCTCCAATTGATGGGCATCCATTCATTTTCAACTTTCTAGCCACTATGAAAAAAGCTGCCACAAACATTTTGGCACATACAGGTCCCTTTCCCTTCTTTAGTATTTCTTTGGGATATAAGCCCAGTAGTAGCACTGCTGGATCAAAAGGTATGCACAGTTAGATAACTTTTTGGGTATAGTTCCAAATTGCTCTCCAGAATGGCTGGATTCTTTTACAACTCCACCAACAATGCATCAGTGTCCCAGTTTTCCCACATCCCCTCCAACATTCATCATTATTTGTTCCTTTCATCTTAGCCAATCTGACAGGTGTGTAGTGGGTATCTCAGAGTTGTCTTAATTTGTATTTCTCTGATCAGTAGTGATTTGGAACACTCTTTCATATGAGTGGAAATAGTTTTAATTTTGCCATCTGAAAATTGTCTGTTCATATCCTTTGACCATTTATCAATTTGAGAATGGCTTGATTTCTTATAACTTAGAGTTAGTTCTCTATATATTTTGGAAATGAGGCCTTTATCAGAACCTTTAACTGTAAAAATATTTTCCCAAGTTGTTACTTCCCTTCTAATCTTGTTTGCAAAACTAATTTTGTTTGTACAAAAGCTTTTTAATTTGATGTAATCAAAATCTTCTATTTTGTGATAAATAATGATCTCTAGTTCTCCTTTGGTCATAAATTCCTTCCTCCTCCATAAGTCTGAGAGGTAAACTATCCTATGTTCCTCTAATCCTTGTCATCTTTATTATATTCGCTCGGCCTATCCAAGAGCACTTAATGTCTTTCCAATTATTTAAATTTGATTTTATTTTTGTGGCAAGTGTTTTGTAATTTAAAAAAATTTAATTTAATATAATCAAAATTATCTCTTTGATATTCACTTATGGTGTTCTTCTTGGTACACAAATTCCTTCCTTCTGCACAGATCTGAAAGGTAAACTATCTTATATTTTTCTAATTTGCTTATAGTATCACTCTTTATATCTTATTCATGAACCCATTTTAACCTTATCTAACTATGTAGTGTTAACGTGTGTGTCCATAGCTAGTTTCTGCCATACTTGTTTCCAATTTTCCCAGTAGTTTTTGTCCCACAAGTTGGGTTTTGGGATTGCTATACTACATTGCTATAGTTTGTTGACTATTTTTTCCTGTGATGTTACTCCATTCCACTGATCAGCTACTCTATTTCCAAGCCAGGACCAAATGGTTTTGATGACCACTGCTTTGTAATATAGGTCACCTTCACTGGAAATTTTTTTCCATTAATTCCCTTGAAATTCTTGATCTTCTTTCAAGTGAACATTATTTTTATTTTCTAGGTCTGTAAAATAATTTCTTGGGAGTTTGATTGGTATGACTCTAAATAGGTAGATTAATTTAAGCAGTGTTGTCTTTTTTATTATATTCACTCAGCCTATCCATGAGCAACTGATAATTTTCTGACTGATTAAATCTGACTTTATTTGTGCAGAAAGTGTTTTGTAATTATGTTCACATAGCTCCGGACTTTCCCTTGACAGAGAGATTCCTCCACATTTTATTCTATCAGCAGTTATTCTGTGTAGAATTTCCTTTTGTATCTCTTGCTGCTGTACTATATATATAAATTCTGATGATTTTTGCGAATTTATTTTGTATTCTGCAACTTTGCTAAAATTGTGAATTGTTTCTAATAGTTTTTATTTGATTCTCTAGGGTTCTCTAAGTATACTATCATATCATCTTCAAAGAGTGATAATTTGGTTTCCTTATTACCTATTCTAATTCCTTTAAGCTCTTTCTCTTTTTTTATTGCCAAAGCTAACATTTCTAATACAATATTGAATAGTAATGGTGATAGAAGGCCATTTTGTTTTACTCCGGATCTTATTGGGAATGGTTCTGTTTTGTCCCCATTACATATGATGCTTTCTGATGGCTTTAAATAGGTGCTACTGATTATTTTAAGGAAAAGTCCATTTTTTCTATACTCCCTAGTGTTTTTGAGAGGAATGGGTATTGGATTTTATCAAAAGCTTTTTCTGAATCTGTTGAGATGATCATATGTTTTTTGTTACTTTGTTTATTGATATAGCTAATATTGTTAATACTTGTCCTCCTATTCCTGCATTCCTGGTATAAATCTTTCTTGGTCATGGTATGTTCTCCTGGGGATGACTTTCTGTAATCTCTTTGCTAATATTTTATTTAAGATTTTTGTATCAATATTCATTAGGGAAATTGGTCCATAATTTTCTTTCTCTGTTTTCATCTACCCCTAGTTTAAATGTCAGTACCATACCTGTATCAGAAAAGCATAGTACTAGAATTAATTGTTCTTTAAGTGTTTTGTAAAATTTGCATGGAAATCCATCTGGCCCTGGAAAGTTTTTTCTCAGAGAGGTGATTACTAGCTTGTTCTATTTGTTTTCCTAAAATGGGACTATTTATGTAATTTATTTCCTCCTCTTTTAATCTGGGCAACCTATATTTTCATAGGTATTCCTCCCTTTCACTTAGATTATCAAATCTATTGACATATAGTTGGCAAAATAACTCCTTATCATTGCTCTGATTTTCTCTTCATTGGTGGAAAACTCTTCCTTTTCATTTTTGAGGCTAACATTTTGATTTGTTCTTTGTCCTTTTTCTAATAAAATTAACTAAAAGTTTTTTCTATTTTCCTTTTTTCATAAAACCAACTCTTAGTTTTATTTATTAATTCAATAATTTTCTTATTTTCATTTTTATTAATCTCCCCGTTTATTTTCAGAATTTCAATTTTGGTACTTAATCGGGGATTTAAAATTTTTTTTTCTAGTTTTTAGTTGCAAGAGTCATATTTCGTGGGCTTAGTCCTGAAGGGAATTTAGCAACAATTTTCATCTTAAGCAGATCTTTAATAATGGGAAATGTAGACAGAGGCAGAGAAAGAGACAGACACAGAAAGAGCCAGAGAAACAGCAGAGACACACACACATACATGCACAAACACACACACAGTGATAAACTGTCAGATAAGGACATAGAGAGATGGAGAAAGAGAGAGAGAGAGACAGAGGCAGAGACAGAGAGAGATAGAGACAGAGGCAGAGACAGAGAGAGATAGAGACAGAGAGAGGCAGAGGCAGAGAGAGATAAACATCTAGGCATATAGAGGGATGGAAAAGGAAGAGAGAGAGTCACAGAGAGAGTGACATGCAGAGAGAGAGAGAGAGAGAGAGAGAGAGAGAGAGAGAGAGAGAGAGAGAGAGAGAGAGAGAGAGAGAGAGAGAGAGAGAAAGACACAGGGAGACAGAAGACAGACTAACAGATAGACATAGAGACGGAAGGAAAAGGAAGAGAGAGAGAGAGACAAGGAGGGAGGAATAGACAGAAACAGAGAGAATCAGAAACAGAAACAGAGAAAGAGACAATGACAGACACAGAGAGACAGAAACAGATTAATAGGAAACACATAAACACAGAGACACACAGATAACTAGAGATAATATGCCTTTATATGACAAATCCTTGAAAACGGGGACTGTTTCATTTTTGTCTTTGTGTTTCCAGCACTCAATGAAGAGTCTGCAAATCATATGCGCCAAATTAATGCTTTTTCCTGGATTAATTGCAATTTAAAAATATAACACAGTCTCTATCTGACATCTGGTGTCCATACGCTGGAATTACACTTGGACTCACGCTAAATCCCAGACTTTCTGGATTTTTACTGAGAGGACCCACTTAGCCCCCATTGAGCCAGTGTGAAGAGAGCAGAATGGAGTCCAAAGGAAGGGGGAATTCTGGGAGGGGAAGGGAGTGATGGATTCCTTCCGTGTCAGTGGGAATTCACATTAAATGCACCCGCTCCAATTCTTTACCCCATAAAAGTCCCACACCCACAATTAGATCACCCAGAAGCGGGGACAGCCCCCAGGGGGTTTCAATGTGCAATGGCCCGTGGCCCATCCACAAGGGCCAATCTCAGGGGAAACAAACACAGGGGAAACAGCCCATGATTTTAATGATAATTCTTAACTTTGAAGGGAACTTAGAAATAAATGTCCCAGGATGGACTGAAGTGTGACCTTTATTAAACCAAGCACGCAAAGGACTATTTGTCTAGGTGTCCAGGGCTTCTGCAAGAAGTCATTATGTCCTATTACTTTATAAATAAGGTGATATTTGATTAACTGAGGGGACTCCTGTGGTCCTTGTAGTAAGGAGTCAAACAGGGATTTGAATCCGGCTCCTCTCCCTCCAGTGCTGGGTTCTTACCAATGGACTGTGTCCTCCATCTGTGTCCCACTGTGGCTCTCCATGCTGAAAAAAGTAGTTGGCCTCCACAGCCCCTGATTGGAGCTTTAGAGCCACACTCCCGCGTCTATACCTGCCCAAGTCACTTTCTGTCCCTGGGTTCCAAATCCTTCCTCTGTGAAATGCCTTCTTCCACAGAAATGGAGGTTGGACGGAGGAGGCCGGATCTCCCTGAGATGACAGATCTGTCAGGGGTTTTCAGCAAAGGACCCCCAAATGCTCTGGAGACATCAGCTGATCTCACCAGATAACCAGTCTGAGACAGGAAGCATCGCTCGCTGGCCTTCTGCATCAGTTAGGCCATGGGAGAGATGCTAGGAATCTGAAATACCTTGGAGTATAATGTCCTTGTAAGAAGATCTTGTTTTCTTGTTTTGATTTGTATCCTCAGCATCCAGCTGTAGGGATATTTACGGGACCTGAGAGTTCCTTGTACCGATTACATCCATATGACAGAACTCTTCCTACAACACAAGCTGCCCCCTTTGGAGCTTATCATTTTATGCAGGATGGGCAGTTACTTTCTTATCTATCTATCTATCTATCTATCTATCTATCTATCTATCTATCTATCTATTTGAAGCAATTTGAGTTGCATGACTTGTCTAGAACCACACAGCCAGTACATGTTAAACATCTGAGGTCACATTTGAACTCATCCTCCTGCCTTCAGGGCTGGGGCTATCCACTCTGCCACTTCCCCTGGTTTTAAGTTTTAATATCGTCAGACTTCACCCTTTATGGTTTCCTGAAGCACTCCAAGCTTGAGTGCTTTTTACAAGGTCACAAAGAGAGTACAAGGCAGAGACAGGAGTCAGAGACAGGACTTAAACCCAGGTCCCTCTGACTCTGAGGCCAGCTCTCTATACCATTCTCCCTTTCTTACTTCACACACAGTAGGCAGTTAATAAACCATTATGCACTGAGTGATTGGATTGTTTTACGTGCAAAAAGAGAAAGGAAGGGCCCTTGGTGCTCTGAGACATTTTGTAAAAAAAAAATAAATATATATATATATATATATATATATATATATATATATATATATATATGTATGTATATGTATCTTTTTCCAGGGGGAGGAGGCCCAAGCCTGCTTCTGCACAAGAGAGCCCAAGAGAGATGGGAAGGGAGCAAAAGCTGTTTAATGCAGAAGTCCCACATCAGGGGAAGTTGGGCTCCTGACACACCCTGGGTATATCTGTGAATTCTCAAGAACCAGAAAGACTTACCCTCAGAGACATGGGATACAAAGGTTTGCTTTTCAATTTAACAGCTTCCTCTCCTGTCCTAGGTGAATTAATTTTTCTCTAACTTTTCACTTTCATGTAATCAATGTTTATGAATTTTATCTTTTATAATTCCTTCTCTCCCTCATTAGGTTAAGAAGGAGTCTTATCCACAGCTATGAGAGGGACATGATCTGTTTCTCTTTTCACTTTTTGATGGTGTGATCTGAAATATAAAAGTCAAGTATCTAATTAAAATGTAGTGAAAGATATGGGTCTAAGTCTAATTTCTACCATGATGCCTTTCAGTTTTCTGAGCAGTTTGTATTGAAACAAGCATTCCTTACTAAATATTTTATTTTTTCTGGTTTATCAAACACTTATTGAGCTCCACGGTTTCTGATTCTCCCTTGCCAGTCTGCTCCATTTATCTATCTCCCTCATTTAGGCCGTTCTACCTCTCTATTTTGAAAAAGCTATTTATTTTAAAACATATACACCGATAATTTTCAACATTCACCCTTGGAGAACCTTGTGGTTCCAAATTTTTTTTCACCCTCTTTCCCCTCCACCTCCCCTAGATGGCAACTGATCCAACAGAGGTTAAACATATGACATTCTTCTCTACATAATTCCACGATTATGCTGCACAAGGAAGATCAGAATAAAATGGAAAAGAAAATGAAAAAGAAAACAAAATGCAAGTAAACAGCAACAAAATAAGTGAAAACACTAAGTTGTGGTCCACACCCAGTTCCCACAGGCTCTCGCTGGGTGCAGATGGCTCTCTTCATCACTGAAGAATTGGAACTGTCCTGAATAATGTCATTGTTGAAAAGAGCCAAGTCCGTCAGAATTGATCATCGTATAATCTTTCTGCTGCTGTGTACAGTGATCCTCTGGTTCTGCCCATTTCACTTCTCATCAGTTCGTGTAAGTCTCTGTGGGCCTCTCTGAAATCATGCTTCTCATCATTTCATAAAAACCATCTTATTCCATTGCCTTTGTTTGCCATAACTTATTCAGCCAGTCCCTAAATGATGGGCATCCACTCAGTTTCCATTTCCCTGCCACTACAAAAAGGGCTGCCACAAACATATTTGCACAGGTGGTCCCTTTCCCTCCTTTAAGATCTCTTTGGTATAGAAACCCAGCAAAAACCCTGCTGGGTCAGAGGATATGCACAGTTAGTTAGCCCTTTGGGCATAGTTCCAAATTGCTCTCCAAAATAGTTGGTCTTTTACAGTTCCACCAACAATGTATCAGTATCCCAGTTTTCCCACATCCCCTCAGACATTCATTATCACATATCCTGTCATCTTAGCCAGGCTCAGAGGTGTGTAGTAGTGTCTTAGAGGTGTCTTAATTCGCAATTCTCTGACCAATAGTGATTTAGAGCATCTTTTCATATGCATTTTATGTTTTATACTTTCTTCTCTCCTTTGATTGGTTCAGAATAAGTCTTACCCCCAGGTCTGAGAGGTGCATGATCGGTTTCTCCTCTAACTTTTTAATGGTGTGAAGTCAAATATGAAGGTCAGTTATCTATTCAGAATATATAAAGGAATGTGGTATAAGATATTGGTCCATGTCTAATTTCTCCCAGAATGCTTCCCACTTTTCTAGGCAATGTAATTAGAAATCATAATATTTCCTATTAAAACACACACTCTTATAAAGATTATTGTCTAGTATTCCTCTGCACGGACATAAGGTTTAAGCACAGTATCTGGCTTACCAAATGGCCTGTTTGGCCATTAATGTTCTAGTCACTCATATCATCTTAAGAACTGAATTAGATTAATCTTATAGCGCAGTGCCACCAACAACACAGTTCCTGTCATCTTAGCAGATCTCACAGGGGTGTAGTGCTGTCTCAGAGGTGTCTTAATTCGCAATTCTCTGACCAATAGTGATTTAGAGCATCTTTTTCATATCTTTTATACTTTCTTCTCTCCTTTGATTGGTTCAGAATAAGTCTTACCCCCAGGTCTGAGAGGTGCATGATCGGTTTCTCCTCTAACTTTTTGATGGTGTGATCTTCAATATGAAGGTCAGATATCTATTCAGAATATATAAAGGAATGTGGTATAAGATATTGGTCCATGTCTAATTTCTCCCAGAATGCTTCCCACTTTTCTAGGCAATGTAATTAGAAATCATAATATTTCCTAATAAAACACACACTCTTATAAAGATTATTGTCTAGTATTCCTCTCCACGTACATAAGGTTTAAGCACAGTATCTGGCTTGCCAATGGCCTGTTTAGCCATTAATGTTCTAGTCACTCATATCATCTTAAGAACTGAATTAGATTAATCTTATAGCGCAGTGCCACCAACAGCACAGTTCCTGTCATCTTAGCAGATCTCACAGGGGTGTAGTGCTGTCTCAGAGGTGTCTTAATTTGCATTTCTCTGATCAGTAGTGATTTAGAGCATCTTCTCATATGATTAGAAATGATTTCAATTTCTTCATATGAAAATTGTGTGTTCATGTCCTTTGACCAGTTATCAGTTGGAGAATGGCTTGTGTTCTGAGAAATTTAATCAGGTCTCTATGTTTCAGAAATGAGGCCTTTATCAGAACCCTTAAATGTAAAAATGTTTTCCCTATGTATTGTTTCCCTTCTAATCTTGTCTGCATTAGTTTTGTTTGTACAAAAGTTTTTAATGTAATATAATCAAACTTATCTCTTTGGTGTTTACTTATGAGTTTCAGTTCTTCTTGGGACACAAATTCCTTCCTTCTCCACAGATCTGAGAGGTTAAACTATCTTACGTTTTTCTAATTTGCTCATAGTATCACTCTTTATATCTAAATCATGAACCCATTTTGACCTTATCTTGCTATGTAGTGTTAGGTGTGTGTCCATGGCTAGTTTCTGCCATACTTGCTTCCAATTTTCCCAGTAATTTTTGTCAAATAGTGAGTTCTTATCCTAAAAGCTGGGTTTTGGGATTGCTATACTAGAGTGCTATAGTTTATTGTCCTGTGATGCTAACCCATTCCACTGATCACCTACTCTAATTCTGAGCCAGGACCATATGGTTTTGATGGCCACTGTGTTGTAATATAGTTTTAGGTCTGGTACACCTTGGCCACCTTCATTGACATTTTTTCCATGAATTCCCTTGAATTTCTTGATCTTTTCTTCTTTCAGGTGAACTTTGATATTATTTTTCTAAGTCTGTAAAATAATTTCTTGGGAATTTGATTGGTATGGCACTAAATAATTAGATTAATTTGGGCAGTATTGTCCTTTTTATTATATTCACTCAGCCTACCCATGAGCAATTGATATTTTTCTGACTAGTTAGATCTGACTTTATTTGTGCGGAAAGTGTTTTGTAATTGTGTTCACATCGCTCCTGACTTTCCCTTGACAGATTCCCCCAAATTTTATACTCTCACCAGCTATTCTGAGTGGAATTTCCTTTGTATCTCTTGCTGCTGGACTTTGTTGGTAATATATCTATTGAGATGATCATATGTTTCTTGTTACTTTGGTTATTGGTATAGTTAATATTGTTAATAGTTGTCCTCATATTGAAGCAGCCCTGCATTCCTGGTATAAATCCTTCTTGGTCATGGTATGTCCTCCTGGGGATGACTTTCTGTAATCTCTTTGATAATATTTTATTTAAGATTTTTGTATCAATATTCATTAGGGGAATTGGTCCATAATTTTCTTTCTCTGTTTTCATCTACCCTAGTTTAGGGGTCAGCACCATATCTGTGTCATAAAAGGAATTTGGTTGGACTCCTTCTGTCCCTATTTTTTCCACATAGTTTGCATAGTACTGGAATTAATTGTTCTTTAATTGTTTCATAGAATTTGCATGGAAATCCATCTGGCTCTGGAGATTCTTTTCTCAGAGAGTTGATTACTAGCTTGTTCTATTTGTTTTCCTAAAATGGGCCTATTTATGTAATTTATTTCCTCTTCTGTTAATCTGGGCAACCTGTATTTTTGTAGGTGTTTCTCCCTTTCACTTAGATTATCAAATCTACTGACATATAGTTGGCAAAATAACTCCTTCTCATTGCTCTGATTTTCTCTTCATTGGTGGAAAACTCTTCCTTTTCATTTTTGAGGTAACATTTTGATTTGTTCTTTGTCCTTTTTCTAATAAAATTTACTAAAAGTTTTTTCTATTTTCTTTTTTGCATAAAACCAACTCTTAGTTTTATTTATTAATTCAATAATTTTCTTATTTTCAATTTTATTAATCTTCCCATTTATCTTCAGAATTTCAATTTTTGTATTTAATCGGGGATTTTTAATTTTTTTTTTTCTAGTTTTTAGTTGCAAGAGTCATATTGAGTGGGCTTAGTCCTGAAGGGAATTTAGCAACAATTTTCATCTTAAACAGATCTTTAATAAAGGGAGACATAGACAGAGACAGAGAAAGAAACAGACACAGAAAGAGCCAGAGAAACAGCAGAGACACACACACATACCTGCACAAACACATACACAGTGATAAACTGTCAGATAAGGACATAGAGAGATGGAGAAAGAGAGAAAGAGAGAGAGACAGGAAACAGAAAGACACACAAAAAGAAAGTCAGATATGAAACAGAGAAATAACAAGACAGAGAAACAGACAGAGACAGAAAGAGGTATTAAGAGACAGATATAGAAAGAGAGACACAGAGACAGAGAAACAGGAGACAGAGAAATACACACATACACAGTGACAGACAAAAACAGAGCCAGTCAGAGATGGAGAGACAGTCAGAGACAGAAGCAGAGGCAAAGAAAGAGACAGAGAGATACAGAGACAGAGAGACAGGAGACAGTCAGACAGAGGAAGAGAGAGAGAGAGAGAGAGAGAGAAAGAAGACAGACATAGAGCCAGACAGAGACAGAACGAGAGACAGAAATAGAGACAGATAGAGAGGGGGGGGAGTCAGAGAAAGACAGAGAAAGAGACAGAAGAAGAGAGACACAGAGAGACAGAGAAAGAGACAGAAGAAGAGAGACACAGAGAGACAGAGACAGAGAGATACAGAGAAAAAGACAGGGAAAGACAGAAACAGAGACAGAGGGAGACAGAGACAGAGACTGAAAGAGGGACGGAGATAAGACAGAGGCAGAAAGAGACATAGTCAGAGACAGACAGAGACTGAGAGCCAGAGATAAGACAGAAGTAGAGACAGAGAGAGAAAGAGACAGAGACAGAGAGACAGAGATAGAGACAGGCAGAGAGTCAGAAAGAGACATACTGAGAAAGAGACAGGAGAGAGACAGAGAGACACAGAGAGAAACAGAGACAGAGACAGAGACAGAAAGAGACAAAAGAGACGGAGAAAAACAGACAGTGAGAAAGACAGATGCAGATAGAGAGACAGAGAGGGAGAAAGGAAGAGACATGGACAGAGGAATCCAGAGACAGAGACAGAGAGAAATAGAGACAGAGACAGATTCTGAGAATACAGAAACAGAGATATCATGAGAGACAGAGATAGAGAAAAAGAGACAGACACACAAAGAGAGAGAGACAGGAAGAGACAGAGGCATTCAGAGACAGAGATAGTGACACACAGATAGAGAGACACACATACAAAGAAATAAAAAGACAGACAAAGACAGAAAGAGAGAAACAGAGAAAGAGAGAGGCAGAGACAGAGAGAAATAGAGAGACAAGAGATAGAGACACACACAAAGAGACTAATGTCTGGGCTAGCTCTTGAAAGGGCCTTGGTTTCAGCAGAATAATCACCACAAGAATAGTCAGGAATAAAGTCCAAGGTCTTTATTATCTCCTTCACAGTCTGTTTCCTTCGGTGGGGCCCGGCCGGCTTTCTGGGGGACCTTCAGACGGGCCTTGGTCTCAGTGGAGAAGTGAAGGAGACAGGCCAGCCACCAGGAGGGTCTCTGTCTTCCTGGCTCTTCAAGTCCCCCTCTAGGGCTGACTCTGACCTCTTAAATACTCAATTGCAATTAAATCCATTCCTCATCCTGCCTATAAGGCAATCATTACATCACCAGGGACCATCATTTGTTGTAAGATTAAATCAGTCCTACTGCACTAGAGAACCATTCATCACCAAGCTAAACTAGATAGCCATTGCCTTATAATCCCACTGACCTAACACCTTGTTGTAAGAATCCTTGTCTCAAGTATATTTCTCCAGAGTTCCGGCCCATTAGACAGAGTCAGAGACAGAGAGAAGGACAGAGAGAGAGAGAAACAGAGAGAGACAGAGAAAGGTAAAGACAGAGACAGACAGACAGACAGAGAGGGACAGAAAAGGAAGAGAGAGAGGAAGAGAGAGAGGGACAAAGAGGGGAGAGAGAGTGAGAGACAGAGAGACAGAGAGGGAGATAGCGAGAGACAGAGAGAGAAAGAGAGAGACACAGAGACAGAGAGAGAGAAAGATAAAGACACAGAGAGACAGAGAAACAGATAGACAGAGAGGGATGGAAAAGGACAAGAAAGGAGGGAGAGACAGAGAGGGAGGGAAAAAGGGAGGGAGGGAGAGAGAGAGAGACTGAGACAGACAGAGACACACAGAGACACAGAGAGAGAGAGACAAAAGGAAACAGAAATAGAGAAAGAGACAGTGACAGACACAGAGAGAGGTGGAGACAAACAGATTAATAGCAAACATACACAGAGACACACAGTTAAGTAGAGATAATATGCCCTTATATGTCAAATCTTTGAAAACAGGAACTGTTTCACCTTTGTCTTTGTGTTCTCAGCACTCAATGAAGAGCCTGGCAAATCATAGGGGCCAAATTAATGCTTTTTCCTGGATTAATTGCCATTTAAAAATATAACACGATCTCTAGCTGACATCTGGTGTCCACTCCCTGGAATTACACTTCAGCTCATGTTAAATCCCAGATTTTCTGCATTTTCACTGACAGGACCCACTTAGCGCCCATTGAGGTGGCCTGAAGGGAGCAGAATGGAGTCCAAAGGAAAGGGGAATTCTGGGAGGGAAGGGGAGTGATGGATTCCTTCCGTGTCAGTCGGAATTCACGTTAAATGCACCCGCTCCAAATCCCTGTTACATTCTTTACCCCATAAAAGTCCTGCACCCACAATTAGATCACCCAGAAGCGGGGACAGCCCCCAGGGGGTCCCCAAGGAGCCCGTGGTCCATCCACAAGGGCCAATCTCAGAAGAAAGAAACACAGGGGAAACAGCCGATGGTTTTAATGATAATTCTTAACTTTGAGAGGAACTTAGAAATAAATATCCCAAGTTGGACTAAAGTGTATTTATTAATCAAAAATATTTATTAAATCAAGCTTCTAAAGGTCTGTTTGTCTAGGTGTCCAGGGCTTGTGGAAGAAGTCATTATGTCCTATTACTTTATAAATAAGGTGATTTTGATTAAGTGAGGGGACTCCTGTGGTCCCTGTAGTAAGGAGTCAAATGGGGATTTGAATCCGGCTCCTCTCCCTGCAGTGCAGTGTTCTTACCGATGGACTGTGTTCTCCATCTCTGTCCCACCGTGGCTCTCCATGCTGAACAGTTCGGTTCCTGTGGCCTTTCAGTCACCTCCTGCCTCATTTCCCTCATCCCTGAAGGTTTTCAATGTGACTAAAGGAGGCTCCTAGTCACAGACTTGGGCCCAGAGGAAATGCTGGATTTTTTTTCTCCTGTTTAATGTGAGTTCCCCTGGGGGAACTTGTCTTCTTGCTTAGTCTGACAATCTGCTCCCCTCCTCTATTTCATATTTCCCATTCCCAAGGTCCATTGTTCCCCTTCATTTGGGCTGTAATAGGTTACAGGTTCATCTTTTGTGAAAGAGAATGGCCAGGGTGAATTTGTCACTGTGTCATTTTGAGCTCCGTATTGCTATCCCAGGCACATCAAAAGGGGGCACCGAGGAGGATCATGGGTAAGAAACAAGAAGTATTATAGTCTGGTATTACTGCAGGATTTTAGAGAGGCATCAAGAAGGAGAAAACTGGAAAGCTTTGAATGGGCCAAGTTTTAAATGACTTGAAATGCCCCAAAGTGAATTTTATATTTAATCTTGGAAGTAATGGGGAGCCCCTGCAGTTTATCGGGGGCTGATATGATCAGAGCCGCCCTTTAGGAAGACCATTTGGCCTGCTGAGCCTCTCCTGGATTTGGTGTAGAGAGAGATTTTAGACAGTATGAGCAACTAGAAAGCCTTGCAACAGTCCAAGGAAGAGGTGATGAGGGTCTGAAGCAGGGAGGTTTTGGGTGAGAGAAGTAACAAGATTAGGGGCTGATTGGATTTGTGCAGAGGGAGAAGGAGAAGTGGAGGATTCTGAAGTTTAGGGGGGGGCGGGGAAAATGATGAGGGGAAGCAAGATGGTGAAGATGTGAAATTAATGGACATGAAGATTACTGGGATCCTGGAAAGTAATGGTGGTAGTGACACGGCTTATACTGAGGCAGGGATCCTGGGAGGGTGAGGGCGATGATGGGTATGGGCACGTCCGGGGATTTCACAGTGAGAGCAGAGATTGAGAAGTCTGTCTGTAGGGAAGGGACAGTGATACTGTTGGGATAGGAATACGGTATTCCTGGCGGTGAGAGAGTAACTCTGGCGGTCCTGTTGTTCCAGGGCTGACTGTTTTAATACCAATATTAATTGGGGTACATAGGTCCCAGTGCTGATGATGGTGAGAGAAAGGCGATGATGATAGAGGCGGGAAAGCGACACAAGTCCGAACATGGCAGTGAGAGCATTTGTGTTGTGACCATGATTGTGGTGATGTGACCCCATATTGGGCAGGAGACAACCAAGGTGTGCCAGGTGAAGAGCTGTCCTTGGAGCTGGGAAGCCTGGAGGCGAGTTCCTCCTGTGGCAGACACTGCTTCTATGAGCCTTTCAGTTCTCCTGGTAATTCTTGAACTCAGGACGGCAGAAACCTTGCTGACCCACAGGGTTGTGTAACCAGGTAGAGCCTCCAATAAGCACTGTTATTAGAACTTGAGGACAGTGGGAAAGTTCATTGGGGGGTTTAGAATTGCTCCTAATTGTTGTGCTGTGCTGATACTGTCTCAGAGCATCTTTATTAAAAGACGCTATTGGACACACAATGGATGTAATGGAGCAATGTGCCCTATAGAGCTTCATGAGGAAACCATGAGTGGAAGGTCTGGGCTTTAAAAGTTGAAACACTCATTTCCTGAATCCCTTTCATTCTGAAGAACATCAGCTGTTTCAACTGATGGGAAAATCCACAAGATGTTACTATTTGGCATAAGGTAAGAAGGCTCACATTCTGTGCAAATGTTTGGCTGCACGTGAGAAGATGCACATCTCTTTCACAGTTTCTATCAGTGTGAAAAAAGCTTTAAAGCTGGAAAAACCCCAAACAGAACATCATTTTTTATGTTCAAAGTCACAGGGGATTTCTTTGGATACCATAAAAATCATCTGTGCAGAGCCAATGGCAAGCGCCACGTGCAGTGGGAATATATTAGCCTCTCTCCCCATAAATTCCCCTGAGTGTCATGGCGTCACTGCCCAGATATCAGGCTCGTGTGGGTGTGAAGCACAGATTCCCACGTGCCCCAGAACAGTTTGAGATGGCTCTGGATGAGCTAAAAATCCCAGTAATAGAAAAGGAAGAAATCAAAGGCTAAAAAGATAGGTGAAGAAGGAGGGAAATTATTCCTATTTACTGGTGACATGATAATTTGGAAAATCCTACGGAATGATCCAAGACACTCAGTAAGACAACAGCTTCACAAAGTTGCAGACTATAGAATAAGCATTCTTCTACTACTTTTTACCATGAAATTACCATGAAATCCAAGAGAATATAACACACAGGGAAATCTCATTCCAGACAGCTTCAAAATACCTCAAGCGTCTGGGAACCCCTTTAGCCAAGCACACAAGGGTTTTGCATGGGTTCAATTACAAAATATTCTTTATATAATCAAAAAATAAATTTAAATAGTGAGAGGAATGTTAAATGTTTATGGCTAGGCCATGACAGTTTCATAAAAGTGATAAAGTGGAATAAATCCCAATTACTGCAAAGAATTAGTCCCTGAAATGATCACAATATTTGAATTTGCACTGGATGTTTCCATGGAAATAAACCCTTGACTATATTTTTTATAGTTCATATTACTGGATAATATGAATTTAAATACATGCAACACCTGTGGAGGATTTCTCATTGCAGTAATGGGGACCTAGCTGAAATGTCAAAGTTAATTGCAATTTTAAATTAGCTAAGGACTTCTCTAGGAAATTTGAGAAAATCAACACCAAATGAATTTGGAAAACCAGAAGTTAATAAACATCAAGGAAAATGATCATGAGGGAAAAAATTAGAACCCGAGGTTTGGTGAGGGTGAATGTCTGTTGGGGCCCTCTTAAGAGCTCATAGTATATGAGGCCTTTGATGTCAGAGGCAGGATGAATGAGGCGGGGAGACTCACAGAGGGTGGACAGAGCTCCAGCTTATCATGCTGCACAGCCTGGTTGATGCACACTTTTGCAAGGGCGATCAGTGTATGAACAGTAGGCAATCCCCCATCACCCTTCAGAGAAGCAGCTCATGGGCTCTGAGTGTGCATGGTCTCTGCCAATGGGAGGAGAGTGGATCCAGCTATCTAGTGTCTTGCTCACAGGTGACGGGCCCTGTCAAGGCATCCCTGCTCATTAGTAACTACACTGCAACCCTCAGGCACAACCTGTTCCCATGACAAGCATCACTGCTCCTTGTGGACAAGGGCACTTTTGCAACCTGGCAGAAATCTTAGTGTGCACCAAGGTCTGTGCTCTCTCTTGCCGGGGTCCCATACCCTTGCAAACGTCAAAAATTATCCATGTATGCATTTTGAAAATAATAAGCTGTAATTTAAAAAAAAAGCTTTTAAAAAATAGAGAGGTAGAACAGACTGGATGAGGGAGGTAGATATATGGAACAGATTGGCAAGGGAGAATCAGAAACGGTGATGCTCAATGAGCTAGTGTTCGATAAACCAACAAAAGTAAATATTTAGGAAAGATCTCTGTTTTCAATAAAATCTGCCCAGAAAAGTGGGAAGCATTCTGGGAGAAATGAGACACAGAACAATATCTTATACCACATTCCTTTGTATATTCTGAATAGCTATCTGATCAGAGTTCCAGCCCATTTGACAGAGTCAGAGACACAGAGAGAAGGACAGAGAGGTAGAGAAACAGAGAGAGACAGAGAAAGGTAAAGACAGAGACAGACAGTCAGACAGACAAACAGAGAGGGACAGAAAAGGAAGAGAGAGGGACACAGAGAGAGAGGGACAAAGAGGGGGAGAGAGAGACAGAGAGACAGAGAGAGAGAAAGATAAAGACATAGGGAGACAGACAAACAAATAGACAGAGAGAGGGAAGGAAAAGGACAAGGATGGAGGGAGAGACAGAGAGGGAAGGAAGAAGGGAGGGAGGGAGATAGAGAGAGACTGAGACAGAGACAGAGACACCCAGAGGCACAAAGAGAGACAAAAAGAAACAGAAATAGAGAAAGAGACAGAGCGACAGACATAGAGAGAGATGGAGACAGAAACAGATTAGTAGGAAACACACATAGACACACAGATAATTAGAGATAATATGCCTTTATATGTCAAATCTTTGAAAACAGGGACTGTTTCACCTTTGTCTTTGTGTTCTCAGCACTCAGTCAAGAGCCTGGCAAATCATAGGGGCCAAATTAATGCTTTTTCCTGGATTAATTGTCATTTAAATATATAACACGGCTCTTGCTGACATCTGGTGTCCAAACCCTAGTATTGCACTTCGGCTCATGTTAAATCCCAGATTTTCTGGGTTTTGACTGACAGGACACACTTAGCCCCCATTGAGGCGGCCTGAAGGGAGCAGAATGGAGTCCAAGGGAAGGGGGAATTCTGGGAGGGGAGGGGAGTGATGGATTCCTTCCGTGTCAGTGGGAATTCACGTTAAATGCACCCACTCCGATTCTTTACCCCATAAAAGTCCCGCACCCACAATTAGATCACCCAGAAGCGGGGACAGCCCCCAGGGGGTTTCAGTTCCCGATGGCCCGTGGCCCATCCACAAGGGCCAATCTGAGGAGAAATAAACACAGGGGAAACAGCCGATCATTTTAATGATAATTCTTGACTTTGAAGGGAACTTAGAAATAAATATCCCAAATTGGAGTAAAATTTGACCTTTATTAAACCAAGCATGCAAAAGACTATTTGTCTAGGTGTCCAGGGCTTGTGGAAGAAGTCATTATGTTCTATTACTTTATAAATAAGATGATTTTGATTAAGTGAGGGGACCTCTGTGGTCCTTGTAAGGGTTCAAACAGGGATTTGAATCTGGCTCCTCTCCCTCCAGGGCAGTTTTCTTACCAATGGACTGTGTTCTCCATCTCTGGCCCACTGTGGCTCTCCATGCTGAACAGAGCTGCTCCTGTGGCCTTTCAGTCACCTCCTGCCTCATTTCCCTCGTCCCTGAAGGTTTATCACTGGGACTAAAGGGGGCTCCTAGTCACAGACTTAGGCCCAGAGGAAATCCTGGACTTTTTTTCTCCTGCTTAATGTGAATTTCCTTGGGGGAACTTGTCTTCTTGCTTAGTCTGACAATCTGCTCCCTTCCTCTATTTTGTATTTCCCATTCCCAGGGTCCATTGTCCCCCTTCTTTTGGTCTGTAACCTATTTACCTAAAAATTTGCCTTTTGTCAAAGAGAATGGCCAAGGTGAATTTGTCACTGTGTAATTTTGAACTCTGTATTGCTATCCCAGGCACATCAAAAGGGGCCACCTAAGAGTATCATGGGTAAAAAAGAAAGTATTGTAGTCTGGTATTACTGCAGGATTTTCAGAGAGGCATCAAGAACGAGAAAACTGGGCTAGGTTTTAAAGGACTTGATATGCCCCAAAGTGAATTTTTATTTAATCTTTGGAGTAATGGGGAGGCCCTGGAATTTATCGGGGGCTGATATGTTCAGAGCCGCCCTTTAGGAAGACCATTTGGCCTGCTGAGCCTCTCCTGGATTTGGTGTAGAGAGAAATTTTAGACAGTATGGGCAACTAGAAAGCCTTGCAACAGTCCAAAGAAGAGGTGATGAGGGTCTGAACCAGGGAGGTTTTGGGTGAGAAGTAACAAGATTAGGGGCTGATTGGATTTGTGCAGAGGGAGAAGGAGAAGTGGAGGATTTTGAAATTTTGGGTGTGGGGCTGGGAAAATGCTGAGGGGAAGCAAGATGGTGAAGAGGTGAAATTAATGGACATGAAGACTACTGGGATCCTGGAAAATAATCGTGGAAGTGACATGGCTTATACTGAGGCAGGGATTCTGGGAGGGTGAGGGCGATGATGGGTATGGGCACGTCTGGGGGTTTCACAGTGAGAGCAGAGATTGAAAAGTCTGTCTGTAGGGAAGGGACAGTGATACTGTTGGGATAGGAATACGGTATTCCTGGCGGTGAGAGAGTAACTGTGGCGGTCCTGTTGTTCCAGGGCTGACTGTTTTAATACCAATATTAATTGGGGTACATAGGTCCCAGTGCTGATGATAGTGAGAGTATGGCGATGATGATAGAGGCGGGAAAGCGACACAAGTCCAAACATGGCAGTGACGGAGACAGAGAGACAGACACAGAAAGAGACAGGAGACAAAGAGAGACAGAGGCAGAGAGACAGATGACAGAGAGACACACACATACACTCACAGAGACAGTCAGAAAGACACAGAAGACAAGAGAAAGAGAGACAGAGACAGATAGAGAGACAAATGGACAGAGAGACAAACAGACAGAGCCAAAGAGACACAGATAAAAAGACAGAGACAAAGAGACAGGAAACTAGGAGAGACAGAGAGACAGCCACAAAGAGAGACAGAGAAACAGGAGACACACGCACACAGAGACAAGTAGACACAATATGAATTTTTATATCAAATCCATGCAAACATGGACCGGTCCATTTTTGTCTTTGTGTTCCCAGCACTCAGTGAAGAACCGGGCAAATAACAGGCGCCAAATTAATGCCTCCTACCTCTCATCCCAAGTGGTTCCTTTCACGTCAATTCATTCCCTTCTGAAATTTTAAGGGAAAAACAATTTCCCCAAATACAAAGTTCTGTGTAGATGCCTGTGAGCCCGCACTGAACTCTTGGGTTTTCGTGCCCATTACCTGGTACTGTGTCATGAAGGAGGCCTTTGCTCCGAACATTTACTGAAAGGGCAGGTTGGAAAGGCTTTACGGGACAACTCGAATGATGACGGATATCCGCAGGTTAAACATAATGGTCACTCCCTCAGGAAAGCTTATTGAGACCTTCTGTAAGTATGTTGTCACATGAACACTTAGAAACCTTGTGTATACCCTTGGCAAACCTATGCATGACAAGTCCTAGTTCCTGTTCAGAGAAGATTCTGGAATACAGTGGGAATGGGGGAGGGCTGACTCCCCTGGACAGCTAGCCCTGGTAGCCAAGTAAATAACAGGAATATAATGGAATATTAAATAGCAAAAGTTCAATGATCATGGATGCAGTTGGCTTGTTACAGATGGCTCCTTTCTTCCTTTGGATACTTTGCCTAGATTGAATAATACTCACGTAAGTCCCAAAAGGGGCTCAGGTAACCTGGCAGCATATTGTCGTCCTACTCTTAGAAGAAATTCAGTCTGTAAAATCTGGCTCAGTACATCCCTTCCTTCTTAACTATTCCCACATTCAGAGACAGTGAGAGAGTCGTCATGCTCCCAAGTGACATAATAAAAGAGCAAAAAACCAATCGTCCATAACAACTGAGCTCAAGTTGTGACCACTCCCGAGGGGAACAAACCTCCATTTTTCATAGTTCTGCTATGTATGCTACGTGAACAAAATGACAAAAACATTGACCATTATGCCATTTACTGTCTGTTTTCCTGGAGAACTGAGGATATCCCTGAGATGACAGATCTGTCGGGGGTTTTCAGCAAAGGACTCCAAAATGCTCTGGAGACATCAGCTGATCTCACTGGATAACCAGTCTGAGGCAGGAAGGTTACATGACTTGTCCAGGATCACACAGCCAATAAGAGTTCAGGGCTGGGACTGGCCATGGTGCCATTCAGCTGCTCCCGGTTTTAAATTTTAAGGTCTTCAAACTTCCCTAGGGCTTTTGGAAATCTTTTACAGTTTTCTGAAGCATTGAAAGGTTGAGCAGTTTGTCCAGGGCGACAAAGAGAATACAAGTCAGAGACAGGAGTCAGAGACAGGACTTGAACCCAGGTCCCTGAGTCTAAGGCAAGCTCTCTATACTATTGTCCCTCTCTTTCTTGGCCCACAGTAGGCTCTTACTAAACCATTCTGTATTGATTCATTGGATTCTTTTAAATGAAAAAATGAAAGGGCCCTTTGTGCTCAGAGAAATTTTGTTAAAAGAAATCTTATCCATTTCCATGGTAGGAGGCAAAAGCCTGCTTCCCCAGGTGGTAAAGAGCCCAAGGGAGACGGGAGGGAACAAAGGCTGTTTAATGTGGCAGTCCCACATCAGGGAAAGTGGGGCTCCTGACACATCCCTGGGTATTTCTGTGAATTCTCAAGAATCAGAAACACTTACCATCAGAGACATGCGATACAAAGGTTTTTCTTTTTCAGTTTAACAGCTTCCTTTTCTAATAAACTAGGTGAATTAATTTTTATCTTTTCAATTTTTTGTAATCAATGTTTATGCATTTTATCTTTTCTCCCTTGTTAGGTTAAGAATAAGTCTTATCCATAGCTGTGAGAGGGATATAATATGTTTCTCTTCTAACTTTTTGATGGTACAGTATAAGATATTGGTCTAAATCTAATTTCTCCCAGAATGCTTTCCCAATTTCTGAGAAGTTTTTATTGAAAAAAAAAAGCGTTCTTTACTAAATAATTTATTTTTTACTACTTTATGGAACATTAGCTCTTTCAGCAGCAATATTTCTTACTCTCTCTTGCCAATCTGTTCCATTTATCTACCTCCCTCATCTAGGCAGTTCTACCTCTCTATTTTTAAAAGCTTTTTATTTTCAAAACATATACATAGAAAGCTTTCAACGTTCACCCTTACAGAATCTCGTGTTTCAATTTTTTTTCACCCTCCCTTCCCTGTACCTCCCCTTAGATGGCACCTAATCCAATAGATGTTGAACATGTGCCATTCTTGTCTATGTAGTTCCACGATTATGCTGCACAAGGAAAATCACATCAAATGGAAAAGAAAATGAAAATGAAAAAAATGCAATAAAGCACCAACCAGAAATGTGACAACACTGTATTCTGATGCACATCCAGTTCCCACAGTCCTCTCTCTGGGGGCACATGGCTCTCTTCCTCACAAGAGCACTGGAACCGGCCTAAATTAAGTCCCTATTGAAAAAACCCACGTCCATCAGATTTGATCATTGTATAATCTTGCTGCTGCTGCATACAATGTTCCCCTGATTCTGTTCATTTCATTTACCACTAGTTCATGTAAGTGTCAGGAGGTCTCTCTAAAATCTTTCTCCTGCTCATTTCTTACAAAACAATAATATTCCATAACATTCATATACAACACCTCATTCAGCCATTCTCCAACTGATGGGCATCCACTCAGCTTCCAGTTCCTTGACACTACAAAGAGGGCTGCCATAAACATTTTTGCACATGTGGGTGCTTTTGCCTTTTTAAAGATCTCTTTGGGATAGTAGCCCCATAGAAACCCTGCTGGGTCAAAGGGTATGCACACTTTGATAGCCCTTTGGGCATAGTTCCAATTTGCTCTCCAGAATGGGTGGATCTGTTCAAAACTCCACCAACAATGTGTCAGTGTCCCAGTTTTCCCAATACCCTCCAACATTCTTCATTATCATATTTCCTGTCATCTTAGCCAATCTCAGAGGTGTGTAGTGGTGTCTCAGAGGTGTCTTAATTTGTGATTCTCTGACCAGTAGTGATTTCGAGATCTATTCACGTGACTAGAAATGGTTTTATATCTTCATCTGAAAGTTGTCTGTCCACGTCCTTTGACTGTTTATCAACTGTAGAATGGCTTTGGTGCTGATACATTTGTGTTAATTTTATATATATTTTAGAAATGTTATCAGAACTATTATAGGTAAAAATGGTTTCCCACTTTATTGCTTCCTTTCTAATTTTGTCTGCATTAGTTTTGTTTGTATAAAACTTTTTAACTTAATATCAAAATTATCTATTTTGGGTTCAATGATGAGCTCCAATTCTTCCTTGCTCACAGATTCCTTTCTTTTCCATAGAGGTGAGAAGTAAACATTCCGATGTTCTTCAACTTTGCTTCTAAAATCACTATGTCTAAATCATGACCCATTTCGACCTTATCCTGGTATTTGGTGTTAGGTGTGGGTCCATAGCTAGTTTCTGCCATACTAGGTTCCAATTTTCCCTTCTTAGCCAATAGCAAAAGGTTTTAATGACTGCTGCTTTATAACATAGTTTTAAGTCTGGCACAGCTAGGCCACTTTCACTGGCATTTTCTTTTCATTAATTCCCTTGAAATTCTTAACCTTTTGTTTTTTCAGGTGAACTTTGTTATTTTTTTTCTAGATCCCTAAAATAAGTTCTTGCAAGTTTGCTTTGTACGGCCCTTAAAAAGTAAATTAATATAGGCAGTATTGTCATTTTTATAATATTCCCTTGGCCTACCTGTGATCACTTGATATGTTTCTAACTGATTAGATCTGACTATTTGTGTGGAAAGTGTTCTGTAGTTGTGTTCATATAGTTCCTGAGTTTCCCTTACCAGACAGATTCCAAAAATTTTTTAGTATTGTTAGGTTAAGATTTATGATTTGCGCCTCTGAATGACTCGCTCCCACAAGACCTGAGATACCAGATTGTATGAAAATGTTTAATAAGAATGAATTATAAAAAGGGAAACAAGAGTTGATAGTGCACTTCTTACAACAAAAGCACTTAAAGCATTTCATGATTCATATAACTAGTACATTACAAAGAGGTACATAGACCAGAGGGGGAGAGAAGAAAGAATACATCACTGATTCAGGGAAGCACCAAACTGGCCGTCCTCGGCCTGGAGAATCCCAGGACACAGGCCAGCAAGTCCATACTGGGAGGGTCCCAGGAAAAGCATCCCCCCATGGTACTGCCGGGTACTCCTCTATAGCAGAAGTTACTTCTGTGCCCCAGGATTCTATACTGCTGCAGTGCAATCTTTGTTGAGGGTACTGGGAAATGAATGGAGGCAGAGTAACTTTGCCGGCCACTACTGAAGCAGTGTAGACTTTTCTTTCAGCAAACTGATTCTTTCCCTCCGGGGGTCGGGTCGTCGTCCCTCTCAGAATATCTATACCAATCATGTATTCTGGCATCGGTCCGGTTACCACAGACCATTCTCACTTTGGGGATTGTCCAGTTTTCATTTGGAGATTAGTCTGAACTGCTTTAACTGCTGAACTCCTGATCCTGCAATGGCTGCGGGAGTTCCCCTTTTGAATTTTGTTGGGTTGCTGTATATTAGGGTGGTTTTGGGCCTGCGTCACTTAGGGCACTAACTGTGGTAGTAGAGCCGTGTGTCCAACAGATTGCTCCCCTTATGTTAGACCCATAATGTTTCCGAGTCATCCTTCCTACGGGGGCCTGGCCTTCATCCTCTTCTCCTCTCAAATGCTCCAGACTGGGATATAGGGAAGGCTGAGCACACAGAGTCACCTTGGGAGCAGCTGTCATTTCTCTAGCATTCTTTTCTCTTTTTCTCCTGTACATCTGCTTCCTTTCAGAGGCTGCAATTCCTTCAGTCTCCTCCCTTTTACTCCTGCTTTTAGTAAGGAGGCAAATAATTCTCACCTAGACAGTCTGAGTGCTGTTAATGGGCCCAGGCCAATCATCACTGCCTGTAGGAGCAAGACCTTCAGAATGGCTGAATAAGTTTTGGCATATGAAAGTAATAGAATAAGATTGTTCTGTAAGACATGACGAGAAGGATGATTTCACAGAGGCCTGGGGAGACTTAGATGAACTGAGCTGAGTGAAGTGCCAAGAACCCAGAGAATAGAGTATACAGCAACAGCAAGATTATATGATGATCAATTATGATGCCCATGGTTCTTTTCAGCAATGAGATGATATAGATCAGTCCCAAGGGTCTTGTGAGGAAGAGAGCTGCACCCAGAGAGAGGACAGTGGGAACTGAGTGTGGATCCCAATATTTTGTTTTCACTTATTTTGTTGCTCTTTGTTTGTAGTTTGTTTTCTTTGTTATTTTCTTTTCAATTTGATGTGATTTTCCTTGTGCAGCATAATTGTGGAACTATGTAGAGAAGAATGCCACATGTTCACCATCTACTGGATTAGTTGTCATCTAGGGAAGGTGGGTAGAAGGGAGAGTGAAAAAATTCAGAACACAAGGCTCTGCAAGGGTGAATGCTGAAAACTATCTGTGTATATGTTTTGAAAATAAAAAGCTTTTTTAAAATAGAGAGGTAGAATGTCCTAGATAAGGGAGAGAGATAAATGGAACAGACTGGCAAGGGAGAATCAGAAACTGTGGTGCTCAATAAGCTAGTGTTAGATAAACCAGAAAAAAAAATAAATTATTTCAGAAAGAACTCTTTTTTCAATAAAAACTGTTTGGCAAATGGAAAAGCATTCTGGGAGAAATTAGACTTAGACCAATATCTTACACTACCTTTTAAATAGATATTTGACTTTCATATTTAAAATCATACCATTAAAAAGTTAGAAGAGAACAGATCACGTATCTCCCACAACTATGGACAAGACTTATTCTTAACCTAACAAGGGAGAGAAGGAATTATAAAAGATAAAATGCATAAACTTTGGTTACATGAAAGTGAAAAGTTAGGTAAAAATCAATTAACCTAGGAGAAGAAAGGAAGCTGTTAAATTGAAAGAAAAAAAAAAAACCAAAAACCCTTTGTAGCACATGTCTCTGTTGGTAAGTCCCTTGGGGTTCTTGGGACTTCTTAGCTATACCCAGGGGTGTGGCAGTTCCTTCATGTGGGGCTTCTACATTAAACAGTGTTTGCTCTCCTCCAGTCTCCCTTGGGCTCTTTAGCACCTGGGGAAGCAGGCTTGTACCTCCTACTGCTTGAAAAGGATAAATTAAATTTTTTTAACAAAATCTCTCTGAGCACAAAGGGCCCTTTCACTTTGGGTAAGTAAAACAATCCAATAAACCAATACCCAATGGTTTGTTAAGGGCCTACTAAGGCCACCTCCATTTGCATTGGGTTTAATTAATTCCTTTGAAATTCTTGACCTTTTGTTCTTCCAGATGGATTTTGTTGTTATGGTTTTTTTAGCTCTGTGGGGTAATGCCTTGGGATATGCTGGATATGGCACTAAATAAGTGGATTAATTTGTCATTTTATTCTATTTGCTCAGTCTACCCAGAAGCACTTGTTATGTTTCCAACTGATTAGACCTGACTTTATTTATGTGGGAAGAGTTTTGGAGTTGTGTTCACATAGTTCCTGACTTTCCCTTGGCAGATAGATCCCCAAATATTTTATACTATGGGCAGTTACTTTAAATGGAATTTCTCTTTGTGTCTCTTGCTGTTGGACTTTGTTGGTAACATAGAAAAATGGGGATGATTTATGTGGATTTATTTTGTATCCTGCAGCCTTGCTACAGTTGTGAAGAATTGTCTCTAATAGTTTTTTAATTATTCATTTATGTTCAAAGTCATATAAAGTGTGGGCACAGAGGGTCCCTTTGGATACCATAAAATCATCAGTCCAGAGCCAATGGCAAGCGCCACGTGCAGTGGGAATATATTAGCCTCTCTCCCCATAAATTCCCCTGCGTGTCATGGTGTCACTGCCCAGATATCAGGCTCTTCAGGGTCTGAAGCACAGATTCTCACGTCCCCCAGTACAGTTTGACATGGCTCTGGATGAGCTAAAAATCCCTGTAATATAAAAGGAGGAAATCCAAGGCTGAAAAGATAGGCGAAGAAGAAAGGAACTTATTCCTGTTTAGAAAATAATATCCCGTAGTGACTATTCAGTGACCCTGGAATGTAGACAGATAGTCCTTTGCGTGCTTGGTTTAATAAAGGTCACACTTCAATCCATCCTGGGATATTTATTTCTAAGTTCCTTCAAAGTTAAGAATTATCATTAAAATCATGGGCTGTTTCCCCTGTGTTTGTTTCCCCTGAGATTGGCCCTTGTGGATGGGCCACGGCCCTGTGGGGACTGAAATCCCCTGGGGGCTGTCCCCGCTTCTGGGTGAGCTTATTGTGGGTGCGGACTTTTATGGGGTAAAGAATGTAACAGGGAATTGGAGCGGGTGCATTTAATGTGAATTCCCGCTGACACAGAAGGAATCCATCACTCCCCTCCCCTCCCAGAATTCCCCTTTCCCTTGGACTCCATTCTGCTCCCTTCAGGCCGCCTCAATGGGCCCTAAGTGGGTCCTGTCAGTGAAAATGCAGAAAATCTGGGATTTAAAAGGAGCCGAAGTGCAATACCAGGGTTTGGACACTGGATGGCAGACTGAATGTGTAATACCGGAGCCGGCCACAGGACGGCGCGCGTACTGCTAAGCTTACCTGTTGTTCCGACTTTGGACACCAGATGTCAGCAAGAGACCGTGTTATATTTTTATATGTCAATTAATCCAAGAAAAAGCATTAATTTGGCACCTGTTATTTGCCAGGCTCTTCACTGAGTTCTGGGAACACAAAGACAAAAATGAAGCCGTCCCTGTTTTCAAGGATTTGAGATTTAAATGGATATTAACTCTCCTTTTCTGTGTGTCTGTCTCTGTGCGTCCATCCTGTTTTCTGTCTGTGTCTCTCTCTGTATTTGTGCCTCTGTTTTTCCCTGTGTTTCTGTCTGTATGTCTCTCTTTGTCTCTGTCTTTCTCAATGTGTGTATGTCTCTGTCTCCTGTCTCTCTGTTTCTGTCTGTTTTGGAATGTCTCTGTCTCTATCTCTCCCTCCCCCTCTGTCTCTGTTTGTTTCTAACTCTCTGTCTCTGTCTCCCTCCCCAACTGTCTCTAACTCTTTCTGTTATTCCTTTCTTTCTCTTTCAGTCTTTCTCTCTGTTTCTCTCTCTCTGTCTCTCTTTCTGTCTTTGTCTGTCTCTGTCTCTTGCTGTCTCTTTCTTTTGTCTTATCTCTCTCTCCCTCTCTCTCTCTCTCTCTCTCTCTCTCTCTCTCTCTCTCTCTCTCTCTCTCTCTCTCTCTCTCTCTCTCTCTCTCTCTCTCTCCGTGTCTCTCTCACTTGTACTTCTGTCTCTTTTTCTCTTTGTCTCTCAGTGTGAATGTTTCTGTCTTAGTCACTCTCTGTCTCTATCTCTGTATCTCTCTGTCCCACTTTCTTTGTCTCTGTTTCTTTGTCTCTTTCTTTTTGTCTCTGCCTCTCTGTCTCTGTTTCTGTCTGTCTCTTTTCCTCTTTCTGCCTTTGCCTGTCTCTTTCTCGCTGTCTTTGTCTCTCACTCTCTAACTCGCTCTGTCTCTGTGTGTGTCTTTGTCTCCTGTCTCTCTGTCCTTGTCTCTCTGTCTCTGCCTGTGTCTCTTTGTGTCCCTGTCTCTGAATGCCTCTGTCTTTGTATCTCCCTGTCTTGCTCTCTGTTTCTGTCTCTCTCCGTGTCTTTGTTTCTCTGTGTCTCTCTCTGTCTCTGTTTCTCCCCTTTTCCTCCCAGACATCCTCCCTTCTCTCTTTGTTTCTTTCCCTCTGTCTCTGTCTATTTCTCTCTGTTCCTTCTCCCCCTTTTCTCTCTCTTTCTCCTCCTCCTCTTCCTCCTCCTCCTCCTCCTTCTTCTTCTTCTCCTTCTTATCCTCTCCCTCCCCCCTCTCTGTCTCTGTCTCCCTCCATCTCCTCCTCTGTCCCTTTCTCTTTCTTTGTCTCTCTGTATCTCTATTTCTTTTCTCCCTCCATCTCTGTCTGCCTGCCTGCCTTTCTGCCTGCCTGTCTGTCTCTCTCTTTCTGTTTCTGTCTCTCGGTTTCTTTCACCTTTCTCTGTCTCCCTCCACTTTCTCTCTGTCTGCCTTGCCCTCTCTCCCTCTCTCACTGTTTATCTCTTCCCTCTCACTCTCCCCTCTCCCCCTTTTCTCTCTTTCTCCCACACCCTCCCTCTCTGTCTCTCTCTGAGTCTCCACTTTTTCTCTGTCTCCTTCTCTATGTGTCTGTTTGTCTTTCTGTGTCTTTTTTTTGTCTCTGTCTCTCTGAATTTCTCTGTCCCCCTCTCCCTCTTTCATTCTCTCTCTCTCTCTCTCTCTCTCTCTCTCTCTCTCTCTCTCTCTCTCTCTCTCTCTCTCTCTCTCTCTCTGTCTTTGTATGTTTCTCTTTCTCTGTGTGTGTCTGTGTTTGTCCTTCTTTCTCTGTGTGCGTCTTTGTCTCTGTGGCTGTCTCTGTCAGTCTCTGTCTTTCTGTCTTCTGTCTTAGTGTATCTGCTTCCCTGAATGCCTCTGTCTCTGTCTCTCCTTGTCTCTCTTTGTCTCTGTCTTGGTATGTCTCTGTTTCTCTTTCTGTTTCTGTCTGTCTCTTTTCTCTTCTCATTGTCTCTGTCTCTATCTTTGTCTCTTTTTTCTTTCTCTGTGTCTCTGTGTCTGTGTGTCTCTGTCTCTCTGTCTCTGAATCTGTCTTTCTTTGTCTCTCTCTCAGCCCTTTCTTTTTCTCTCTTCCTCCCACTCATTCTCTGTCTCTGTCTTTATCTTTCTGCCTCTGCCTCTGTCTCTCTCTGTCTCTATATCTGTCGTTCTCTATCTTTTTCTATCTATCTCTCTGTATGTCTGTTTTTCTCTGTCTTTATCTGTTTTTCTATGTTTATATCTCTGTATCTTTCTCTGTCTCTGTCTCTCTGTATTTGCAGGTCTCTGTGTCTCCCTCTCTGCATCTCTCTTTCTGTCTCTCTGTCTCTGTCTCTTTTGTCTCTCTTTCTCTGTGTCATTATCTCTCTCTCTGTCTTTCTGTCTCTGTCTTTCTCTAACTTTCTGTCTTATCTGCCTCTTTTTCTCTCTGTCTCTCTTTCTCTGTCTCTGAATCTGTTATTGTCTGTCTACATTTTCACTTGACAGAAATCTGCTTCAGATGACCATTTTGGCTCAACTCCCCTCTGGGCTTCAGCCCCCCCCCCCCCAGTGTGACTGTCCCTCTTAGAGCCTTCCCTTTAATGGTACCTTCCTCCTTGCTCTAACTACCTCCATTCAGCTTAGCCTGCCAGGCAATGACCTTTGACCCACCTCATGAAGGATTTCCTTTCTCCTGCTTAATTGGGAGATTCCCTGGGGGAACTTGTCTTCTTGCTTAGTGTATCTGCTCCCATTCTCCATTTTGTATTTACCATCCCTGGCGTCCCTTCATTTGGGGTATAACCTATTGAACTAAAATATACCTTTTGTGAATGAGTGAATTTGTCACTGTGTCATTTTCAACTCAGTATTGCTATCCCAGCCACATCACAAGGAGGCACAAGGAGGATCATGGGTAAGAAACAGCAAGCATTGTACTCCGTTATTACTGCAGGATTTTAGAGAGGCATCAAGAACGAGAAAACTGGAAACCTTTGACTGGGCCAGGTTTTAAAGGACTTGAAATGCCCCAAAGTGAATTTTATATTTAATCTTGGGAGTAATGGGGAGCCCCTCAGTTTATCGGGGGCTGATATGATCAGAGCCGCCCTTTAGGAAGACCATTTGGCCTGCTGAGCCTCTCCTGGATTTGGTGTAGAGAGAGATTTTAGACAGTATGGGCAACTAGAAAGCCTTGCAACAGTCCAAGGAAGAGGTGATGAGGGTCTGAACCAGGGAGGTTTTGGGTGAGAGAAGTAAAAAGATTAGGGGCTGATTGGATTTGTGCAGAGTGAGAAGAAGTGGAGGATTTTGAAGTTTTTTTGGGGGGGCGGGGAAAATGCTGAGGGGAAGCAAGATGGTGAAGAGGTGAAAGTAATGGACTTGAAAATTACTGGGATCCTGGAAAGTAATGGTGGTAGTGACACGGCTTATACTGAGGCAGGGATCCTGGGAGGGTGAGGGCGATGATGGGTATGGGCACGTCCAGGGGTTTCACAGTGAGAGCAGAGATGGAGAAGTCTGTCTGTAGGGAAGGGACAGTGATACTGTTGGGATAGGAATACAGTATTCCCTGTGGTGAGAGAGTAATGCTGGCAGTCCTGTTGTTCCAGGGCTGACTGTTTTAATACCAATATTAACTGGGGTACATAGGTCCCAGTGCTGATGATGGTGAGAGAAAGGCGATGATGATAGAGGTGGGAAAGCGACACAAGTCCGAACATGGCAGTGAGAGCATTTGTGTTGTGACCATGATTATGGTGATGTGACCCCATATTGGGCAGGAGACAACCAAGGTGTGCCAGGTGAAGAGCTGTCCTTGGAGCTGGGAAGCCTGGAGGCGAGTTCCTCCTGTGGCAGACACTGCTTCTATGAGCCTTTCAGTTCTCCTGGTAATTCTTGAACTCAGGACGGCAGAAACCTTGCTGACCCATAGGGTTGTGTAACTAGCTAGAGCCTCCAATAAGCACTCTGTTATTAGAACTTTGAGGACAGCGGGAAAGTTTGTTGGGGGTTTTAGAATTGCTCCTAATTGTTGTGCTGTGCTGATACTGTCTCAGAGCATCTTTATTAAAAGACGCTATTGGACACACAATGGATGTAATGGAGCAATGTACCCTATAGAGCTTCATGAGGAAACCATGAGTGGAAGGTCTGGGCTTTAAAAGTTGAAACACTCATTTCCTGAATCCCTTTCATTCTGAAGAACATCAGCTGTTTCAGCTGATGGGAAAATCCCTGAGATGTTACTATTTGGCATAAGGGAAGAAGGCTCATGTTCTGTGCAGATGTTTGGCTGCATGTGAGAAGATGCATATCTCTTTCACAGTTTCTATCAGTGTGAAAAAAGCTTTAAAGTTGGAAAAACTCCAAACAGAACATCATTTTTTATGTTCAAAGTCACAGGGGGTCCCTTTGAATCCCATGAAAATCATCTGTCCAGAGCCAATGGCAAGGGCCACATGCAGTGGGAATATATTAGCCTCTCTCCCCATAAATTCCCCTGTGTGTCATGGCGTCACTGCCCAGATATCAGGCTCTTGTGGGTGTGAAGCACAGATTCCCACGTGCCCCAGGAGTGTTTGATACGTACGGTTCTGGATGAGCTCATAATCCCAGTGATATAAAAGGAAGAAATCAAAGGCTAAAAAGATACGTGAAGAAGAAAGGAAATTATTCTTATTTACTGGTGACATGATAATATGTATAAGGAATGAGCCAAGACACTCAGTAAAACAACAGCTTCCACAAAGGTGCAGGCTACAGAATAAGCATTCTTCTACTACCTTTTACCATGAAATCACCATGAAATCCAAGAGAATATAACACACAGGGAAATCTCATTCCAGACAGCTACAAAATACCTCCAGTGTCTGGGAACCCCTTTACCCAAGCACACAAAGGTTTTGCATGGGTTCAATTACAAAATATTTTTACATAAACAAAAAATAAGTTTAAATAGAGGGAGGAATGTTCAATGTTTATGGCTAGGCCATGACAGTTTCATAAAAGTGGGAATAAATCCGAATTACTGCAAAGAATTAGTCCATGAAGTGGTCATAATATTTGAATTTGCACTGGATGTTTCCATGCGATAAACCTGTGACTATATTTTATATAATTCATATTATTGGATAACATGAATTTAAATACATGTAACAGCTGTGGAGGATTTCTCATTGCACTAATGGGGACCTAGCTGAAATGTCAAAGTTAATTTTAATTTTAATGCTACACCAATAAAATTAACTATGGACTTCTATAGGAAATTTGAGAAAATCAACACTAAATGAATTTGGAAAAACAGAAGTTGATAAACATCAAGGGAAATGATGATGAGGGAAAAAATTAGAACCTGGGGTTTGGTGGGGTTGAATGTCTGTTGGGGCCGTCTTAAGAGCTCCAAGTATATGAGCCCTTTGATCTCAGAGGCGAGATGAATGAGGCGGGAGACTCACAGAGGGTGGACAGAGCTCCAGCTTATCATGCTGCACAGCCTGGTTGATGCACATTTTTGCAAGGACGATCAGTGCATGAACAGTAGGCAATCCCCCATCACCCTTCAGAGAAGCAGCACATGGGCTTTGAGTGTGCACGGTATCTGCCAATGGGAGGAGAGCGGATCCAGCCATCTAGTGTCTTGCTCACAGGCAACAGGCCCTGTGAAGGCATCCCTGCTCATTAGCAAATGCACTGTAACCCTCAGGCACCCTTGACACACATCCACTGCTCCTTGTGGAAAAGGGCACTTTTCCAACTTGGCAGAATCCTCAGTGTGAATCAAAAGTCAAGGTTTCCTCAGTACTCCCTCTCACTGGGGTCCCATTCCCTTGTATGTATTGAATATATTTTGAACACATATATGTTTTTTTTCATTTATTTTATTTTTTTTTATTCATTTTTCAAAATTATCCCCTCCCTCCCTCCACTCCCTCCCCCCGATGGCAGGTAATCCCATACATTTTACATGTGTTACAATATAACCTAGATACAATATATGTGTGTAAATACCTTTTTCTTGTTGCTCATTAATTATTAGCTTCCGAAGGTATAAGTAACCTGGGTAGAAAGACAGTAGTGCTAACAATTTACATTCGCTTCCCAGTGTTCCTTCTCTGGGTGTAGTTGTTTCTGTCCATCATTGATCAGCTGGAAGTGAGTTGGCTCTTCTTTATGTTGAAGATTTCCACTTCCATCAGAATACATCCTCATACAGTATTGTTGTTGAAGTGTACAGTGATCTTCTGGTTCTGCTCATTTCACTCAGCAACAGTTGATTTAAGTCTCTCCAAGCCTCTCTGTATTCCTCCTGCTGGTCATTTCTTACAGAGCAATAATATTCCATAACCTTCATATACCACAATTTACCCAACCATTCTCCAATTGATGGACATCCATTCAACTTCCAGTTTCTAGCTACAACAAAAAGAGCTGCCACAAACATTTTGGCACATACAGGTCCCTTTCTACTCTTTAGTATTTCTTTGGGATATAATCCCAATAACAGCAATGCTGGGTCAAAGGGTATGCACAGTTTGACAACTTTTTGGGCATAGTTCCAAATTGCTCTCCAGAATGGCTGGATTCTTTCACAACTCCACCAACAATGTATCAGTGTCACAGTTTTCCCACATCCCCTCCAACATTCATCATTATTTGTTCCTGTCATCTTAGCCAATCTGACAGGGAACACATATATTTTTAAAAAATAAAAAGCTGTAACTTTAAAAAAAAAACTTTTAAAAAAATAGAGAGTTAGATATATGGAACAGATTGGCTAGGATGAATCAGAAACCATAGTGTTCAGTAAACAAATAAATAAATGAGTGTTCAATAAACAAGAAAAATATTTAGGAAAGATCTCTGTTTTCAATAAAAACTGCTCAGAAAAGTGGGAAGCATTCTGGGAGAAATGAGACACAGACCAATATCTTATACCACATTCCTTTGTATATTCTGAATAGATATCTGACCTTCATATTTAAGATCACACCATCAAAAAGTTAGAGGAGAAACGGATCATGTACCTCTCAGACCTATGGATGAGACTTATTCTGAACCAAAGAAGGGAGAGAAGAAAGTATAAAAGATAAAATGCACAGCTTTGGTTACATGAAATTGAAAAGTTTCTAGACAGACAAAATTAATTCACCTAGGACAGGAGAGGAAGGTGTCAAATTGAAAAACAAACCTTTGTATCCCATGTCTCTGATGGTAAGTCTTTCTGATTCTTGAGTATTCACAGATATACCCAGGGTGTGTCAGGAGCCCAACTTTCCCTGATGTGGGACTGCCACATTAAACAGCCTTTGTGCAGGCTTGGGCCTCCTACCCCTCACAGACAATAATTTTCTTTTTTACAAAATCTCTCTGAGCACAAAGGGCCCTTTCACTTTTTGCATGTAAAATAATCCAGTGATCAATACAGAATGGTTCATTAAGGGCCTACTAAGGCCACCTACATATGCATGGTGTTTCATTAATTCCCTTGAAATTCTTGACCTTTTGTTCTTCCAGAAGAATTCTGTTATTGTCCTTTTTTAGCTCTGTGAAGTAATGTCTTGGCAGTTTGCTTGGTATGGCACTAAATAAGTGGATTACTTTAGGCAGTATTGTCATTTTTATTACATTTGCTTGGCCTACCAATGAGCACCAACTCATTACATCTGACTTTAATTGTGTGGAAAGTGTTTTGGAGTTTTCCTCATATAGTTCCAGACTTTCCCTTGACAAATAGACTCCCAAATATTTTATAATATTGACAGTTATCTTAAATGGAATTTCTCTTTGTATCTCTTGCTGCTGGACATTGTCTGTAGTAGTATATAAAAATGATGATGATTTATGTGGATTTATTTTGTATCCTGCAACTTTGCTTAAGTTGTGAAAAATTGTTTTCAGTAGTTTTTTAACTTATTTCTTAGGATTCTCTAAGTTATCATGTCTGCAAAGAATGATAGTTTGGTTTCCTCATTGCCTACTCTAATTCCTTTTTAGCCCCTGAGGAAATTGGGGTTAAGTGACTTGCCCAAGGTCATACAGCTAGAAAGTGTTAAGTGTCTGAGAACAGATTCCAACTCAGGTCCTCCTGACTTCAGGGTTGATGCTCTCTGATGCTCTATCCACTATGTCCGCCTAGCTGCCCCTCTAATTCCTTTAATGGCTTTTTCTTCTCTTATTGCCAAAGCTAAAATTTCTAAGACAATATTGAATAGTAATAGTGGATATGGGCAACCTTCTTTCACCCCTGATCTCAGATCTATGGAGAAGGAAGGAATTTGTGTCCCAAGAAGAACTCAAACTCTTAAGTGAACACCAAAGAGATCTGATCTCAGTGGGAATCGTTCCCTTTTGTCCCCATTTCCTGTGATGCTTGTTGATGGTTTTGGATAAATGCTACTGATCATTTTTTAAAAACTTTTTTTTTCAAGTCATATGTATGGATAGTTTTTCAGCTTTGACCCTTGCACAGCCTTGTGTTCCAGATTTTCCCCGCCTTCCCCTACCTCCTCCCGTAGCTGGCAAGCAACCCAATATAGGTTATACATTTTAAAATATATGTTAAATAAAATATGTGTAAACATTTTTATACAATTCTCTTGTTGCACAAGTAAAATTAGATCAGAAAGGAAAGGAAATGAGTAAGAAAAATAAATGGAAGTGAACATCAAGAAGAATGAGAATGTTATGCTGTGAGCCATACTCAGTTCCCACTGTTTCTCTCTGGGTCCAGATGGCTCTCTTCATTGCAAGATCATTGGAACTGGCATCAGTCATCTCCTTGTTGGAAAGAGTCACATTCATCAGAATTGATCATCACATAACATTTATGCTGCTGTGTACGATGACCTCCTGGTTCCGCTCATTTCACTTCTCATCAGTTCATGTAAGTCTCTCCAGGCCTCTATAAAATTATCCTCCTGATCATTTCTTATAGAACATTCATATTCCATTGCCTTCATATACTATAACTTATTCAGCCATTCTCCAGCTGATGGGCACACACTCATTTTCCAGTTCCTTGCCACTAAAAAAGGGCTGCCATAAACATTTTTGCCCATGAGTCCCTTTTTTAAGACATCTTCAGGATACAAGCCCAGTAGAAACTCTACTGAGTGAAAGGGCATGAAGAGTGTGACAACTCTTTGGGCAGCATTCCAAATTGTCTCTAGAGTGGTTGGATCCATTCACAGTTCCACCCACAATGTATCCATGTTGCAGTTTTCCCACATCCCCTCCAACATTCGTCAAGATCATATTTCCTCATCTTAGCCGATCTCACAGGGGTGTGGTGATGTCTCAGAGGTGTCTTAATTTGCATTTCCCTGATCATTAGTGATTTAGGCATCTTTTCATATGATTAGAAATGTTTTTAATTTCTTCACATGAAAATTGTGTGTTCATATTTTTTGACCAGTTATCAGTTGGAGATTGGCTGGTATTCTGAGAAATTTGAATCACATCTCTATGTTTTAGAAATGAAGTCTTTATCAGAACCGTTAAATGTAAAAATGTTTTCCCTATGTATTTTTCCCTTCTAATCTTGTCTGCATTAGTATTGTTTATACAAAAAATTTAATTTAATATAATCAAAATGATCTCTTTGGTGTTCACTTAAGAGTTTGAGTTCTTCTTGGGACACAAATTCCTTCCTTCTCCACAGATCTGAGAGGTAAACTAACAAATGTTCTTCTAATTTGCTTACAATATCACTCTTTATATCTAAATCATGAACCTATTTTGATTTTATCTTGGTATGTGGTGTTACGTGTGTGTCCATGGCTAGTTTCTGCCACACTTGTTTCCAATTTTCCCAGTAGTTTTTGTCACATAGTGAGTTCTTATCCCACAAGTTGGGTTTTGGGATTGCTATGTTAGATTGCTATAGTTTATTGACTATTTTGTCCTGTGATGCTAACCCATTCCACTGATCAGCTACTCTATTTCTGAGCCAGAACCATATGGTTTTGATGGCCAATGCTTTGTAGTATAGTTTTAGGTCTGGTACACCTAGGCCACCTTCATTGGCACTTTTTCCATGAATTTCCTTGAAATTTTTGATCTTTTCTTCTTTCAGGTGAACTTTGATATCATTTTTCTACATCAGTAAAACAATTTCTTGGGAGTTTGATTGGTATGGCACTATATTAGTAGATTAATTCGGGCAGTATTGTCATTTTTATTATATTCACTCAGCCTACCCATGAGCAATTGATAATTTTCTGACATATTAGGTCTGACTTTAGTTGTGAGGTGTCCTGTAATTGTGTTCACATATTTCCTGACTTTTCAGTCCTTGATGACCCGTGGCCCATCCACAAGAGCCAGTCTCAGGAGAAATAAACACAGGGGAAACAGCCGATCATTTTAATGCTAATTCTTAACTTTGATGGGAACTTAGAAATAAATATCACAAGTTGGAGTAAAAGTTGACCTTTATTAAACCAAGCATGCAAAGGCCTAGTTTTCTAGGTTTCCAGGGGTTATTCAAGAAGTCATTATGTTTTATTACTGAATCAAATATTACATTATCTATAAAGTGAGGGGAGTCCTGTGGTCATTGTAGTAAGAAGCCAAAAGGGGATTTGAATCCGGTTCCTCTCCCTCCAGTGCAGTGTTCTTACCGATGGACTGTGTCTCCATCTCTGTCCCACCATGGCTCTCCATGCTGAACAGAGCTGCTCCTGTTGACTTTCAGTCACCTCCTGCCTCATTTCCCTCGTCCTTGAAGCTCTTCCATATGACTAAAGGGGGCTCCTAGTCACAGACTTGGGCCCAGAGGAAATCCTGGAGGCCATCTAGTGCTCTCCTTCCTCTGACAGAAACTGAGGAAGATGGAGAGATTTGCCTGAGATGATGAAGCTGGGAAATGTCTGAGGAAGGATTTGAACCCAAGTCTTCCTGACTCCAAGGTTAGGGGTGCAGCTAGGAGATCCTGCTGCCTCATACCTCTCATCCCAAGTGGTTCCTTTCACATCAATTCATTCCCTTCTGAAATTTTAAGGGAAAAACAATTTTCCCCAAATACAAAGTTCCGTGTAGATGCCTGTGAGCCCGAACTGAACTCTTGGGTTTCCTGCCTATAACCTGGTACTGTGTCATGAAGGAGGCCTTTGCCCCGAAATTTTACTGAAGGGACAGGTTGGAAAGGCTTTCCGGGACAACTTGGATGATGATGGATATCCGCAGGTTAAACACAGTGGTCACTCCCTCAGGAAAGGTTATTGAGACCTTCTGTAAGTATGTTGTCACATGAACACTTAGAAACCGTGTCTCTACCCTTGCCAAACCTATGGCTGACAAGTCCTAGTTCCTCTTCAGAGAAGATCCTGGCATACAGTGGGAATGGGGGAGGGTTGACTCCCCTGGACATTTAGCCCTGGTAGCCAAGTAAATAACAGGAATATAATGGGATATTAAATCGCAAAAGTTCAATGACTATGGATCCTGGATTATTACTAATGGCTCCTTTCTTCCTTTGGATACTTTGCCTAGATTGAATAATACTCACAGAAGTCCCAAAGGGGGCTCGGGTAACCTGGCAACATATTGTTCTCCTATTCTTGGAATAAATTCAGTCTGCAAAATCTGATTCAATATGTCATTTCCTTCCTAGCCATTCCCAAACTCAGAGAGAGAAAGAGTCATCATGATCCCAAGTGACATAAGAAAAGAGCAAAAAACCAATTGTCCATAACAGCTGAGTCCAATTTGTGACAACTCCCAAGGGGAACAAACCCCCATTTTTCATAGTTCTGCTATGCTATGTGAACAAAATGACAAAAACATTGACCAAGATGCCATTTGCTGTCCGTTTTCCTGGAGATCTGAGGATCTCCCTGAGATGACAGATCTGTCAGGGGTTTTCAGCAAAGGACTCCAAAATGCTCTGGAGACATCAGCTGATCTCACTGGATAACCAGTCTGAGACTGGAAGGTCACATGTCTTTTCCAGGATCACATCCCCAGTAAGAGTTCAGGTCCGGGACTGTCCATGGTGCCATTCAGCTGCTCCTGGTTTTACATTTTAATGTCTTCAAACTTCTCTAAGGCTTTTGGAAACCCTTTATAGTTGACTGAAGCATTGAAAGTTTGAGCAGTTTGTCCAGGGCCACAAAGAGAGTACAAGTCAGAGACAGGAGTCAGAGACAGGACTTGAACCCAGGTCGCTCTGACTCTGAGGCCAGTCTCTACATTATTCTCCCTTTTTTACTTCACACATAGTAGGCAGTTAATAAACCATTGTGTACTGAGTGATTAGATTGGTTTACATGCAAAAAGAGAAAGCTCTGTTCAGCATGTCTGAGACATTTTGTAAAAAAAAAAATCATTTTTCTCCAGGGGTAGGAGGCCCAAGCCTGCTTCCACGGGTGCTAAAGAACCCAAGGGAGACGGGAGGAAAACAAAGGCTGTTTAATGTGGAAGTCCCACATCTTGGAAATTTGGGTTATTGACACACCCTGGGCATAGTTCCAAATTGCTCTCTAGAATGGTTGGAGTCTTTCACATTTCCATTAACAATGTATCAGTGTCCCAGTTTTCCCACATCCCCTCCAACATTCATTGTCACATATCCTGTCATCTTAGCCAGTCTCAGAGGTGTGTAGTTGTTAGGATTCTTACAGAGTGCTAAGTCACTGGAATGAATAGAGACAATAGTTATCTAATTTAGCATGGTTCAGTATGATTGATCTGGCCCTGTAAGGAGATGTTATAGGCAGAACTTGAAACAAGGTACTAAGTGGAATTGAGGAGACGCTGCTTAAATCTAGTTTAGCATTGATTTAATCCTACAACAAATAATGGTTTCCTCATGACATAATGATTGGTGTATACTCAGTGTGGAACATATAAGGGAGAAGCTCTCAGAACATAGGGAGAACTTCAAGGGGACTTCAGGAAAGGACTTTGAGGGATTCAGAGTCAAGATTCACTCCAACTTCTACCTTTGTGCTGGCTGGAGACATTGGGAGGATGAGAGGCTGAAGCTGACTGGGGGCTGAAGGACAAACCTTTAAATTCGGAGACATTTGCAGGGAACTCTTGGAACCAAGGAGAAAGATAGGCCTCTACTAAAGCTAACTGGGCCCCAGGAAAAGAGAAGAGACTTTGAAGGACACAATAAAGGATTTGGATTTTAATTCCTGGCTGCATTTGGGATTATTGAACCAAACTGAAACTAAGACTGCCTCCAGAAGCTCCCCAAGAAATCTGCTCCCAGAGAACTATTACCATTTAGAGAAGAGAATATTATATGTAGCGTTTCTCAGAGGTGTGCTAATTTGCAATTCTCTGACCAATAGTGATTTAGAGCATCTTTTCTTATGACTAGAAGTGGTTTTATTTCTTCATCTGAAAATTACATTTCCATATTCTTTGACTGTTTATCAATTGGAGAATGGCTTGGATTCTGATAAATGTGTGTCAGTTCTTTATATATTTTAGAAATGAGGCCTTTATCAGAACCCTTAAGGGTAAAAACGCTTTCCCAATGTATTGTTTCCCTGTTAATCTTGTCTGCATTACTTTTGTGTATACAAAACTTTTTTATTTATTTTATTTATTTATTTTGGTTAATTATAGTTTTTATTTACCACATTATATGCATGGGTAATTTTACGGCATTGACAATTGCTAAACTTTTTGTTCCAATTTTTCCCCTCCTTCCACCCCCCCCACCCATGGCAGGTTGACCAATACATGTTAAATATGTTAAAGTATACATTAAATACAATATATGTATACATGTCTATGAAGTTATTTTGCTGCACAAAAAGAATCAGACTTTTAAATAGTGAAAAGTAGCCTGTGAAGGAAATGAAAAATGCAGGCAGACAAAATTTGGGAATTCTGTGTAGTGGTTCACACTCATCTCCCAGAGTTCTTTTGCTGGGTGTAGCTGGTTCCGTTCATTACTGCTCTATTGGAACTGATTTAGTTCATCTCATTGTTGAAGAGGGCCACGTCCATCAGAATTGATCATCATATAGTATTGCTCATTTCAATCAGCATCACTTCCCATAAGTCTCTCCGGGCCATTCTGAAGTCATCCTGCTGGTCATTTCTTACAGAACAATAATATTCCATAATATTCATATACCACAGTTTATTCAGCCATTCTCCACTCCACTGAGTGGGAAGCCACTCAGTTTCTAGTTTCTGGCCACTACAAAGAGGGCTGCCACAAACATTCTTGCACATACAGGTCCGTTTCCCTTCCTTAAGTTCTCTTTGGGATATAAGCTCAGAATGGCTGGATGTATTCACAATTCTACCAACAATGCATCAGTGTCCCGGTTTTCCCACATCCCCTCCAACATTGTGCAATACCCTTCCCTGTCATTCTAGCCAATCTGACAGGTGTGTAGTGGTATCTTAGAGTTGTCCTAATTTGCATTTCTCTGATTAATAATGACTTGGAGCATCTTTTCATATGGCTAGAAATAGTTTCCATTTCTTCATCTGAGAATTGTCTGTTCATATCCTTTGACCATTTATCAATTGGAGGATGGCTGGATTTCTTGTACATTAGAGTCAATTCTCTCTATATTTTGGAAATGAGGGCTTTATCAGAACCTTTGACTGTAAAAATAGTTTCCCAGTTTAGTGTTTCCCTTCTAATCTTGTCTGTTAGTTTTGTTTTGGACAAAACGTTTTAACTTAATAGTATCAAAAGTATCTATTTCGGGTTCCATGATGAGCTCCAGTTCTTCTTTGGTCACAAATTCCTTTTTTTCCCAGAGAGCTGAGAAGTAAACCTTCCTATGTTCTTCTACTTTGCTTATAAAATTACGATATCCAAATCATGAACCGATTGCGACCTTATCTTGGTATGTGGTGCTAGGTGTGGGTCCATGGCTAGTTTTTGCCATACTAGTGTGTATTTTCCCAGCAGTTTTTGTCAGTTAGTGAGTTCTCATCTCCAAAGCTGGGGCTTTTGGGTTTGTCATACACCAGATTGCTAGAGTTATTGCCTATTTTGTCCTGTGATACCCTACTCTCCTGCTTGACTACTGTGCTTCTTAGCCAGGAACAAAAGGTTTTGATGCCCCCTGCTTTATAACATAGTTTTAGGTCTGGCACAGCTAGGCCACCTTCACTGGCATTTTTTTTCATTAATTGTCTTGAAATTGTTGGCCTTTTGTTTTTTCGGGTGAACTGTGTTATTATTTTTCTACATCAGTAAAATAATTTCTTGGGAGTTTGCTTTGTATGGCACTAAATAAGATTAATTTAGGCAGTATTGTCATTTTTATTATATTCTCTCCGCCTACTCATGAGCACATGGTATGATCTGACTTTATTTGTGTGGGAAGAGTTCTGTATTTGTGTTCATATAGTTCCTGACTTTCCCTTGGCAGATAGATTGCCCAAAATTGTATACTATTTTTTAGGTTAAGATTTATGATTTGCGCCTCCGAATGGCTCACTCCCACAAGACCTGAGATACCAGGTTGTATGAGAATGTTTAATAAGAATGAATTATAAAAAGGGAAACAAGAGTTGATAGTGCACTTCTTACAACAAAAGCACTTAAAGCATTTCATGATTCATATAACTAGTACAGTACAAAGAGGTACATAGACCAGAGGGGGAGAGAAGAAAGAATACATCACTGATTCAGGGAAGCCCCAACTGGGCTGACCTTGGCCTGGGGAATCCCGGGTCACAGCCCTGCAAGTCCTGAGTGGGAGGGTCCCAGGCAGAGCGTACCCCCATGGGGGAGATTCTAATCTGGGTAAAGAGTTATTGTGACTTAAATAGCCTCGGGAACCAGCGTGGCTACATGCCAGCAGTACTGACTTCACTTCCTTGAGCTCATCCAGACAGGGCCCATTGCTGCCAGAGTCTGTCAGGAGTGAAGCTTTACTCCCAGAGTGGCTAGTTCCAGTATATGGATAAGGCATCCTAGGTGGATTTGGCCAGAATCCCCCCAGAACGGTGTTCTTCAAGCTATATTTGTTCCTAGGGTTATTCAGCAGCTGCAAAACAGGGGTGAATAATAGTTCACTGTTCCTTAATTACCCCATGGACGAGGAGGGAAACTGAGGGACGAGGCCTGGGGAATCTTATCCTTATCCCCACATCTTCCATTCGGCCTTAAGTTTATGTAGGCTGTAGGCCATTTCTGGCTTTAGTGACACAGGCTGTCCCCGGGTGTGTTATAAAGTGAGGATAGAATTCTGATCTATATGTATATATTTCATACTGATGATAGCGCTAACCATACAGCAATGGGCAGCAGGGGTGGGCTGTAATAGAGAAATCTCGCTGAGCAGGAGCAGATTTAGAAAAGAATCACACAGTGGTGAGTATCAGAAGTGAGGAAATGGGAAGCTCCGGTTCCTTTGCCGGCCACAGTGTGCAATTGTGTGCGATGTTCATCCAGAGCTCTCTGATTCTTCTGTAATGTGGCCATGACATCTGACAACAGAGATTAGAGGGCTCGGGGTAGGATTTGGACATGGACACAGAGAGATCTGTATAAGGAGAGGCAGAGGTCTGGCTACCCAGTCCCCAGTAACTGCGCCCACTGCATCAGGGGAAAAGCAGAAATCATCCCCCTGCCAGTGGAGGCACCAAACATGCACTAAAGCACCAGAGAAAGGGGCACTCGCCCTCCTGCAGACAGGTCAGTAACATCACTAGGGGGTCCACATATCGGCTGCGAGGAACCTCCACACACCAGAAAAGTTAGCCAGTGGGCACAAAGGGAGGTCACACAGACAGGGCTCCATGTGCCCGGTGACCATGGCACAGCAAGGCCTCAACAGCAACGGATCCAGTCATGTGAAGAAGGGATTACAGTATCCACGTCCTTATACTGTCCTGTAACATGTGGTAAAGCAAAATCAGTGTATCAGCTGAGGGGAATAATCCAAACCCGGCTCGTTCCAGGGGGAGGGGGAACCATGAAATGTTTTCCAGGTTTTTCCCACTGAACAGTCATGCAAGGTATGATAAGTGACTGACACACTCTGCTGCCTTCAAAGGCCATCCATACTTCAGTGGTGCTGAAATCATGGAGACTCACTGTACATTCTCCCCTGTGATCACTGTCAGTAAGTCCCCCCACCATGTGAACTTCTTTAATAGCCATGTTGGGATGGCCGAGGAGCCGCCCATAGTGTCCTGGGGAATCTTTATTCCTACACCAGTACGGCAGAGGCCAGTCTTCCCAGGTCCAAGTTCGGCGCCTTCCCCAGTGGCCGCACAGATCCAGCTGCTGCTGGTGTCCCTCCATAGGGAGGCACAGTAAAGACATCATCACATGACCAACACTTCAGAGTCTCAGAGGATGTTCATGATTCTTATCTGCAGATTGGAGGGCCCCATTCTAGAAAGTGGAGTACCATCCCCCACAGGGCGGTTATTTAATTGTGGGAAAGTGTCACATAGGTTATCTTTCCACTTAGACGATGCATTATTACCTAACGTCTTCAGTTTTTCTTTAATCAGTCATTCATGCTCTCAGTCCAGCCAGCAGCTTGTGGATAGTATGGTGTGTGATATATCCATTCTGTACTGCGGGCCTGACAAGAGCGATCAGTTTCTTTCCCCTTAAAATGGGAACCATTTGCTCTGTGAATCTGCACTGGGCAACCATAATGCAAAGCAGTAATATCCAAGGTTTGACATGGGTTCTTTTGGGTTGCCCTCTTATATGCCCAGGCTTCTCCAGCATTTGGGTCCTGGCAAGTGCAGGCGTGTTGACATCCCTGGCTCCTAGCTAAGGGTCCACTATCATTAATTTGCCAAATGTGTGCAGGCAGACTTCCTCTCCCAATTCCCCTAGTATGTTCTGCGGGAAAGGATTCTCTCTCTATGGGTGACCCTGTACACATTGATCAGTCATTTGTCTCACTACAGAAAGAGGGATAGATATTCCCCTACCAAGGGCTCACCTGCAGGAAGCTGGGGGTCCCAAAGGTCCTGTGGTTACGTGGAGCCGTCTGGCCCGGGGACACAGTTCTTCAGACGTGTCCGGAGTGATTCTCCTGGTTCCAGTCTTGGCCAACCCATGCCCGGGTGCCTGATACTCATGTTCCGGAGTGTTCTATGTGCGTCTACAAGAAAACTGAAGTGTTAGTATTTTGAGCCCGGTCCCATGTGTCTTTGCACATCTCATCTCCCCAGACGTGTTTCCATACAAGTCCCAGGCTTGTTATGCTGTGCAGGCATCCATGTGGTTAATCCCTCTGCCACTGCCCAGGAATCTGTAAGTAGGTGACACTGTCCTCCTTTCTCTCCTTCAGTCACCTGACCTACAGCAACCAATGCAGCCCCCTGGCTGCTTCCCACTTTTCTCGTAGTTTCAAGAGTAACTTTTGGGATAGATTATGAGAAATGGGCTTCCAGTGGTGTTCCTGTGCTCTGCATTCAGCAGGTGCATCAGTAAAGCATGCAGGTTTGTTCTGATCAGGGGAAAGGGTGTTGAACCCTCCAGTATTGCAGGAAACGGGCGAGGTACTTTAGGAGTCGGGTGTTCTTTTCCAGCAGGTCAGGGGTTCGGGCGCTTCTGTTATCTTTTCATGCAAGACCGACGCCCCTGACTTGCAGCTTGGCCCGATTCTGTGTACCCCATTTCCATGTGATAATGCTAGATTCTTGAGCTTGTCCGTTTCGATGAGAGATGGGAGTGCCCATAATCCAACTCCTAATGGGGTCTTGCTATCACCTCATGATGGGGGGTTAATGGTTCTGTTTCCACCAGGGCCCCATAAACCGCCAGTAACTGTTGTTGGAACCTGCATCAGGTCATTTTCTAGCCCCAAACCCTCCTGGAACCTTTTTACCTCCCTGCTTTTGCCTGAGCTCCAGTTGCTGTAATCACTTGATGCAGAGACTTGTAATCCCACTGGCCCTTCCTTTAAGGGCCCCAAATCTCAGGCAGCCTGTGTTGCTCTTTTTGCTTCCTCTAAGGGGCTTTCTGCTCTTTTGTCCCCCATTCTAATTCTTACTTCTTTCTGGTGACTCTAGATAAAGGCCCCAAATGAGGTATTTGATTCCTCCAATATGCAGCCAAACCTGTACAGTTTGGAGCTTCCTGGTCAGTAGTGAGAGGAAGGAAATCTGCTCTCTTTGGCTTAGCCTTAGGTAAAACTTCCCAGTGTGCCGCACTGCCCCTTGTCCCCAAGAATCTAACTGATGGGAGCGCCTGTGTTTGGGCAGGATTTGCTTCCCATGCCTCATTTTTCTCCTGAATAACTGTATCCTGCACAGCTTGGTCCACAGGTTCTTAATCCATTCCTTGGATCATTATATCATCTATGCAGTGGGTTCTAAGTATTGTATCAAGTTTTAGCTCATCTAGATTTCCCGCCAGGATCCTGTGGCAGATGGCAAGGCTATGGATACAACCCGGGACGGGCGAGTAAAAATGTACTGTTGCCCTTGCCATGTCAAAGCAAATTGGTCCCATGGAGCAGGATCTATGGGAATGGGGAAGAAGGCATTAGCCAGATCAGTTACTCCCTGGGTCATTTGGAGAGCTCCAGTTAAGGTAATGGGGACTGGACCTGCTGCCTGTACGAATAATGATAATTATTCAGTTGCCTGTTACCTAATGTCATTCTCCAAGACCCGTCTGACTTCCCTACTGGCCGTATTGGACTATCCCACTGGGTGCTGGTAGGGACCGACACCCCTGCTGCTGGGTCGTCTCCACAGCAGAAGTTACTTCCCAGTTTTCCTACATCCCCTCAGACATTCATTATCACATATCCTGTCATCTTAGCCAATCTCAGAGGTGTGTAGTGGTGTCTCAGAGGTGTCTTAATTTGCAATTCTCTGACCAATAGTGATTTAGAGCATCTTTCATATGCATTTTATCTTTTATACTTTCTTCTCTCCCTTGTTTGGTTCAGAATAAGTCTTACCCACGGGTCTGAGAGGTACATGATTGGTTTCTGCTCTAACTTTTTGATGGTGTGATCTTCAATATGAAGGCCAGATATCTATTCAGAATATATAAAGAAATGTGGTATAAGATATTGGTCTATGTCTAATTTCTCCCAGAATGCTTCCCACTTTTCTAGATAAAGTAAATAAAAATGATAATATTTCCTAATAAAACATTAACTCTTATAAAGGTTATCGTCTAATGTTCCTCTCCATGGACATAAGGTTTAAGCACCACACAGGGTCTGGATTGCCAAATGGCCTGTTTGGCCATTAATGTTCTAGTCACTCATATCATCTTAAGAACTGAATTAGAGAGAGAGAGAGTCAGAGAGAGACAGAGAAAGAGACAGAAGAGAGACACAGAGATACAGATAGAGAAATAGAGAGACACAGAAAAAGACAGGGAAAGAGAGAAACAGAGACAGAGAGAGACAGAGACAGAGACAGAGGGAGAAAGAGGCAGAGACTGAAAGAGAGACCGAGATAAGACGGAGGCAGAAAGACATAGTCAGAGACAGACAGAGACTGAGAGCCAGAGATAAGACAGAGGTAGAGGCAGAGAGAGAAAAAGACATATTCAGAGATAGACAGAGACAGAGAGACAGAGATAGAGACAGGCAGAGACACAGTCAGAAAGAGACAGACTGAGAAAGAGACAGAAGGAGAGAAACAGAGAGAGAACTAGAGAAACCCAGAAAAAAAGACAGGGAAAGAGAGAAACAGAGACAGAGACAGACAGAGATAAAAGAGAGATGGAGAAAAACAGATAGTAAGAAAGACAGATGCAGATAGAGAGACCGAGAGGGAGACAGGAAGAGACAGAGACAGGGATAGAGAAAGAGGAATTCAGAGACAGAGACAGAGAGAAATAGAGACAGAGACAGATTATGAGAATACAGAGACAGAGATTTGAGAGACAGAGATAGAGAGAAAGAGACAGACAGACAAAGAGAGACAGGGAGAGACAGAGACATTCAGAGACAGAGATAGTGACACACAGAGAGACAGAGAAAAAAGTACAGAGAGAGACACACATACAAAGAAACAAAAAGACAAAGACAGAAAGAGAGAAACTGAGAGGGAGACAGACAGAAACAGAAAGACAAGAGATAGAGACACACACAAAGAGACTAATGTCTGGGCTAGCTCTTGAAAGGGCCTTGGTTTCAGCAGAATAATCACCACAAGAATAGTCAGGAATAAAGTCCAAGGTCTTTATTATCTCCTTCACAGTCTGTTTCCTTCGGTGGGGCCCGGCCGGCTTTCTGGGGGACCTTCAGATGGGCCTTGGTCTCAGTGGAGAAGTGAAGGAGACAGGCCAGCCACCAGGAGGGTCTCTGTCTTCCTGGCTCTTCAAGTCCCCCTCTAGGGCTGACTCTGACCTCTTAAATACTCAATTACAATTAAATCCATTCCTCATCCTGCCTATAAGGCAATCATTACATCACCAGGGACCATCATTTGTTGTAAGATTAAATCAGTCCTACTGCACTAGAGAACCATTCATCACCAAGCTAAACTAGATAGCCATTGCCTTATAATCCCACTGACCTAACACCTTGTTGTAAGAATCCTTGTCTCAAGTATATTTCTCCAGAGTTCCGGCCCATTAGACAGAGTCAGAGACAGAGAGAGAAGGACAGAGAGAGAGAGAAACAGAGAGAGACAGAGAAAGGTAAAGACAGAGACAGACAGACAGAGAGGGACAGAAAAGGAAGAGAGAGAGGAAGAGAGAGAGGGACAAAGAGGGGAGAGAGAGTGAGAGACAGAGAGACAGAGAGGGAGATAGCGAGAGACAGAGAGAGAAAGAGAGAGACACAGAGACAGAGAGAAAGATAAAGACACAGAGAGACAGAGAAACAGACAGAGAGGGATGGAAAAGGACAAGAAAGGAGGGAGAGACATAGAGTGAGGGAAAAAGGGAGGGAGAGAGAGAGAGACTGAGACAGACAGAGACACACAGAGACACAGAGAGAGAGAGACAAAAAGAAACAGAATCAGAGAAAGAGACAGTAGCAGACACAGAGAGAGATGGAGAAAGAAACAGATTAATAGGAAACATACACAGACACACCAATAATTAGAGATAATAAGCCTTTATATGTCAAATCTTTGAAAACAGGGACTGTTTCACCTTTGTCTTTGTGTTCTCAGCACTCAGTGAAGAGCCTGGGAAATCATAGGGGCCAAATTAATGCTTTTTCTTGGATTAATTACTGCTAATTTCTTGGATAAATTGGATTAATTTAAAAATATAACACGGTCTCTACCTGACATCTGGTGGCCACTCCCTGGAATTACACTTCAGCTCATGTTAAATCCCAGATTTTCTGGGTTTTCACTGACTGGACCCACTTAGCTCCCACTGAGGAGGCCTGAAGGGAGCAGAATGGAGTCCAAGGGAAGGGGGAATTCTGGGAGCGGAGGGGAGTGATGGATTCCTTCTGTGTCAGTGGGAATTCACGTTAAATGCACCCGCTCCAATTCCCTGTTATATTCTTTACCCCATAAAAGTCCTGAACCCACAATTAGATCACGGAGAAGCAGGGACAGCCCCAAGGGGGTTTAAGTCCCCCATGGGCCCATGGCCCATCCACAAGGGCCAATCTCAGGGGAAACAAACACAAGGAAAACAGCCGATGATTTTAATGATAATTCTTGACTTTGAGAGGACCTTAGAAATAAATATCCCAAGTTGGACTATTTATAAATTAAAAATATTTATTAAATCAAGCTTCCAAAGGTCTATTTGTCTAGGTGTCCAGGGCTTGTGGAAGAAGTCATTATGTCCTATTACTTTATAAATAAGGTGATTTTGATTAACTGAGGGGACTCCTGTGGTCCCTGTAGTAAGGAGTGAAACAGGGATTTGAATCCGGCTCCTCTCCCTGCAGTGCAGCGTTCTTACCGATGGACTGTGTTCTCCATCTCTGTCCCACCGTGGCTCTCCATGCTGAACAGAGCTGCTCCTGTGGCCTTCAGTCACCTCCTGCCTCATTTCCCTCATCCCTGAAGGTTTTCAATGTGACTAAAGGAGGCTCCTAGTCACAGACTTGGGCCCAGAGCAAATCCTGGATTTTTTTTCTCCTGCTTAATGTGAGTTCCCCTGGGGGAACTTGTCTTCTTGCTTAGTCTGACAATCTGCTCCCAATCTGCTCCCCTCCTCTATTTCATATTTCCCATTCCCAAGGTCCATTTTCCCACTTCATTTGGGCTATAATAGGTTACAGGTTCATCTTTTGTGAAAGAGAATGGCCAGGGTGAATTTGTCACCATGTCATTTTGAGCTCCGTATTGCTATTCCAGGCACATCAAAAGGGGGCACCGAGGAGGAGCATGGTTAAGAAACAGCAAGCATTGTACTCCGGTATTACTGCAGGATTTTAGAGAGACGACAAGAATGAGAAAACTGGAAAGCTTTGAATGGGTCAGGTTTTAAAGGACTTGAAATGCCCCAAAGTGAATTTTATATTTAATCTTGGAGGTAATGGGGAGCCCCTGCAGTCTATCGGGGGCTGATGTGTTCAGAGTCGCCCTTTAGGAAGACCATTTGGCCTGCTGAGCCTCTCCTGGATTTGGTGTAGTGAGATATTTTAGACAGTATGGGCAACTAGAAAGCCTTGCAACAGTCCAAGGAAGAGGTGATGAGGGTCTGAAGCAGGGAGGTTTTGGGTGAGAGAAGTGACAAGATTAGGGGCTGATTGGATTTGTGCAGGGGGAGAAGGAGAAGTGGACGATTCTGAAGTTTTTTTGGGGGGTCTGGGAAAATGCTGAGGGGAAGCAAGATGGTGAAGATGTGACAGTAATGGACATGAAGATTACTGAGATCCTGGAAAGTAAAGGTGGTAGTGACACGGCTTATACTGAGGCACGGATCCTAGGAGGGTGAGGGCGATGATGGGTATGACTGTTTTAATACCAGTATTAATTGATTGGGGTATGTAGGTCCCAGTGCAGGCTTCAGAATAAGCATTCTTCTACTACCTTTTACCATGAAATTACCATGAAATCCAAGAGAATATAACACACAGGGAAATCTCATTCCAGACAGCTTCAAAATACCTCAAGTGTCTGGGAACCCCTTTAGCCAAGCACACAAGGGTTTTGTATGACTACAGTTACAAAATATTCTTTATATAAAAATAAATTTAAATAGTGGGAGGAATGTTTAATGTTTTTAGCTAGGTCATGACAGTATCTTAAAAGTGACAAAGTGGAATAAATTCCAATTACTGCAAAGAATTGGTCCATAAAATAGTCACAATATTTGATTTTGCACTAGATGTTTCCATGGGAATGATCCAATGACGATATTTTTTAGAATTCATATTACTGGATAGCATGAATTTAAATATATGCTACAGCTGTGTAGGATTTGTCATTTGCACCAATGGGGACCTAGCTGAAATGTCAAAGTTAATTGCAATTTTAATGCTACACCAATAAAATTAGCTAAGGACTTCTCTAGGAAACTTGAGAAAATCAACACCAAATGAATTTGGAAAACCAGAAGTTAATAAACATCAAGGGAAATGATTATGAGGGAAAAAATTAGAACCTGGGGTTTGGTGGGGGTGAATGAATGTTGGGGCCGTCTTGGGAGCTCAAAGTACATGAGCCCTTTGATCTCAGAAGTGAGATGAATGAGGTGGGAGACTCACAGAGGGTGGACAGAGCTCCAGTTTATCATGCTGCACAGCCTGGTTGATGCACATTTTTGCAAGGACGATCAGTGTATGAACAGTAGGTAATCCCCCATCACCTTTCAGAGAAGCAGCTCATGGGCTCTGAGTGTGCACGGTCTCTGCCAATGGGAGGAGAGCGGATCCAGACATCTGGCATCTTGCTCACAGGTGACAGGCCCTGTCAAGGCATCCCTGCTCATTAGCAAATGCACTGTAACCCTCAGGCTCAACCCATTCCCTTGACACGCATCCACTGCTCCTTGTGGACCAGGGCACTTTTGCAAGGTGGCAGAAACTTTAGCGTGCACCAAAGGTTGAGGTGGCCTCTGTGCTCTCTCTTGCCGCGGTCCCATAACCTTGCAAATGTCAAAAATTATCCATGTCTGTATTTTGGAAATAAAAAGTTGTAATTAAAAAAGAAAGCTTTTAAAAAATAGAGAGGTAGAACAGACTGGATGAGGGAGGCAGATATATGGAACAGATTGGCAAGGGAGAATCAGAAACTGTGATGCTCAATGAGGTTCGATAAACCTGAAAAAATAAATATTTAGGAAAGATCTCTGTTTTCAATAAAAACTTCCCAGAAAAGTGGGAAGCATTCTGGGAGAAATGAGACACAGAACAATATCTTATACCACATTCCTTTGTATATTCTGAATAGCTATCTGACCTTCATATTTGAGATCACACCATCAAAAAGTTAGAGGAGACACAGATCATGCGCCTCTCAGCCCTATGGATGAGACTTATTCTGAACCAAACAAGGGCGAGAAGGAAGTTTATGAGATAAAATACTTAGCTTTGATTACATGAACTTGAAAAATTTCTAGATAGGTAAAAATTAATTCACCTAAAATAAGAAATGACCTGATAAATTGAAAAAAAAAAAACAAAACTTTTTATCAAATGTCTCTGAAGGTAAGTCTTTCTGGTTGAGACTTCATAGCTACACCCAGGGTGTGTCAGCAGCTCAACTTTCCCTCATGGGGATTTCCACATAAAACCAGCCTTTTCTCTCCTCCTGTCTCCCTTGGGCTCTTTACCACCAGTGGAAGCAGGCCTGTGCTTTCTACCCCTGGATTCACACACACAGTGACAGAGAAAAACAGATGTGGAGACAGAGACAGAAACAGACAGAGACACAGAGAGAGAAGCAGAGACACACAGAGAGATACAGATATGGACAGACCGGAGATAGACACACAGAGGAAGTGAGAGACAGAGAAAAACAGACTGTGAGAAAGACAGAGACAGAGGCAGAGAGAAACAGAGATAGATTGAGAGAGATGGAGATAAAGATACAAAGAGAGATAGAATTAGAGAGAAAGAGACAGAAAAAGAGAGAGATAGGGAGAGACAGAGATAGAGGCATTCAGAGACAAAGATATTGACACAGAGAGACAGGGAGACAAGCACACAGACACACACACACACACACACACACATACAAAGGAACAAAAAGACATAGACAAAGACAGAAAGAGAAAGTGAGAGGGAGACAGACAGAAACAGAGAAAGAGAGAGGCAGAGACAGAGAGAAACAGACAGAGAGATTGAGAAAAATACACAGACACAGACAGATGGAGACAGAGATAGAGACAGGAAGAGATAGAGACAGTGCGAGACACAGATGCAGAGAGACAGAGATAGACAAAGACGAGAGAGATAGAGCGAGGCAGAGACAAGAAACAGAGAGAGACAGAAACAGACACATGAGAACAACAGTACAGACAAAGAGACAGATATGGAGACAGGAAGAGACAGAGATGAGACAGAGAGGGAGAGACAGATAAGCAAAGAGAGAGACAGGGAAAGACAAAGATAGAGGCATTCAAAGACAGAGATATTGAGACAGAGAGAGGACAGAGAAAGAGAGAAACTGAGAGGCAGACAGAGAGACAGAAAGACAGAGAGAGGCAGAGACAAATAGAAGCAGCGACAGAGAGACAAGAGATAGAGACACACACAATAAGAGAGACAGAGAGAAACAGAGAGATAGAGGTAGAGAAACAGAGATAGAGAGACAGAGAAAGACAAAGACAGAGAGACAGACAAACAGACACAGAGAGGGAGGGAAAAAAGAAGAGACAGAGATGGAGAGAGAGAGAGGCAGAGAGACAAAGAGGGAGACAAGGAGAAACAGAGACAAAGGCATTCACAGAAAAAGACAGAGACAGAGACAGGAGAGAGAGACACACAGAGACAGAAAAACAGACAGACAGAGACAGAGGCATTCAGAGAAAAAGACAGAGACAAAGGCAGAGAGACAGAGACAGAGACAGGACAGAGAGATACACAGAGACTGAAAGACAGAGAAAGAGACATTCAGAGACACACAGAGAGTAACAGACCAGAGAGCCAAGGATAGAGAGAGAGGAGACAGGAGACAAACACATACACAGAGAGACAGACAGAGATAGAGACACATAGTGAGAGAGAGGGACAGAGATAGAGAGATAAATGGAAGAGAGACAAATACATACACACACACACACAGAGAGACAGACAGAGCCAAAGAGACAGAGAAAAAACAGAGAAACAGAGACAAAAAGAGAAAGACAGACACAGAAAGCTACAGGAAACAAAGAGAGAGACACAGAGGCAGAGAGACAAATGACAGAGAGACACACACATACACTCACAGAGACAGACAGAAAGACACAGAAGACAAGAGAAAGAGACAGAGACAGATAAAGAGACAAATGGACAGAAGGACAGATAGAGCCAAAGAGACACAGATAAAAAGACAGAGACAGAGACAAAAAGACATGAAACTAGGAGAGACAGAGACAGCCACAAAGAGAGACAGAGAAAGAGGAGACACACACACACAGATAACTAGAGACAATATCAATTTTTATATCAAATCCGTGAAATTGTGGACGGGTCCATTTTGTCTTTGTGTTCCCAGCACTCAGTGAAGAGCCTGGCAAATAACAGGTGCCAAATTAATGCTTTTTCGTGGATTAATTGACATTTAAAAATATAGCACGCTCTCTTGCTGACATCTGGTGTCCAAAGTCGGAACAAAAAAAAAAAAAAAAAAAAAAAAAAAAAAGAAAGCCAGCAATCTGATATAGGTTAAACATGTACAATTCTTTTAAACACATTAAAGAACTTATGTTCTTTTTTTTTTTTTAAAGTGGTAAAATTATTTATTTATTTATTTATTTATTTTTTGAAACAGTTTTTATTTACCAGATATATGCATGGGTAATTTTACAGCACTTCCGATTGCCAAGCCCTTTGTTCTAATTTTTGCCCTCCTTCCCTCCCCCCCAGATGGCAGGTTGACCAATACATGTTACCTATGTTAAAATATAAATTAAATACAATATATGTAAAAAAAAAAAAAAAAAGGAATTTGTCACTGTGGGTCTAATATTCTGGTCACTGACATCATAATTCTTCTTTAAAAGCAATTTCAAGGAATATTATTAGTATATGTTTCTGTTCCATATCTGTTCTCTCTTAATGATATATACCTACATTTTATGATATAACCAGGAAGCATACTTTCATGACTGTTATAGTTAATTGCTTAGGATGATCACAAACAGCTTTTCCCATTTGAAATACGTATTAAATATTAATATTGTATATTTCAAAAAAACAAAAACAAAAAAAACAAAGTCGGAACAACAGGTAAGCTTAGCAGTGCGCGCGCCGTCCTGTGGCCGGCTCCGGTATTACACATTCAGTCTGTCATCCAGTGTCCAAACCCTGGTATTGCACTTCGGCTCATTTTAAATCCCAGATTTTCTGCATTTTCACTGACAGGACCCACTTAGGGCCCACTGAGGCGGCCTGAAGGGAGCAGAATGGAGTCCAAGGGAAGGGGGAATTCTGGGAGGGGAGGGGAGTGATGGATTCCTTCTGTGTCAGTGGGAATTCACGTTAAATGCACTGGCTCCAATCCTTTACCCCATAAAAGTCCCACACCCACAATTAGCTCTCCCAGAAGCGGGGACAGCCCCCAGGGGGTTTCAGTCCCCAAAGGGGCCATGGCCCATCCACAAGGGCCAATCTCAGGGGAAATAAACACAGGGGAAACAGCCGATGATTTTAATGATAATTCTTATCTTTGAAGGGAACTTAGAAATAAATATCACAAAGTGGACTGAAGTGTGACCTTTATTAAACCAAGCACGCAAAGGACTATTTGTCTAGGTGTCCAGGGCTTCTGCAAGAAGTCATTATGTCCTATTACTTTATAAATAAGGTGATATTTGATTAAGTGAGGGGACTCCTGTGGTCCCTGTAGTAAGGAGTCAAACAGGGATTTGAATCCGGCTCCTCTCCCTCCAGTGCAGCATTCTTACCAATGGACTGTGTCCTCCATCTCTGTCCCACTGTGGCTCTCTATGCTGAAAAAGGTAGTTGGCCTCCACGGCCCCTGATTGGAGCTCTAGAGCCACACTCCTGGGTCTATACCTGCCCACGTCACTTTCTGTCCCTGGGTTCCAAATTCTTTCCTCTATGAGATGCCTTCCTCCACAGGAATGGAGGTTGGGTGGAGGAGGCCGGATCTCCCTGAGATGACAGATCTGTCAGGGGTTTTAAGCAAAGGACCCCAAAATGCTCTGGAGACATCAGCTGATCTCACCGGATAACCAGTCTGAAACAGGCAGCGTTCCTCGATGGCCTTCTGCATCAGTTAGGTTGTGGGAGAGATGCTAGGAATATGAAATACCTCTGAGTATAATGTACTTGCAAGAAGATCTTGTTTTCTTGCTTTGATTTGTATCCTCAGCATCCAGCTGTAGGGATATTTACGGGACCTGAGAGTTCCTTGAGCCGATTACACCCAAATGACAGAACTCTTCCTACCAACACAAGCTGCCCCCTCTGCAGCTTATCATTTTATATAAGACTGTGCATAGTTGTTTTCTTTTCTTATTTTTCTCTCTTTTTTTTGAAGCAATTTGAGTTGCATGACTTGTCTAGAACCACACAGCCAGTACATGTTAAACATCTGAGGTCACATTTGAACTCATCCTCCTGCCTTCCCGACTGGGGCTATCCACTGTGCCACTTCCCCTGGTTTTAAGTTTTAATATCTTCAAACTTCACCCTTTATGGTTTCCTGAAGCACTCCAAGCTTAAGTGATTTTTACAGGGTCACAAAGAGAGTACAAGTCAGAGACAGGAGGCAGAGACAGGACTTGAACCCAAGTCCCTCTGACTCTGAGGCCAGCTCTCTATACTATTCTCCCTTTCTTACTTCACCCATAGTAGGCAGTTAATAAACCATTGTGTACTGAGTGATTGGATTGTTTTACGTGCAAAAAGAGAAAGGAAGAGCCCTTGGTGCTCTGAGACATTTTGTAAAAAAAAAAAAAATATATATATATGTATCCTTTTCCAGGGGGAGGAGGCCCAAGCCTGCTTCTGCACAAGAGAGCCCAAGAGAGATGGGAAGGGAGCAAAAGCTGTTTAATGCAGAAGTCCCACATCAGGGGAAGTTGGGCTCCTGACACTCCCTGGGTGTATCTGTGAATTCTCAAGAACCAGAAAGACTTACCCTCAGAGACATGGGATAAAAGGTTTGTTTTTCAATTTAACAGCTTCCTCTCCTGTCCTAGGTGAATTAATTTTTCTGTAACTTTTCACTTTCATGTAATCAATGTTTATGAATTTTATCTTTTATAATTCTTTCTCTCCCTCGTTAGGTTAAGAAGGAGTCTTATCCACAGCTATGAGAAGGACATGATCTGTTTCTCTTTTCACTTTTTGATGGTGTGATCTGAAATATAAAAGTCAAATATCTATTTAAAATGTAGTGAAAGATATGGGTCTAAGTCTAATTTCTACCATGATGCCTTCCAGTTTTCTGAGCAGTTTGTATTAAAACAAGCATTTCTTACTAAATATTTTATTTTTTCTGGTTTATCAAACACTTATTGAGCTCCACGGTTTCTGATTCTCCTTGCCAGTCTGCTCCATTTATCTATATCCCTCGTTTAGGCTGTTCTACCTCTCTATTTTGAAAAAGCCATTTATTTTAAAACATATAAACCGATAATTTTCAACATTCACCCTTGGAGAACCTTGTGCTTCCAAATTATTTTTTCACCCTCTTTCCCCTCCACCTCCCCTAGATGGCAACTGATCCAACAGAGGTTAAAGATATGACATTCTTCTCTACATAATTCCACGATTATGCTGCACAAGGAAGATCAGAATAAAATGGAAAAGAAAATGAAAAAGAAAACAAAATGCAAGTAAACAGCAACAAAATAAGTGAAAACATTATGTTGTGGTCCACACCCAGTTCCCACAGGCTCTCGCTGGGTGCAGATGGCTCTCTTCATCACTGAACAATTGGAACTGTCCTGAATAATGTCATTGTTGAAAAGAGCCACGTCCTTCAGAATTGATCATCGTATAATCTTTCTGCTGCTATGTACAGTGATCCCCTGGTTCTGCCCATTTCACTTCTCATCAGTTCATGTAAGTCTCTGTGGGCCTCTCTGAAATCATGCTTCTCATCATTTCATAAAAACCATCTTATTCCATTGCCTTTGTTTGCCATAACTTATTCAGCCAGGCCCTAAATGATGGGCATCCACTCACTTTCCATTTCCCTGCCACTACAAAAAGGGCTGCCACAAACATATTTGCACATGTGGGTCCCTTTCCCTCCTTTAAGATCTCTTTGGTATAAAAACCCAGTAAAAACCCTGCTGGGTCAGAGGATATGCACAGTTCCTTAGCCCTTTGGGCATAGTTCCAAATTGCTCTCCAAAATAGTTGGAGTCTTTTACAGTTCCACCAACAATGTATCAGTGTCCGAGTTTTCCCACATCCCCTCAGACATTCATTATCACATATCCTGTCATCTTAGCCAGGCTCAGAGGTGTGTAGTAGTGTCTTAGAGGTGTCTTAATTCGCAATTCTTTGACCAGTAGTGATTTAGAGCATCTTTTCATATGCATTTTATCTTTTATACTTTCTTCTCTCCTTTGTTTGGTTCAGAATAAGTCTTACCCCCAGGTCTGAGAGGTGCATGATCGGTTTCTCCTCTAACTTTTTAATGGTGTGAAGTCAAATATGAAGGTCAGTTATCTATTCAGAATATATAAAGGAATGTGGTATAAGATATTGGTCCATGTCTAATTTCTCCCAGAATGCTTCCCACTTTTCTAGGCAATGTAATTAGAAATCATAATATTTCCTAATAAAACACACACTCTTATAAAGATTATTGTCTAGTATTCCTCTCCACGGACATAAGGTTAAAGCACAGTATCAGGCTTACCAAATGGCCTGTTTGGCCATTAATGTTCTAGTCACTCATATCATCTTAAGAACTGAATTAGATTAATCTTATAGCGCAGTGCCACCAACATCACAGTTCCTGTCATCTTAGCAGATCTTACAGGGATGTAGTGTTGTCTCAGAGGTGTCTTAATTTGCATTTCTCTGATCAGTAGTGATTTAGAGCATCTTTTCATATGATTAGAAATGATTTCAATTTCTTCATATGAAAATTGTGTGTTCATATCCTTTGACCAGTTATCAGTTGGACAATGGCTTGTGTTCTGAGAAATTTGAATCAAGTCTCTATGTTTTAGAAATGAGGCCTTTATCAGAACCCTTAAATGTAAAAATGTTTTCCCTATGTATTGTTTCCCTTCTAATCTTGTCTGCATTAGTTTTGTTTGTACAAAAATTTTTAATGTAATATAATCAAACTTATCTCTTTGGTGTTCACTTATGAGTTTCAGTTCTTCTTGGGACACAAATTCCTTCCTTCTCCACAGATCTGAGAGGTAAACTATCTTATGTTCTTATAATTTGCTTATAGTATCACTCTTTATATCTAAATCATGAACCCATTTCGACCTTATCTTGCTATGTAGTGTTAGGTGTGTGTCCATGGCTAGTTTCTGCCAAACTTGCTTCCAATTTTCCCAGTAATTTTTGTCAAATAGTGAGTTCTTATCCTAAAAGCTGGGTTTTGGGATTGCTATACTAGAGTGCTATAGTTTATTGTCCTGTGATTTTAACCCATTCCACTGATAAGCTACTCTAATTCGGAGCCAGGATCATGTGGTTTCGATGACCACTGTGTTGTAATATAGTTTTAGGTCTGGTACACCTTGGCCACCTTCATTGACATTTTTTCCATGAATTCTCTTGAATTTCTTGATCTTTTCTTCTTTCAGGTGAACTTTGATATTATTTTTCTAAGTCTGTAAAATAATTTCTTGGAAATTTGATTGGTATGGCACTAAATAATTAGATTAATTTGGGCAGTATTGTCCTTGTTATTATATTCACTCAGCCTACCCATGAGCAATTGATATTTTTCTGACTGATTAGATCTGACTTTATTTGTGCGGAAAGTGTTTTGTAATTGTGTTCACATCGCTCCTGACTTTCCCTTGACAGATTCCCCCAAATTTTATACTCTCACCAGCTATTCTGAGTGGAATTTCCTTTTGTATCTCTTGCTGCTGGACTTTGTTGGTAATATATCTATTGAGATGATCATATGTTTCTTGTTACTTTGGTTATTGGTATAGTTAATATTGTTAATACTTGTCCTCCTATTCCTGCATTCCTGGTATAAATCCTTCTTGGTCATGGTATGTCCTCCTGGGGATGACTTTCTGTAATCTCTTTGCTAATATTTTATTTAAGATTTTTGTATCAATGTTCATTAGGGGAATTGGTCCATAATTTTCTTTCTCTGTTTTCATCTACCCCGAGTTTAAGGGTCAGCACCATATCTGTGTCATAAAAGGAATTTGGTTGGACTCCTTCTGTCCCTATTTTTCCACATAGTTTGCATAGTACTGGAATTAATTGTTCTTTAATTGTTTCATAGAATTTGCATGGAAATCCATCTGGCTCTGGAGATTCTTTTCTCAGAGAGTTGATTACTAGATTGTTCTATTTGTTTTCCTAAAATGGGCCTATTTATGTAATTTATTTCCTCTTCTGTTAATCTGGGCAACCTGTATTTTTGTAGGTGTTTCTCCCTTTCACTTAGATTATCAAATCTACTGACATATAGTTGGCAAAATAACTCCTTCTCATTGCTCTGATTTTCTCTTCATTGGTGGAAAACTCTTCCTTTTCATTTTTGAGGTAATATTTTGATTTGTTCTTTGTCCTTTTTATAATAAAATTTACCAAAAGTTTTTCCTATTTTCTTTTTTTCATAAAACCAACTCTTAGTTTTATTTATCAATTCAATAATTTTCTTATTTTCAATTTTATTAATCTCCCCGTTTATTTTCAGGATTTCAATTTTGGTACTTAATCGGGGATTTAAAATTTTTTTTTCTAATTTTTAGTTGCAAGAGTCATATTGAGTGGGCTTAGTCCTGAAGGGAATTTAGCAACAATTTTCATCTTAAGCAGATCTTTAATAATGGGAAATGTAGACAGAGGCAGAGAAAGAGACAGACACAGAAAGAGCCAGAGAAACAGCAGAGACACACACACATACCTGCACAAACACATACACAGTGATAAACTGTCAGATAAGGACATAGAGAGATGGAGAAAGAGAGAAAGAGAGAGAGACAGGAAACAGAAAGACACACAAAAAGAAAGTCAGATATGAAACAGAGAAATAACAAGACAGAGAAAGAGCCAGAGTCAGAAAGAGGTATTAAGAGATAGATATAGAAAGAGAGACACAGAGACACAGAGACAGAGAAACAGGAGACAGAGAAATACACACATACACAGTGACAGACAAAAACAGAGCCAGTCAGAGATGGAGAGACAGTCAGAGACAGAAGCAGAGGCAAAGAAAGAGACAGAGCGATACAGAGACAGAGAAACAGGAGACAGTCAGACAGAGGAAGAGAGAGAGAGAGAGAGAGAAAAAGAAAGACAGACATAGAGCCAGACAGAGGCAGAACGAGAGACAGAAATAGAGACAGATAGAGAGGGGGGGAGTCAGAGAGAGACAGAGAAAGAGACAGAAGAAGAGAGACACAGAGAGACAGATAGAGAAATAGAGAGATACAGAAAAAAAGACAGGGAAAGACAGAAACAGAGACAGAGGGAGACAGAGACAGAGACTGAAAGAGGGACGGAGATAAGACAGAGGCAGAAAGAGACATAGTCAGAGACAGACAGAGACTGAGAGCCAGAGATAAGACAGAAGTAGAGACAGAGAGAGAAAGAGACAGAGACAGAGAGACAGAGATAGAGACAGGCAGAGAGGCAGAAAGAGACATACTGAGAAAGAGACAGGAGAGAGACATAGAGAGTACTAGAGAAACAGAGAAAAAGACAGGGACAGAGAGAAACAGAGACAGAGACAGAGACAGAAAGAGACAAAGGAGACGGAGAAAAACAGACAGTGAGAAAGACAGATGCAGATAGAGAGACAGAGAGGGAGAAAGGAAGAGACATGGACAGAGGAATTCAGAGACAGAGACAGAGAGAAATAGACACAGAGACAGATTGTGAGAATACAGAGACAGAGAGAAATAGAGACAGAGACAGATTCTGAGAATACAGAAACAGAGATATCATGAGAGACAGAGATAGAGAAAAAGAGACAGACACACAAAGAGAGAGAGACAGGGAGAGACAGAGGCATTCAGAGACAAAGATAGTGACACACAGATAGACAGAGAGACACACATACAAAGAAATAAAAAAGACAGACAAAGACAGAAAGAGAGAAACAGAGAAAGAGAGAGGCAGAGACAGAGAGAAATAGAGAGACAAGAGATAGACACACACAAAGAGACTAATGTCTGGGCTAGCTCTTGAAAGGGCCTTGGTTTCAGCAGAATAATCACCACAAGAATAGTCAGGAATAAAGTCCAAGGTCTTTATTATCTCCTTCACAGTCTGTTTCCTTCGGTGGGGCCCGGCCGGCTTTCTGGGGGACCTTCAGACGGGCCTTGGTCTCAGTGCAGAAGTGAAGGAGACAGGCCAGCCACCAGGAGGGTCTCTGTCTTCCTGGCTCTTCAAGTCCCCCTCTAGGGCTGACTCTGATCTCTTAAATACTCAATTGCAATTAAATCCATTCCTCATCCTGCCTATAAGGCAATCATTACATCACCAGGGACCATCATTTGTTGTAAGATTAAATCAGTCCTACTGCACTAGAGAACCATTCATCACCAAGCTAAACTAGATAGCCATTGCCTTATAATCCCACTGACCTAACACCTTGTTGTAAGAATCCTTGTCTCAAGTATATTTCTCCAGAGTTCCGGCCCATTAGACAGAGTCAGAGACAGAGAGAGAAGGACAGAGAGAGAGAGAAACAGAGAGAGACAGAGAAAGGTAAAGACAGAGACAGACAGACAGACAGACAGAGAGGGACAGAAAAGGAAGAGAGAGGGACACACAGAGAGAGAGGGACAAAGAGGGGAGAGAGAGTGAGAGACAGAGAGACAGAGAGGGAGAGAACGAGAGACAGAGAGAGAAAGAGAGAGACACAGAGACAGAGAGAAAGATAAAGACACAGAGAGACAGAGAAACAGATAGACAGAGAGGGATGGAAAAGGACAAGAAAGGAGGGAGAGACATAGAGGGAGGGAAAAAAGGAGGGAGGGAGAGAGAGAGAGAGACTGAGACAGACAGAGACACACAGAGACACAAAGAGAGAGAGACAAAGGAAACAGAAATAGAGAAAGAGACAGTGACAGACACAGGGAGAGATGGAGACAAACAGATTAATAGCAAACATACACAGAGACACACAGTTAAGTAGAGATAATATGCCCTTATATGTCAAATCTTTGAAAACAGGAACTGTTTCACCTTTGTCTTTGTGTTCTCAGTACTCAATGAAGAGCCTGGCAAATCATAGGGGCCAAATTAATGCTTTTTCCTGGATTAATTGCCATTTAAAAATATAACACGATCTCTAGCTGACATCTGGTGTCCACTCCCTGGAATTACACTTCAGCTCATGTTAAATCCCAGATTTTCTGCATTTTCACTGACAGGACCCACTTAGCGCCCATTGAGGTGGCCTGAAGGGAGCAGAATGGAGTCCAAAGGAAAGGGGAATTCTGGGAGGGAAGGGGAGTGATGGATTCCTTCCGTGTCAGTGGGAATTCACGTTAAATGCACCCGCTCCAAATCCCTGTTACATTCTTTACCCCATAAAAGTCCCGCACCCACAATTAGATCACCCAGAAGCGGGGACAGCCCCCAGGGGGTCCCCAAGGAGCCCGTGGTCCATCCACAAGGGCCAATCTCAGAAGAAAGAAACACAGGGGAAACAGCCGATGGTTTTAATGATAATTCTTAACTTTGAGAGGAACTTAGAAATAAATATCCCAAGTTGGACTAAAGTGTATTTATTAATCCAAAATATTCATTAAATCAAGCTTCTAAAGGACTATTTGTCTAGGTGTCCAGGGCTTGTGGAAGAAGTCATTATGTCCTATTACTTTATAAATAACGGCTATTTGATTAAGTGAGGGGACTCCTGTGGTCCCTGTAGTAAGGAGTCAAATGGGGATTTGAATCCGGATCCTCTCCCTGCAGTGCAGCGTTCTTACCGATGGACTGTGTTCTCCATCTCTGTCCCACCGTGGCTCTCCATGCTGAGCAGAGCTGCTCCTGTTGCCTTTCAGTCACCTCCTGCCTCATTTCCCTCATCCCTGAAGGTTTTCAATGTGACTAAAGGAGGCTATTAGTCACAGACTTGGGCCCAGAGGAAATGCTGGATTTTTTTTCTCCTGTTTAATGTGAGTTCCCCTGGGGGAACTTGTCTTCTTGCTTAGTCTGACAATCTGCTCCCCTCCTCTATTTCATATTTCCCATTCCCAAGGTCCATTGTTCCCCTTCATTTGGGCTGTAATAGGTTACAGGTTCATCTTTTGTGAAAGAGAATGGCCAGGGTGAATTTGTCACTGTGTCATTTTGAGCTCCGTATTGCTATCCCAGGCACATCAAAAGGGGGCACCGAGGAGGATCATGGGTAAGAAACAAGAAGTATAGTCTGGTATTACTGCAGGATTTTAGAGAGGCATCAAGAAGGAGAAAACTGGAAAGCTTTGAATGGGCCAAGTTTTAAACGACTTGAAATGCCCCAAAGTGAATTTTGTATTTAATCTTGGGAGTAATGGGGAGCCCCTGCAGTTTATCGGGGGCTGATGTGTTCAGAGCCGCCCTTTAGGAAGACCATTTGGCCTGCTGAGCCTCTCCTGGATTTGGTGTAGAGAGAGATTTTAGACAGTATGGGCAACTAGAAAGCCTTGCAACAGTCCAAGGAAGAGGTGATGAGGGTCTGAAGCAGGGAGGTTTTGGGTGAGAGAAGTAACAAGATTAGGCGACTGATTGGATTTGTGCAGAGGGAGAAGGAGAAGTGGAGGAATCTGAAGTTTTGGGGGGGGCGGGGAAAATGCTGAGGGGAAGCAAGATGGTGAAGATGTGAAAGTAATGGACATGAAGACTACTGGGATCCTGGAAAGTAATGGTGGTAGTGACACGGCTTATACTGAGGCAGGGATTCTGGGAGTGTGAGGGCGATGATGGGTATGGGCACGTCCGGGGGTTTCACAGTGAGAGCAGAGATGGAGAAGTCTGTCTGTAGGGAAGGGACAGTGATACTGTTGGGATAGGAATACAGTATACCTGGCGGTGAGAGAGTAACTGTGGCGGTCCTGTTGTTCCAGGGCTGACTGTTTTAATACCAATATTAATTGGGGTATATAGGTCCCAGTGCTGATGATGGTGAGAGAATGGCGATGACGATAGAGGCGGGAAAGCGACACAAGTCCGAACATGGCAGTGATAGCATTTGTGTTGTGACCATGATTATGGTGATGTGACCCCATATTGGGCAGGAGACAGCCAAGGTGTGCTAGGTGAAGAGCTGTCCTTGGAGCTGGGAAGCCTGGAGGCGAGTTCCTCCTGTGAGAGACACTGCTTCTATGAGCCTTTCAGTTCTCCTGGTAATTCTTGAACTCAGGACGGCAGAAACCTTGCTGACCCACAGGGTTGTGTAACCAGGTAGAGCCTCCAATAAGCGCTCTGTTATTAGAACTTGAGGACAGCGGGAAAGTTCGTTGGGGGGTTTAGAATTGCTCCTAATTGTTGTGCTGTGCTGATACTGTCTCAGAGCATCTTTATTAAAAGACGCTATTGGACACACAATGGATGTAATGGAGCAATGTACCCTATAGAACTTTAAGACAAAACCATGAGTGGAAGGTCTGGGCTTTAAAAGTTGAAACACTCATTTCCTGAATCCCTTTCATTCTGAAGAACATCAGCTGTTTCAACTGATGGGAAAATCCATGAGATGTTACTATTTGGTGTAAGGTAAGAAGGCTCACGTTCTGTGGAACTGTTTGGCTGCACGTGAGAAGATGCACATCTCTTTCACAGTTTCTATCAGTGTGAAAAAAGCTTTAAAGCTGGAAAAACTCCAAACAGAACATCATTTTTTATGTTCAAAGTCACAGGGGTTCCCTTTGGATGCCATAAAAATCATCTGTCCAGAGCCAATGGCAAGCGCCACGTGCAGGGGGAATATATTAGCCTCTCTCCCCAGAAATTCCCCTGCGTGTCATGGCGTCACTGCCCAGATATCAGGCTCTTGTGGGTGTGAAGCACAGATTCCCACGTCCCCCAGAACAGTTTGAGATGGCTCTGGATGAGCTAAAAATCCCAGTAATAGAAAAGGAAGAAATCAAAGTCTAAAAAGATAGGTGAAGAAGAATAGAAATTATTCCTATTTACTGGTGACATGATAATTTGGAAAATCCTACAGAATGATCCAAGACACTCAGTAAGACAACAGCTTCACAAAGTTGCAGGCTACAGAATAAGCATTCTTCTACTACTTTTTACCATGAAATCACCATGAAATCCAAGAGAATATAACACACAGGGAAATCTCATTCCAGACAGCTACAAAATACCTCAAGTGTGTGGGAACCCCCTTACCAAAGCACACAAGGGTCTTGCATGGGTTCAATTACAAAATATTCTTTATATAATCAAAAAATAAATTTAAATAGTGAGACGAATGTTAAATGTTTATGGCTAGGCCATGATAGTTTCATAAAAGTGACAAAGTGGAATAAATCCCAATTACTGCAAAGAATTAGTCCATGAAGTGGTCACAATATTTGAATTTGCCCTGGATGTTTCCATGGGAATAAACCCGTGACTATATTTTATATAGTTCATATTACTGGATAACATGAATTTAAATACATGCAACACCTGTGAAGGATTTGTCATTGCACTTAATGGGGACCTAGCTGAAATATCAAAGTTAATTGCAATTTAAAATTAGCTAAGGACTTCTCTAGGAAATTTGAGAAAATCAATACCAAATGAATTTGGAAAACCAGAAGTTAATAAACATCAAGGGAAATGATGATGAGGGAAAAAATTAGAACCCGAGGTTTGGTGGGGGTGAATGAATGTTGGGGCCATTCTAGTAGCTCCAAGTATATGAGCCCTTTGATCTCAGAGGTGAGAGGAATGAGGCGGGAGACTCACAGAGGGTGGACAGAGCTCCAGCTTATCATGCTGCACAGCCTGGTTGATGCACACTTTTGCAAGGGCGATCAGTGCATGAACAGTAGGCAATCCCCCATCACCCTTCAGAGAAGCAGCTCTTGGGCTCTGAGTGTGCACGGTCTCTGCCAATGGAAGGAGAGCGGGTACAGCCACCTATTGTCTTGCTCACAGGTGACGGGCCCTGTCAAGGCATCCCTGCTCATTAGTAACTACACTGCAACCCTCAGGCACAACCTGTTCCCATGACAAGCATCACTGGTCCTTGTGGACAAGGGCACTTTTGCAACCTGGCAGAAACCTTAGTGTGCACCAAAGGTCTGTGCTCTCTCTTGCAAGCGTCAAAAATTATCCCTGTATGTATTTTGAAAATAATAAGCTGTAATTTTAAAAAAAAGCTTTTAAAAAATAGAGAGGTAGAACAGACTGGATGAGGGAGGTAGATACATGGAACATATTGGCAAGTGAGAATCAGAAACGGTGATGCTCAATGAGCTAGTGTTCAATAAACCTGAAAAAATAAATATTTAGGAAAGATCTCTGTTTTCAATAAAAACTGCCCAGAAAAGTGGGGAGCATTCTGGGAGAAATGAGACACAGAACAATATTTATACCACATTCCTTTGTATATTCTGAATAGCTATCTGACCTTCACATTTGAGATCACACCATCAAAAAGTTAGAGGAGACACAGATCATGCGCCTCTCAGCCCTATGGATGAGACTTATTCTGAACCAAACAAGGGCGAGAAGGAAGTTTATGAGATAAAATACTTAGCTTTGATTACATGAACTTGAAAAGTTTCTAGATAGATAAAAATTAATTCACCTAAAATAAGAAATGACCTGATAAATTGAAAAAAAAAAAAAAACAAAACAAAACCTTTTTATCAAATGTATCTGAAGGTAAGTCTTTCTGGTTGAGACTTCATAGCTACACCCAGGGTGTGTCAGCAGCTCAACATTCCCTCATGGGGATTTCCGCATAAAAACAGCCTTTTCTCTCCTCCTGTCTCCCTTGGGCTCTTTACCACCAGTGGAAGCAGGCCTGTGCTTTTTACCCCTGGATTCACACACACAGTGACAGAGAAAAACAGATGTGGAGACAGAGACAGAAACAGACAGAGACACAGAGAGAGAAGCAGAGACACACAGAGAGATACAGATACGGACAGACGGTAGATAGACACACAGAGAAAGAGAGGGACAGAGAAAAAGAGACTGGAGAATGACAGATAGAGACAGAGGCAGAGAGAAACAGAGACAGATTGAGAGAGATGGAGACAGAGATACAAAGATAGAAATAGAGAGAAAGAGACAGAGAGAGATAGATAGGGAGAGACAGAGATAGAGGCATTCAGAGACAGACATATTGACACAGACAGGGAGACAAGCACACAGACACACAGACACACACACACAAAGAAACAAAAAGACATAGACAAAGACAGAAAGAGAGAAACTGAGAAAGAGAGAGGCAGAGACAGAGAGAAACGGACAGAGAGATAGAGAAAAATACACAGACACAGACAGATGGAGACAGAGATAGGGACAGGAAGAGACAGAGTCAGAGAAAGACAGAGACAGTGCGAGAGACAGATGCAGAGAGACAGACATAGAGAAAGACAAGGATAGAGAGAGAGGAGACAGGAGACAGACTCATACACGGAGAGACAAATATAGAGACATACAGTGAGAGCCAGAGGGACAGAGTCACAGAGATAGATGACAGAGAGACCCACACATACACACACTCAGAGACAGAAAGAGCCAAAGAGACAGAGACCAAAACAGAGACAGAGAAAAAAAGAGAAAGACAAAGACAGAGACAGTAGACAGAGACAGAGACAGAGAGCCAGATGACAGAGAGACACACATATACACTCACAGAGACAGACAGAAAGACACAGAAGACAAAAGAAAGAGAGACAGAGACAGAGAGAGAAATAGACAGACAGACAGACCGAGCCAAATAGACACAGATAAAAAGACAGAGACAGAGACAAAAAGACAGGAAACTAGGAGGAGAGACAGAGAAACAGGAGACACACACACAGAGACAACTAGAGACAATGTGAATTTTTATATCAAATCCGTGCAAACGTGGACGGGTCCATTTTTGTCTTTGTGTTCCCAGCACTCAGTGAGGAGCCTGGCAAATATCAGGCGCCAAATTAATGCGTTTTGGTGGATTAATTGACATTTAAAAATATAACACGGTCTCTTGCTGCCATCTGGTGTCCAACGTCGGAACAACAGGTAAGCTTAGCAGTACGCGCGCCGTCCTGTGGCCGGCTCCGGTATTACACATTCAGTCTGCCATCCAGTGTCCAAACCCTGGTATTGCACTTCGGCTCATTTTAAATCCCAGATTTTCTGCATTTTCACTGACAGGACCCACTTAGGGCCCATTGAGGCGGCCTGAAGGGAGCAGAATGGAGTCCAAGGGAAGGGGGAATTCTGGGAGGGGAGGGGAGTGATGGATTCCTTCTGTGTCAGTGGGAATTCACATTAAATGCACCCACTCCGATTCTTTAGCCCATAAAGTCCCGCACCCACAATTAGATCACCCAGAAGCGGGGACAGCCCCCAGGGGGTTTCAGTCCCCAATGGCCCGTGGCCCATCCACAAGGGCCAATCTCAGGGGAAACAAACCCAGGGGAAACAGCCGATGATTTTAATGATAATTCTTATCTTTGAAGGGAACTTAGAAATAAATATCCCAGGATGGACTGAAGTGTGACCTTTATGAAACCAGCATGCAAAGGACTATTTGTCTAGGTTTCAGGGCTTCTCCAAGAATTCATCATGGTGTATTACTTTATAAATAAGGTTTTTTTGATTAAGTGAGGGGACTCCTTTGATCCTTGTAGTAAGAAGCCAAACAGGGATTTGAATCCAGCTCCTCTCCCTCCAGTGCAGTATTCTTACCAATGGACTGTGTTCTCCATCTCTGTCCCACTGTGGCTCTCCATGCTGAACAGAGCTGCTCCTGTTGCCTTTCAGTCACCTCCTGCCTCATTTCCCCCATCCCTGAAGCTCTTCCATGTGAATAAAGGGGGCTCCTAGACATAGACTTGGGCCCAGAGGAATCCTGGAGGCCATCTAGTCTCTCCTTCCTCTGACAGAGACCGAGGAAGATGAAGAGATTTGCCTGAGGTGAGGAAGCTGGGAAATGTCTGAGGAACGATTTGAACCCAAATCTTTCTGACTCCAAGGTTAGGGGTGCAGCTAGGAGATCCTGCTGCCTCATACTTCTCTTCCCAAGTGGTTACTCTCAGATCAATTTATTCCTTTCTGAAATTTTAAGAGAAAAACAGTTTTCCCCAAATACAAAGTTCTGTGTAGATGCCTGTGAGCCCTCACTGAACTCTTGGGTTTTCTGCCCATTACCTGGTACTGTGTCATGAAGGAGGCCTTTGCTCCGAACTTTTACTGAAAGGACAGGTTGGAAAGGCTTTCTGGGACAACTCAGATGATGACGGCTATCTACAGGTTAAACACAATGGTCACTCCCTCAGGAAAAGTAATTGAGACCTTCTGTAAGTATGTTGTCACATGAACACTTAGAAACAGTGTCTCTACCCTTGGCAAACCTATGGATGACAAGTCCTAGTTCCTGTTCAGAGAAGATTCTGGAATACAGTGGGAAAGGGGGAGGGCTGACTCCCCTTGACAGCTAGCCCTGGTAGCCAAGTAAATAACAGGAATATAATGGAATATTAAATAGCAAAAGTACAATGACTATGGATCCTGGATTATTACTAATGGCTCCTTTCTTCCTTTGGATATACTGCCTACATTGAATAATACTCACATTAGTCCCAATGGGGGGTCAGGTAACCTGGCAGCATATTGTCCTCCTACTCTTGGAATAAATTCAGTCTGCAAAATGTAGCTCAATACGTCCTTTCCTTCCTAGACATTCCCACATTGAGAGAGAGAGAGAGAGAGAGAGAGAGAGAGAGAGAGAGAGAGTCGTCATGCTCCCAAGTGACAAAATAAAAGAGCAAAAAACCAATCGTCCATAACAACTGAGCCCAAGTTGTGACCATTCCTGAGGGGAACAAACCTCCATTTTTCATAGTTCTGCTATGTATGCTACGTGAACAAAATGACAAAAACTTTGACCAGGATGCCATTTGCTGTCTGTTTTCCTGGAGATCTGAGGATCTCCCTGAGATGACAGATCTGTCAGGGGTTTTCAGCAAAGGACTCCAAAATGCTCTGGAGACATCAGCTGATCTCACTGGATAACCAGTCTGAGGCAGGAAGGTTACATGACTTGTCCAGGATCACACAGCCAATAAGAGTTCAGGGCCGGGACTGTCCATGGTGCCATTCAGCTGCTCCCGGTTTTAAATTTTAATGTCTTCAAACTTCCCTAAGGCTTTTGGAAACCCTTTACAATGTTCTGAAGCACTGAAAGGTTGAGCATTTTGTCCAGGGCCACAAAGAGAGTACAAGTCAGAGACAGGAGTCAGAGACAGGACTTAAAGCTAGGTCCCTCTGAGTCTAAGGCCAGCTCTCTATACTATTGTCCCTTTCTTTCTTGGCCCACAGTAGGCACTTACTAAAGCATTCTGTATTGATTCATTGGATTCTGTTAAATGAAAAAAATGAAAGGGCCCTTTGTGCTCAGAGAAATGTTGTTAAAAGAAATCTTATCCATTTCCAGGGTAGGAGGCAAAAGCCTGCTTCCCCAGGTGGTAAAGAGCCCAAGGGAGACGGGAGGGAGCAAAGGCTGTTTAATGTGGCAGTCCCACATCAGGGAAAGTGGGGCTCCTGACACATCCCTGGGTATATCTGTGAATTCTCAAGAACCAGAAAGACTTAACATCAGTGACATTGGATACAAAGTGTTTTCTTTTTCAGTTTAACAGCTTCCTTTTCTAATAAACTAGGTGCATTAATTGTTATCTTTTCAATTTCTTGTAATCAAAGTTTATGTATTTTATCTTTTATAATTCCTTCTCTCCCTTTTTAGGTTAAGAATAAGTCTTATCCATAGCTGTGAGAGGGATATAATATGTTTTTCTTCTAACTTTTTGATAGTATGATCAAGGTGAAATATCTAGTTAAAATATAGTATAAGATATTGGTCTAAATCTAATTTCTCCCAGAATGATTTCATATTGTCTGAGAAGTTTTTATTGAAAAAAAAAGCGTTCTTTACGAAATAATTTATTTTTTACTACTTTATGGAACATTAGCTCTTTGAGCAGCACTGTTTCTTACACTCCCTTGCCAATCTGTTCCATTTATCTACCTCCCTCATCTAGGCTCTTCTACCTTTCTATTTTTTTTTAAAAAAGCCTTTTATTTTCAAAACATATACATAGAAAGCTTTCAACATTCACCCTTAGAGAATCTCGTGTTCCAAATTTTTTTCACCCTCCCTTCCCTGTACCTCCCCTAAATGGCACCTAATCCAAAGGATGTTGAACATGTGCCATTCTTTACTATGTAGTTCCACGATTATGTTGCACAAGGAAAATCACATCAAATGGAAAAGAAAATGAAAATGAAAAAATGCAAAGCAGCAGCAATTAAAAATGTGACAACACTGTATTGTGATGCGCATCCAGTTCCCACAGTCCTCTCTCTTGGGGGCAGATGGCTCTCTTGGTCACAAGAGCATTGGAACTGGCCTGAATCAAGTCCCTGCTGAAAAAAACCATGTCCATAAGATTTGATCATCATATAATCTTGCTGCTTCTGCATACAATATTCCTTCCATTCTGCTCATGTCACCCACCACCAGTTCATATAAGTGTCTGCAGGCCTCTCTAAAATCATTCTCTTGCTCATTTCTTACAAAACAATAATATTCCATAACATTCATATACAACACCTCATTCAGCCATTCTCCAACTGATGGGCATCCACTCAGCTTCCAGTTCCTTGACACTACAAAGAGGGCTGCCACAAACATTTTTGCAGATGTGGGTGCTTTTGCCTTTTTAAAGATTGGGGGTAGTAGCCCCATAGAAACCCTGCTGGGTCAAAGGATATGCAAACTTTGATAGCCATTTTGGCATAGTTCCAACTTGATCTCCAGAATGGTTGGATCTGCTCACAACTCCACCAACAATGTATCAAGTGTACCAGTTTTCCTACATCCCCTCCAACATTCTTCATTATCATATTTTCTGTCATCTTAGCCAATCTTGGAGGTGTGTAATGGTGTCTCAGAGGTGTCTTAATTTGCAATTCTCTGACCAGTAGTGATTTAGAGCATCTATTCACATGACTAGAAATCGTTTTATATCTTCATCTGAAAGTTGTCAGTCCATGTCTTTGACCATTTGACCATCAATTGGAGTATGGCTTTGGTTCTGATACATTTGTGTTAATTCTCTATATATTTTAGAAATGAAGCCTTTATCAGAACTATTAAAGGTAAAAATGTTTTCCCACTTTATTGCTTCCTTTCTAATTTTGTCTGCATTATTTTTGTTTGTATAAAACTTTTTAACTTAATATCAAAATTATCTATTTTGGGGTCAATAATGAGCTCCAATTCTTCCTTGTTCACAGATTCCTTTCTTTTCCATAGAGGTGAGAAGTAAACTTTCCCATGTTCTTCTACTTTGTTTATAAAATCACTATGTCTAAATCATGAACCCATTTTGACCTTATCTTGGTATTTGGTGTTAGGTGTGGGTCCATGGTTAGTTTCTGCCATACTAGGTTCAAATTTTCCCTTCCTAGCCAATAAGATTTTAATGACTGCTTCTTTATAACATAGTTTTAATTCTGGCACAGCTAGGCTACTTTCACTGGCATTTTGTTTTCATTAATTCCATTGAAATTCTTGACCTTTTGTTTTTTCAGGTGAACTTTGTTTTTTTTTTTTTTTTTTTCTAGATCCGTAAAATAAGTTCTTGGGAGTTTGCTTTGTACAGCCCTTAAAAAGTAGATTAATTTAGGCAGTATTGTCATTTTTATAATATTCTCTTGGCCTACCCATGAGCACTTGATATGTTTCCAACTGATTAGATCTGACTATTTGTGTGGAAAGTGTTCATATAGTTCCTGAGTTTCCCTTACCAGACAGATTCCAAAAAATTTTTAGTATTGTTAGGTTAAGATTTATGATTTGCGCCTCCAAATGGCTCGCTCCCACAAGACCTGAGATACCAAGTTGTATGAAAATTTTTAATAAGAATGAATTATAAAAAGGGAAACAAGAGTTGATAGTGCACTTCTTACAACAAAAGCACTTAAAGCATTTCATGATTCATATAACTAGTAGAGTACAAAGAGGTACATAGACCAGAGGGGGAGAGAAGAAAGAATACATCACTGATCCAGGGAAACACCAATTTGGCCGACCTTGGCCTGGGGAATCCCGGGTCACAGGCCAGCAAGTCCCGACTGTGAGGGTCCCAGGCAGAGTATCCCCCCATGGCAGAGATTCCAATCGGGGTGTCGAGTTATTGTGACTTAAATAGCCCAAGGAACCAAGGTGGCCAAATGCCAGCAGTACTGACTTCACTTCCTTAAATGGGAACTTAAAATGAGAACCATTTGCACTGTGAATCTCCACTGGGCAGCCATAATGCAAAGTTGTAATATCCAACGTTTAACATGCATTCTTTGAGGTTGCCCTCTTATCCGTGCAGGCTATTAATACTCCAGAACAGGGGTTCTCAAACTATGGCCACCAGCCAGATGGGGCCCGCTGAGTATGCAGCCCTCCGGGTTATGGCAAATGGGCTGAGGGGCGGAGACAGTTTTTGTTTTCACTATAGTCCGGCCCTCCAACAGTCTGAGGGACAGTCAACTGGCCCCTATTTAAAAAGTTTGACGACCACTGCTCCAAAATGTGGGTCCACGCAAGTGCAGGCTTATTGACATCCCTGGCTTCTAAGTAACGGTCCACTCTACTTGATTTTGCCAAATGTGTGCAGGCAGACTTCCTCTCCCAATTCCCTCTAGTATGCTATGGGGGAAAGGATTCTTTCTCTATGGTTGACCCTGTACACATTGATCAGTCATTTGTCTCACTACAGAAAGAGGGATAGATATTCCCCTAGCAAGGGCCCACCTGCTGGAAGCTGGGGGTCCCAAAGGTCCTGCGGTTACATGGAGCTGTCTGGCCCAGGGACACAGCTCTTCAGTCGTGTCTGGAATGATTCTCCTGGTTCCAGCTTGGCCAACCCATGCACATGTGCCTGATACTCATGTTCCGGAGTGTTCTATGTGCATCTACAAGAAAACTGAAGTGTTAGTATTTTGAGCCCGGTCCCATGTGTCTTTGCACATCTCATCTCCCCAGACTTGTTTCCATACAAGTCCCAGTCTTGTTATGCCGGACAGGCATCCATGTGGTTATTCTGATAAGGTCAAAAAGAGAAAGCCCAAGATACAAATAAATGATAGGAAATTCCTGTCTTAGGAGAGGTCAAAGGAGATAACTTGAGACAAATGATTAATAGAATTTTAGAAATTCCTCTCTTATTTACAAATCTCTCCGGAACCTCTTGGATAACATCTCTATACAGACTTTGTTTTATGACCCTGGTTATGTATAAAATGAATTTCTGAAATTGTATTCCTCGCCCTCGGTATCCTTGCCTTGTGCCCGCCAACTTGTTCTGGCGTCCTGGCCCTTTCCAGGCAGGTCTGGCCTTTAAGCTCCCTGGAGGTCAAATGCCTGCCTATCCCTTTACTATCAATAAAGACTTTGTTTTAATACAGCACTGAGTAGCGAATTCATTGGCTATCCTTACCTGGCCTTGGTACTTTGGGGAAGGAGAGAGAGAGAGGTAATCAGACAACCAGAAAAGGAGCTGATCCAACTTAGAATAGAGCCTCAGTTTCTCCACATCAATTCCCTCTGCCACTGCCCAGGAATCTGTAAATAGGTGACACTGTCCTCCTTTCTCTCCTTCAATCACCTGAAATACAGCAACCAATGCAGCCCCCTGGCTGCTTCCCCCTTTTCTGGTAGTTTCAAGAGTAACTTTTGGGATAGATTATAAGAAATGGGCTTCTACTGGCGTTCCTGTGCTCTGCATTCAGCAGGTCCGTCAGTAAAGCATGCAGGTTTGTTCTGGTCAGGGGAAAGGGTGTCAGATCCTCCAGAATTGCAGGTAACGGGCGAGGTACTTTAGGAGTCGGGTGTTCTTTTCCAGCAGGTCAGAGGTTCAGGGCGCTTCTGCTATCTTTTCATGCAAGACCGATGCCCCTGACTTTCAGTTTGTCCCGCTGCTGTGTACACCATTTCCATGTGATAATGCTAGATTCCTGAGCATGTCCGATTCGATGAGAGATGGGGATGCTCATAATCCAACTCCTAATGGGAATCTGGGGCCTCTCTATCACCTCATGATGGATGGTAAATGGTTCTGTTTCCACCAGGGCCCCATAAACCACCAGTAACTGTTATTGAAAGGGCGTGTTGTTGTAACCTGCATCAGGTCATTTTCTAGCCCCAAACTCTACTGGAACCTTTTTATCTCCCTGCTTTTGCCTGAGCTCCAGTTGCTGTAATCACTTGATGCAGAGACTTGTAATTCCACTGGCCCTTCCTTTAAGGGCCCCAAATCTCAGGCAGCTTGTGTTGCTCTTTTTGCTTCCTCCAAGGCTTTCTGCTCTTTTGTCCCCCATTCTAATTCTTACTTCTTTCTGGTGACTCTAGATAAAGGCCCCAAATGAGGTATTTGATTCCTCCAATGTGCAAACAAACGTGTACAGTTTGGAGCTTCCTGGTCAGTAGTGAGAGGAAGGAAATCTGCTCTCTTTGGCTTAGCCTTAGGTAAAACTTCCCAGTGTGCCACATTGATTCTTGATTGATTCTTTGTATAATTATATCATCTGTGCAGTGGGTTAAATGTGTTTTATCAAGTTTTAGCGCATCTAGATGTCCTGTCAGGACCTTGTGACAGATGGCAGGGCTATGGATATGACCCTGGTGTGGGCGAGTAAAAGTGTGCTGTCACCCTGGCCAGGTCAAAGCAAATTGGTCCCATGGAGCAGGATCTATGGGAATGGGGAAGAAGGCATTAGCCGGATCAGTTACTCCCTGGGTGTGTTTGGAGAGCTCCAGTGAAGGTAATGGAGACTGGATCTGCTGCCTATACTCATGATAATTATTCAGTTGCCTATAACCTACTGTCTTTCTCCAAGATCCGTCTGACTTCCCTACTGGCCATATTGGATTATCCCACTGGGTGCTGGTAGCGACCAACACCCCTGCTGCCGGGTACTCCTCTATAGCAGAAGTTTCTTCTTCCTGTGCCCCAGAATTCGATACTGCCGCAGTGCAATCTTTGTTCAGGGTATTGGGAAATGAATGGGGGCATAGTAACTTTGCCCGCCACTACTGAAGCAGTGTAGACTTTTCTTTCAGCAAACTGATGCTGTCCCTCCGGGGGTCAGGTCGTCGTCCCTCTCAGAATATCTATACCAACCATGTATTCTGGCATCGGTCTGGTTACCACAGACCGTTCTCACTTTGGGGATTGTCCAGTTTTCATTTGGAGATTAGCCTGAACTGCCTTAACTTCTGAACCCTGGTTCCGGAAATGGCTACGGGAGTTCCCCTTTTGAATTTTGTTGGGTTGCTGTATATTAGGGTGGTTTTGGGCTTGCGTGTCTTAGGGCACTAACTGTGGTACTAGAGCCGTGTGTCCAACAGATCGCTCCTCTTATGTTAGACCCATAATGTTTCCGAGTCATCCTTCCTACAGGGGCCTGGCCTTCATCCTCTTCTCCTCTCAAATGCTCCAGACTGGGATATAGGGAAGGCTGAGCACACAGAGTCACCTTGGGAGCAGCTGTCATTTCTCTAGCATTCTTTTCTCTTTTTCTCCTGTACATCTGCTTCCTTTCAGAGGCTGCAATTCCTTCAGTCTCCTCCCTTTTACTCCTGCTTTTAGTATGGAGGCAAATAATTCTCGCCTAGACAGTCTGAGTGCTGTTAATGGGCCCAGGCCAATCATCACTGCCTGTAGGAGCAAGACCTTCAGAATGGCTGAATAAGTTTTGGTATATGAAAGTAATCAAATATGATTGCTCTATAAGACATGATGAGAAATATGATTTCACAGAGGCCTGGGGAGACTTAGATGAACTGAGCTGAGTAAAGTGCCAAGAACCCAGAGAATAGAGTATACAGCAGCAGCAAGATTATATGATGAGGGGCAGCTAGGTGGTCCAGTGGTTAGAGCGCCAGCCTTGAAGTCAGGAGGATCTGAGTTTAAATCTGCTCTCAGACAGTTAATACTTCCTAGCTGTGTGACCCTGGGAAAGTCACTTAACTCCAATTGCCTCAGGAAAAAAAAAAGATTATATGATGATCAATTTTGATGCCCATTGTTCTTTTCAGCAATGAGATGATATAGATCAGTCCCAAGGATCTTGTGAGGAAGAGAGCTGCACCCAGAGAGAGGAATGTGCGAACTGAGTGTGGATCCCAATATTTTGTTTTAACTTATTTTGTTGCTGTTTGTTTGTATTTTGTTTTCTTTGTTATTTTCTTTTCAATTTGATGTGATTTTCCTTGTGCAGCATAATTGTGGAACTATGTAGAGAAGAATGCCACATATTCACCATCTATTGGATTAGTTGTCATCTAGGGGAGGTGGGGAGAAGCGAGGGTGAAAAAAATTCGGAACATAAGGTTCTGCAAGGGTGAATGTGGAAAACTATCTGTGTATATGTTTTGAAAATAAAAAGCTTTTTTAAAAAGAGAGGTAGAACGGCCTAGATAAGGGAGATAGATAAATGGAACAGACTGGCAAGGGAGAATCAGAAACCGTGATGCTCAATAACCTAGTGTTCGATGGACCAGAAAAAAATAAATTATTTCAGAAAGAACTCTTTTTTTCAATAAAATCTGCTCTGCAAATGGAAAAGCATTCTGGGAGAAATTAGACTTAGACCAATATCTTATACTACCTTTTAAATAGATATCATACCATTAGAAAGTTAAAAGAGAAACAGATCATGTACCCCTCACAACTATGGACAAGACCTATTCTTAACCTAACAAGGGAGAGAAGGAATTATAAAAGATAAAATGCATAAACTTTGATAACATGAAAGTGAATAGTTAGACAAAAGTCAATTAACCTAGGATAAGAAAGGATGCTGTTAAATTGAATGAAAAAACAAAACAAAACAAAACAACCTTTGTAGCACATGTCTCTGGTGGTAAGTCCTTGGGGTTCTTGGGACTTCATAGCTATACCCAGGGGTGTGGCAGTTCCTTCATGTGGGGCTTCCACATTAAACAGCGTTTGCTCTCCTCCAGTCTCCCTTGGGCTCTTTAGCACCTGGGGAAGCAGGCTTGTACCTCCTACTGCTTGAAAAGGATAAATTTTTAAACTTTTTTTTACAAAATCTCTCTGACAACAAAGGGCCCTTTCACTTTTGGCATGTAAAACACTCCAATAAATCAATACAGATCAGTTATTTAAGGGCCTACTAAGGCTACCTTCATTTGCATTGTGATTCATTAATTCCCTTGAAATTCTAGACCTTTTATTCTTCCAGATGGATTTTGTTATTAAGGTTTTTTAGCTCTGTGGGGTAATGTCTTGGGAGTTTGCTGCAAATGGCACTAAATAAGTGGATTCATTTAGGCAGTATTGTCATTTTATTCTATTTGCTCAGTCTACCCAGAAGCTCTTGTTATGTTTCTAACTGATTAGACCTGACTTTATTTGTGTGGGAAGAGTTTTGGAGTTGTGTTCACATAGATCCTGACTTTCCCTTGGCAGATAGATCCCCAAATATTTTATACTATGGACAGTTACTTTAAATGGAATTTCTCTTTGTGTCTCTTGCTGTTGGACTTTGTTGGTAACATAGAAAAATGGGGATGATTTATGTGGTTTTATTTTGTATCCTGCAACTTTGCTACAGTTGTGAAGAATTGTCTCTAATAGTTTTTTATTTTTTCATTTATGTTCAAAGTCATATAAAGTGTGGGCACAGAGGGTCCCTTTGGATACCATAAAAATCATCGGTGCAGAGCCAATGGCAAGCGCCACGTGCAGTGGGAATATATTAGCCTCTCTCCCCAGAAATTCCCCTGCGTGTCATGGTGTCACTGCCCAGATATCAGGCTCTTCGGGGTCTAAAGCACAGATTCTCACGTCCCCCAGAACAGTTTGAGATGCCTCTGGATGAGCTAAAAATCCCAGTAATATAAAAGGAGGAAATCCAAGGCTGAAAAGATAGGTGAAGAAGAAAGGAACTTATTCCTGTTTAGAAAATAATATCCCGTAGTGACTATTCAGTGACCCTGGAACGTAGACAGATAGTCCTTTGTGTGCTTGGTTTAATAAAGGTCACACTTCAGTCCATCCTGGGATATTTATCTCTAAGTTCCCTTCAAAGTTAAGAATTATCATTAAAATCATCGGCTGTTTCCCCTGTGTTTGTTTCCCCTGAGATTGGCCCTTGTGGATGGGCCACGGGCCATCGGGGACTGAAACCCCCTGGGGGCTGTCCCAGCTTCTGGGTGAGCTAATTGTGGGTGCGGGACTTTTATGGGGTAAAGAATTGGAGCGGGTGCATTTAACGTGAATTCCCACTGACATGGAAGGAATCCATCACTCCCCTCCCCTCCCAGAATTCCCCCTTCCCTTGGACTCCATTCTGCTCCCTTCAGGCCGCCTCAATGGGCCCTAAGTGGGTCCTGTCAGTGAAAATGCAGAAAATCTGGGATTTAAAATGAGCCGAAGTGCAATACCAGGGTTTGGACACTGGATGGCAGACTGAATGTGTAATACCGGAGCCGGCCACAGGACGGCGCGCGTACTGCTAAGCTTACCTGTTGTTCCGACTTTGGACACCAGATGTCAGCAAGAGACCGTGTTATATTTTAATATATCAATTAATCCACAAAGAAAGCATTAATTTGGCGCTTCTTATTTGCCAAGCTCTTCACTGAGACCTGAGAACACAAAGACAAAAATGAAACAGTCCCCGTTTTCAAGGATTTGACATGTAAATGCATATTATCTCTCGTTATCTGTGTGTCTGTCTCTGTGCGTCCATCCTGTTTTCTGTCTCTGTCTCTCTCTGTATTTGTCACTCTGTTTTTCTGTGTTTCTGTCTGTATGTCTCTGTCTCTCTTTCTGTCTCTGTTTGTCTCTGTCTCTTTGTCTCTGTCTTTCTCAATGTGTGTATGTCTCTGTCTCCTATCTCTCTGTTTCTCTCTCTGTTTTTGAATGTCTCTGTCTCTCTTTTTCTCCCCCTCCCCAACTGTCTCTAACTCTTTCTGTTGTTCCTTTCTTTCTCTTTCAATCTTTCTGTCTCTCTCTGTCTCTCTTTCTCTCTTTGTCTTTCTCTTTGTCTCTGTCTCTCGCTGTCTCTTTCTTTTGTCTTCTCTCTCTCTCTCTCTCTCTCTCTCTGTATGCATGTGTGTCTCTCTCACCTGTACTTCTATCTCTTTTTCTCTTTGTCTCTCCATGTGAATGTTTCTGTCCTAGTCACTTTCTGTCTCTATCTCTGTATCGCTCTGTCTCACTTTCTTTCTTTGTCTCTTTTTTTTGTCTCTGCCTCTCTGTCTCTGTCTCTGTTTTTGAATGTCTCTGTCTCCCTCCCCAACTGTCTCTAACTCTTTCTGTTGTTCCTTTCTTTCTCTTTCAATCTTTCTCTCTGTCTCTCTTTGTCTTTCCCTGTGTCTCTGTCTCTCGCTGTCTCTTTCTTTTGTCTTCTCTCTCTCTCTCTCTGTACTTCTATCTCTTTTTCTCTTTGTCTCTCCATGTGAATGTTTCTGTGCTAGTCACTTTCTGTCTCTGTCTCTGTATCGCTCTCTCACTTTCTTTCTTTGTCTCTTTTTTTTGTCTCTGCCTCTGTCTCTGTTTCTTTGTCTCTTTCTTTTTGTGTCTGCCTCTCTGTCTCTGTCTCTGTTTCTAGGTCTGTCTCTTTCTTTCTTTCTGCCTTTGCCTGTCTGTCTCTGTTTCATTGTCTCTTTCTTTTTGTCTCTGTCTCTTTTTGTCTGTCTCTTTTTCCTCTTTCTGCCTTTGCCTGTCTCTTTCTCGCTGTCTTTGTCTCTCTCTCTCTAACTCGCTCTGTCTCTGTGTGTGTCTTTGTCTCCTGTCTCTCTGTCCTTGTCTCTCTGACTCTGCCCTCTGTCTCTGTTTCATTGTCTCTTTCTTTTTGTCTCTGACTCTCTGTTTCTGACTCTGTTTCTATGTCTGTCTCTTTCTCTCTTTCTGCCTTTGCCTGTCTCTTTCTCGCTGTCTTTGTCTCTCTTTCTCTAACTCCCTCTGTCTCTCTGTGTGTCTTTGTCTCCTGTCTCTCTGTCCTTGTCTCCCTGTCTCTGCCTCTGTCTTTGTATCTCCCTGTCTCCCTCTCTGTTTCTGTCTCTCTGTCTATCATTGTCTCTCTCCCTGTCTCTGTATCTCTGTGTCTCTCTCTGACTTTGTCTCTCTCTGTTTCTGTTTCTCCCCCTTTTCCTCCCGGACATCCTCCCTTCTCTGTTTCTTTCCCTCTGTCTGTTCTCTCTGTCTGTCTCTGTCTATTTCTATCTCTCTGTCTCTGAAACTGTCTTTCTTTGTCTCTGTCTCTCTCACCTCTTTCTTTTTCTCTATTTGTCCCCCTCATTCTCTGTTTCTGTCTTTATCTCCCTGTCTCTATATCTGTCTTTCTCTATGTCTGTCTCTTTCTTTGTCTCTCTCCCTCTCTGTCTCTGTATCTATCTGCATCTTTCTGCCTCTGCTTCTATCTTTATATCTGTCTTTCTCTATATTTTTCTGTCTGTCTCTTTGTATCTGTCTGTTTTTCTCTGTCTTTATCTGTCTTTCTATGTCTATCTCTCTCTGTCTCTGTCTCTCTGTATTTGCATGTCTTTGTGTCTCCCTCTCTGCATCTCTCTTTGTTTTTCTGTCTCTATATCAGTCTTTCTCTGTCTCTGTCTCTTTTTGTCTCTCTTTCTATCTATGTCTTTCTCTTTCTTTCTGTCTCTATCTGCCTCTTTTTATCTCTATCACTCTTTCTCTGTCTCTATCTCTAGGTCTCTGTATCTGTTATTCACTGTCTACATATTCCCTTGACAGAGATCTGCTTCAGATGACCATTTTGGCTCAACTCCCCTCCGGCTTCAGCCCCCCCAGTGTGACTGTCCCCACTCAGGGCCTTCCCTTTAATGGTGCCTTCCTCCTTGCTCTAGTTACTTCCATTCAGCATAGCCAGTCAGGCAATGACCTTTAACCCACCTCATGAAGGATTTCCTTTCTCCTGCTTAATTGGGAACTTGTCTTCTTGCTTAGTCTGTCTGCTCCCCTCCTCTATTTCATATTTCCCATTCCTGGGGTCCATTGTCCCCCTTCATTTGGGCTATAACCTATTGACCTAAAAATCTACCTTTTGTCAAAGAGAATGGCCAAGGTGAATTTGTCACTGTGTCATTTTGGACTCAGTATTGCTATCCCAGCCACATCATAAGGAGGCAGGAGGAGGATCATGGGTAAGAAACAGGAAGCATTGTACTCCGTTATTACTGTAGGATTTTCAGAGAGACGTCAAGAAGGAGAAAACTGGAAAGCTTTGAATGGGTCAGGTTTTAAAGGACTCGAATGCCCCAAAGTGAATTTTATATTTAATATTGGAGCTAATGGGGAGCCCTTGCAGTTTATCGGGGGCTGATATGATCAGAGCCGCCCTTTAGGAAGACCATTTGGCCTGCTGAGCCTCTCCTGGATTTGGTGTAGAGAGAGATTTTAAACAGTATGGGCAACTAGAAAGCCTTGCAACAGTCCAAGGAAGAGGTGATGAGGGTCTGAAGCAGGGAGGTTTTGGGTGAGAGAAGTGACAAGATTAGGCAATTGATTGGATTTGTGCAGAGGGAGAAGGAGAAGTGGAGGATTTTGAAGTTTTTTTGGGGGGGCGGGGAAAATGCTGAGGGGAAGCAAGATGGTGAAGATGTGACAGTAATGGACATGAAGATTACTGGGATCCTGGAAAGTAATGGTGGTAGTGACAAGGCTTATGCTGAGGCAGGGATCCTGGGAGGGTGAGGGTGATGATGGGTATGGGCACGTCCGGGGGTTTCACAGTGAGAGCAGAGATTGAAAAGTCTGTCTGTAGGGAAGGGACAGTGATACTGTTGGGATAGGAATACAGTATTCCTGGCAATGAGAGAGTAACTGTGGCGGTCCTGTTGTTCCAGGGCTGACTGTTTTAGTACCAATATTAATTGGGGTATGTAGGTCCCAGTGCTGATGATGGTGAGAGAAAGGCTATGACGATAGAGGCAGTAAAGCGACACAAGTCCGAACATGGCAGTGAGAGCATTTGTGTCGTGACCATGATTATGGTGATGTGACCCCATATTGGGCAGGAGACAGCCAAGGTGTGCTAGGTGAAGAGCTGTCCTTGGAGCTGGGAAGCCTGGAGGCGAGTTCCTCCTGTGAGAGACACTGCTTCTATGAGCCTTTCAGTTCTCCTGGTAATTCTTGAACTCAGGACGGCAGAAACCTTGCTGACCCACAGGGTTGTGTAACTAGCTAGAGCCTCCAATAAGCACTCTGTTATTAGAACTTGAGGACAGCGGGAAAGTTCGTTGGGGGGTTTAGAATTGCTCCTAATTGTTGTGCTGTGCTGATACTGTCTCAGAGCATGTTTATTAAAAGACGCTATTGGACACACAATGGATGTAATGGAGCAATGTACCCTATAGAACTTCATGAGGAAACCATGAGTGGAAGGTCTGGTCTTTAAAAGTTGAAACACTCATTTCCTGAATCCCTTTCATTCTGAAGAACATCAGCTGTTTCAGCTGATGGGAAAATCCCTGAGATGTTACTATTTGGCATAAGGGAAGAAGGCTCACGTTCTGTGCAAATGTTTGGCTGCACGTGAGAAGATGTACATCTCTTTCACAGTTTCTATCAGTGTGAAAAAAGCTTTAAAGCTGGAAAAACTCCAAACAGAACATCATTTTGTATGTCCCTTTGGATACCATAAAAATCATCTGTGCAGAGCCAATGGCAAGGGCGACGTGCAGTGGGAATATACTAGCCTCTCTCCCCAGAAATTCCCCTGCGTGTCATGGCGCCACTGCCCAGATATCAGGCTCTTGTGGGTGTGAAGTACAGATTCCCACGTGCCCCAGAACGGTTTGAGATGGCTCTGGATGAGCTAAAAATCCCAGTAATAGAAAAGGAAGAAATCAAAGGCTAAAAAGATAAGTGAAGAAGGAGGGAAATTATTCCTATTTACTGGTGACGTGATAATTTGGAAAATCCTACAGAATGATCCAAGACACTCAGTAAGACAACAGCTTCAACAAAGATGCAGACTACAGAATAAGCATTCTTCTACTACCTTTTACCATGAAATTACCATGAAATCCAAGAGAATATAACACACAGGGAAATCTCATTCCAAACTGCTACAAAATACCTCAAGTGTCTGGGAACCCCTTTAGCCAAGCACACAAGGGTTTTGCATGGGTTCAATTACAAAATATTCTTTATATAATCAAAAAATAAATTTAAATAGTGAGAGGAATGTTAAATGTTTATGGCTAGGCCATGACAGTTTCATAAAAGCCCAATTACTGCAAAGAATTAGTCCCTGAAATGATCACAATATTTGAATTTGCACTGGATGTTTCCATGGGAATAAACCCGTGACTATATTTTTTATAGTTCATATTACTGGATAACATGAATTTAAATACATGCAACACCTGTGGAGGATTTCTCATTGCAGTAATGGGGAGCTATCTGAAATGTCAAAGTTAATTGCAATTTTAAATTAGCTAAGGACTTCTCTAGGAAACTTGAGAAAATAAAGACCAAATGAATTTGGAAAACCAGAAGTTAATAAACATCAAGGGAAATGATGATGAGGGAAAAAATTAGAACCTGAGGTTTGGTGGGGGTGAATGTCTGTTGGGGCCGTCTTGGGAGCTCAAAGTATATGAGCCCTTTGATGTCAGAGGCAGGATGAATGAGGCGGGAGACTCACAGAGGGTGGACAGAGCTCCAGCTTATCATGCTGCACAGCCTTGTTGATGCACACTTTTGCCAGGGCGATCAGTGTATGAACAGTAGGCAATCCCCCATCACCCTTCTGAGAAGCAGCTCATGGGCTCTGAGTGTGCATGGTCTCTGCCAATGGGAGGAGAGCAGATCCAGCCACCTATTGTCTTGCTCACAGGTGACGGGCCCTGTCAAGGCATCCCTGCTCATTAGTAACTACACTGCAACCCTCAGGCACAACCTGTTCCCATGACAAGCATCACTGCTCCTTGTGGACAAGGGCACTTTTGCAACCTGGCAGAAACCTTAGTGTGCACCAAAGGTTTGTGCTCTCTCTTGCCGGGGTCCCATACCCTTGCAAACGTCAAAAATTATCCCTGTATGTATTTTGAAAATAATAAGCTGTAATTTTTTAAAAAGCTTTTAGAAAATAGAGAGGTAGAACAGACTGGATGAGGGAGGTAGATATATGGAACAGATTGGCAAGGGAGAATCAGAAACGGTGATGCTCAATGAGCTAGTGTTCGATAAACCAACAAAAGTAAATATTTAGGAAAGATCTCTGTTTTCAATAAAATCTGCCCAGAAAAGTGGGAAGCATTCTGGGAGAAATGAGACACAGAACAGTATCTTATACCACATTCCTTTGTATATTCTGAATAGCTATCTGATCAGAGTTCCAGCCCATTAGACAGAGTCAGAGACACAGAGAGAAGGACAGAGAGGTAGAGAAACAGAGAGAGACAGAGAAAGGTAAAGACAGAGACAGACAATCAGACAGACAAACAGAGAGGGACAGAAAAGGAAGAGAGAGGGACACAGAGAGAGAGGGACAAAGAGGGGGAGAGAGAGACAGAGAGACAGAGAGAGAGAAAGATAAAGACATAGGGAGACAGACAAACAAATAGACAGAGAGAGGGAAGGAAAAGGACAAGGATGGAGGGAGAGACAGAGAGGGAAGGAAGAAGGGAGAGAGGGAGGGAGAGAGAGACTAAGACAGAGACACAGACACACAGAGACACAAAGAGAGAGAGAAAAAAAGAAACATAAACAGAGAAAGAGACAGAGTGACAGACATAGAGAGAGATGGAGACAGAAACAGATTAGTAGGAAACACACAGACACACAGATAATTAGAGATAATATGCCTTTATATGTCAAATCTTTGAAAACAGGGACTGTTTGACCTTTGTCTTTGTGTTCTCAGAACTCAGTGAAGAGCTTGGCAAATCATAGGGGCCAAATTAATGCTTTTTTCCTGGATTAATTGTCATTTAAATATATAACACGGCTCTTGCTGACATCTGGTGTCCAAACCCTGGTATTGCACTTCGGCTCATGTTAAATCCCAGATTTTCTGGGTTTTGACTGACAGGACACACTTAGCCCCCATTGAGGCGGCCTGAAGGGAGCAGAATGGAGTCCAAGGGAAGGGGGAATTCTGGGAGGGAAGAGGAGTGATGGATTCCTTCCGTGTCAGCGGGAATTCACGTTAAATGCACCCGCTCCAATTCTTTACCCCATAAAAGTCCCGCACCCACAATTAGCTCACCCAGAAGCGGGAACAGCCCCCAGGAGGTTTCAGTCCCCTATGGACAATCCACAAGGGCCAATCTCAGGGGAAACAAACACAGGGGAAACAGCCGATCATTTTAATGATAATTCTTGACTTTGAGAGGAACTTAGAAATAAATATCCCAAATTGGAGTAAAATTTGACCTTTATTAAACCAAGCACGCAAAGGAATATTTGTCTAGGTGTCCAGGGCTTGTGGAAGAAGTCATTATGTTCTATTACTTTATAAATAAGGTGATTTTGATTAAGTGAGGGTTCCCTTGTGTTCCCTGTAAGGGTTCAAACACGGATTTGAATCCAGCTCCTCTCCCTGCAGTGCAGCGTTCTTACCGATGGACTGTGTTCTCCATCTCTGGCCCACTGTGGCTCTCCATGCTGAACAGAGCTACTCCTGTTGCCTTTCAGTCAGCTCCTGCCTCATTTCCCTCGTCCCTGAAGGTTTTCACTGGGACTAAAGGGGGCTCCTAGTCACAGACTTAGGCCCAGAGGAAATCCCGGACTTTTTTTCTCCTGCTTAATGTGAATTTCCTTGGGAGAACTTGTCTTCTTGCTTAGTCTGACAATCTTCTCCCTTCCTCTATTTTGTATTTCCCATTCCCAGGGTCCATTGTCCCCCTTCTTTTGGTCTGTAACCTATTTACCTAAAAATTTGCCTTTTGTCAAAGAGAATGGCCAGGGTGAATTTGTCACTGTGTAATTTTGAACTCTGTATTGCTATCCCAGCCACATCAAAAGGGGCCACCTAAGAGTATCATGGGTAAAAAAGAAAGTATTGTAGTCTGGTATTACTGCAGGATTTTCAGAGAGGCATCAAGAACAAGAAAACTGGGCTAGGTTTTAAAGGACTTGATATGCCCCAAAGTGAATTTTTATTTAATCTTTGGAGTAATGGGGAGGCCCTGGAGTTTATCGGGGGCTGATGTGTTCAGAGCCGCCCTTTAGGAAGACCATTTGGCCTGCTGAGCCTCTCCTGGATTTGGTGTAGAGAGAGATTTTAGACAGTATGGGCAACTAGAAAGCCTTGCAACAGTCCAAGGAAGTGGTGATGAGGTATGAAAGAGGGAGGTTTTGGGTGAGAGAAGTAACAAGATTAGGGGCTGATTGGATTTGTGCAGAGGGAGAAGGAGAAGTGGAGGATTCTAAAGTTTTGGGGGAGGGGCTGGGAAAATGCTGAGGGGAAGCAAGATGGTGAAGATGTGAAATTAATGGGCATGAAGATTACTGGGATCCTGGAAAGTAATGGTGGAAGTGACACGGCTTATACTGAGGCAGGGATCCTGGGAGTGTGAGGGCGATGATGGGTATGGGCACGTCCAGGGGTTTCACAGTGACAGCAGAGATTGAAAAGTCTGTCTGTAGGGAAGGGACAGTGATACTGTTGGGATAGGAATACGGTATTCCTGGCGGTGAGAGAGCAATGCTGGAGGTCCTGTTGTTCCAGGGCTGACTGTTTTAATACCAATATTAATTGGGGTATGTAGGTCCCAGTGCTGATGATAGTAAGAGAAAGGCGATGATGATAGAGGCGGGAAAGCGACACAAGTCCGAACATGGCAGTGACGGAGACAGAGAGACAGACACAGAAAGAGACAGGAGACAAAGAGAGACAGAGGCAGAGAGACAGATGACAGAGAGACACACACATACACTCACAGAGACAGTCAGAAAGACGCAGAAGACAAGAGAAAGAGAGACAGAGACAGATAGAGAGACAAATGGACAGAGAGACAAACAGACAGAGCCAAAGAGACACAGATAAAAAGACAGAGACAGAGACAAAGAGACAGGAAACTAGGTGAGACAGAGAGACAGCCACAAAGAGAGACAGAGAAACAGGAGACACACACACACAGAGACAACTAGACACAATATGAATTTTTATATCAAATCCGTGCAAACGTGGACCGGTCCATTTTTGTCTTTGTGTTCCCAGCACTCAGTGAAGAACCGGGCAAATAACAGGCGCCAAATTAATGCCTCCTACCTCTCATCCCAAGTGGTTCCTTTCACGTCAATTCATTCCCTTCTGAAATTTTAAGGGAAAAACAATTTCCCCAAATACAAAGTTCTGTGTAGATGCCTGTGAGCCCGCACTGAACTCTTGGGTTTCCTGCCCATTACCTGGTACTGTGTCATGAAGGAGGCCTTTGCTCCGAACATTTACTGAAAGGGCAGGTTGGAAAGGCTTTCCAGGACAACTCAGACGATGACGGATATCCGCAGGTTAAACACAATGGTCACTCCCTCAGGAAAGCTTATTGAGACCTTCTGTAAGTATGTTGTCACATGACCACTTAGAAACCTTGTGTATACCCTTGGCAAACCTATGCATGACAAGTCCTAGTTCCTCTTCACAGAAGATCCTGGAATACAGTGGGAATGGGGGAGGGCTGACTCCCCTGGACAGCTAGCCCTGGTAGCAGAGTAAATAACAGGAATATAATGGAATATTAAATAGCAAAAGTTCCATGATCATGGATGCAGTTGGCTTGTTACAGATGGCTCCTTTCTTCCTTTGGATACTTTGCCTAGATTGAATAATACTCACGTAAGTCCCAAAAGGGGCTCAGGTAACCTGGCAGCATATTGTCGTCCTACTCTTAGAATAAATTCAGTCTGTAAAATCTGGCTCAGTACATCCCTTCCTTCTTAACTATTCCCACATTGAGAGAGAGAGAGAGAGAGAGAGAGTCGTCATGCTCCCAAGTGACATAATAAAAGAGCAAAAAACCAATTGTCCATAACAACTGAGCCCAAGTTGTGACCACTCCCGAGGGGAACAAACCTCCATTTTTCATAGTTCTGTTATGTATGCTACGTGAACAAAATGACAAAAACATGGACCATTATGCCATTTGCTGTCTGTTTTCCTGGAGATCTGAGGATATCCCTGAGATGACAGATCTGTCGGGGGTTTTCAGCAAAGGACTCCAAAATGCTCTGGAGACATCAGCTGATCTCACTGGATAACCAGTCTGAGGCAGGAAGGTTACATGACTTGTCCAGGATCACACAGCCAATAAGAGTTCAGGGCTGGGACTGTCCATGGTGCCATTCAGCTGCTCCCGGTTTTAAATTTTAAGGTCTTCAAACTTCCCTAGGGCTTTTGGAAATCTTTTACAGTTTTCTGAAGCATTGAAAGGTTGAGCAGTTTGTCCAGGGCCACAAAGAAAGTACAAGTCAGAGACAGGAGTCAGAAGCAGGTCTTGAACCCAGGTCCCTGAGTCTAAGGCAAGCTCTCTATACTATTCTCCCTTTCTTTCTTGGCCCACAATATGCACTTACTAAACCATTCTGTATTGATTCATTGGATTCTTTTAAATGAAAAAATGATAGGGCCCTTTGTGCTCAGAGAAATTTTGTTAAAAGAAATCTTATCCATTTCCAGGGTAGGAGGCAAAAGCTTGCTTCCACAGGTGGTAAAGAGCCCAAGGGAGACGGGAGGGAGCAAAGGCTGTTTAATGTGGCAGGCCCACATCAGGGAAAGTGGGGCTCCTGACACATCCCTGGGTATATCTGTGAATTCTCAAGAATCAGAAACACTTACCATCAGAGACATGCAATACAAAGGGTTTTCTTTTTCAGTTTAACAGCTTCCTTTTCTAATAAACTAGGTGAATTAATTTTTATCTTTTCAATTTTTTGTAATCAATGTTTATGCATTTTTTCTTTTCTCCCTTGTTAGGTTAAGAATAAGTCTTATCCATAGCTGTGAGAGGGATATAATATGTTTCTCTTCTAACTTTTTGATGGTACAGTATAAGATATTGGTCTAAAACTAATTTCTCCCAGAATGCTTTCCCGATTTCTGAGAAGTTTTTATTGAAAAAAAAAGTGTTCTTTACTAAATAATTTATTTTTTACTACTTTATGGAACATTAGCTCTTTCAGCAGCAATATTTCTTACTCTCCCTTGCCAATCAGTTTCATTTATCTACCTCCCTCATCTAGGCAGTTCTACCTCTCTATTTTGTAAAAGCTTTTTATTTTCAAAACATATACATGGAAAGCTTTCAACGTTCACCCTTGGAGAACCTTGTGGTTCAAATTTTTTTCACCCTCCCTTCCCTGTACCTCCCCTAGATGGCACCTAATCCAATAGATGTTGAACATGTGCCATTCTTCTCTATGTAGTTCCACGATTATGCTGCACAAGGAAAATCACATCAAATGGAAAAGAAAATGAAAATGAAAAAAATGCAATAAAGCACCAACCAGAAATGTGACAACACTGTATTCTGATGCACATCCAGTTCCCACAGTCCTCTCTCTGGGGGCACATGGCTCTCTTCCTCACAAGAGCACTGGAACCGGCCTAAATTAAGTCCCTACTGAAAAAACCCACGTCCATCAGATTTGATCATTGTATAATCTTGCTGCTGCTGCATACAATGTTCCCCTGATTCTGTTCATTTCATTTACCACTAGTTCATGTAAGTGTCAGGAGGTCTCTCTAAAATCATTCTCCTGCTCATTTCTTACAAAACAATAATATTCCATAACATTCATATACACCTCATTCAGCCATTCTCCAACTGATGGGCATCCACTCAGCTTCCAGTTCCTTGACACTACAAAGAGGGCTGCCACAAACATTATTGCAGATGTGGGTGCTTTTGCCTTTTTAAAGATCTCTTTGGGATAGTAGCCCTGTAGAAACCCTGCTGGGTCAAAAGGTATGCACACTTTGATAGCCCTTTGGGCATAGTTCCAATTTGCTCTCCAGAATGGGTGGATCTGTTCAAAACTCCACCAACAATGTGTCAGTGTCCCAGTTTTCCCAATACCCTCCAACATTCTTCATTATCATATTTCCTGTCATCTTAGCCAATCTCAGAGGTGTGTAGTGGTGTCTCAGAGGTGTGTTAATTTGCAATTCTCTGACCACTAGTGATTTAGAGCATCTGTTCACATGACTAGAAATGGTTTTATATCTTCATCTGAAAGTTGTCTGTCCACGTCCTTTGACTGTTTATCAACTGTAGAATGGCTTTGGTGCTGATACATTTGTGTTAATTTTATATATATTTTAGAAATGTTATCAGAACTATTATAGGTAAAAATGGTTTCCCACTTTATTGCTTCCTTTCTAATTTTGTCTGCATTAGTTTTGTTTGTATAAAACTTTTTAACTTAATATCAAAATTATCTATTTTGGGTTCAATGATGAGCTCCAATTCTTCCTTGCTCACAGATTCCTTTCTTTTCCATAGAGGTGAGAAGTAAACATTCCCATGTTCTTCAACTTTGCTTCTAAAATCACTATGTCTAAATCATGAACCCATTTCGACCTTATCCTGGTATTTGGTGTTAGGTGTGGGTCCATAGCTAGTTTCTGCCATACTAGGTTCCAATTTTCCCTTCTTAGCCAATAGCAGAAAGTTTTAATGACTGCTGCTTTATAACATAGTTTTCAATCTGGCACAGCTAGGCCACTTTCACTGGCATTTTCTTTTCATTAATTCCCTTGAAATTCTTAACCTTTTGTTTTTTCAAGTGAACTTTGTTATTTTTTTCTAGATCCCTAAAATAAGTTCTTGGGAGTTTGCTTTGTATGGCCCTTAAAAAGTAGATTAATTTAGGCAGTATTGTCATTTTTATAATATTCCCTTGGCCTACCTGTGATCACTTGATATGTTTCTAACTGATTAGATCTGACTATTTGTGTGGAAAGTGTTCTGTAGTTGTGTTCATATAGTTCCTGAGTTTCCCTTACCAGACAGATTCCAAAATTTTTTTAGTATTGTTAGGTTAAGATTTATGATTTGCGCCTCCGAATGGCTCGCTCCCACAAGACCTGAGATACCAAGTTGTATGAAAATGTTTAATAAGAATGACTTATAAAAAGGGAAACAAGAGTTGATAGTGAACTTCTTACAACAAAAGCACTTAAAGCATTTCATGATTCATATAACTAGTACAGTACAAAGAGGTACATAGACCAGAGGGGGAGAGAAGAAAGAATACATCACTGATCCAGGGAAGCACCAAACTGGCCAACCTCTGCCTGGAGAATCCCAGGATACAGGCCAGTAAGTCCATACTGGGAGGGTCCCAGGAAAAGCATCCCCCCATGGTAGAGATTCCAATCGGGGTAAAGAGCTATCGGACTTAAATAGCCCAGGGAACCAAGGTAGCCACATGCCAGCAGTACTGACTTCACTCATTGAGCTCATCCAGATGGGGCCCATTGCTGCCAGTGTCTGTCATGAGTGAAGCTTTACTCCTGGAGTGGCTAGTTCCAGTATATGGATAAGGCATCCTTGGTGGATTTGGCCAGAATCCCGGGACAGTGTTCTTCAAGCTATATTTGTTCCTAGGATTATTCAGCAGCTGCAAAGCAGGGGTGAATAATAGTTCACTGTACCTTAATTACCCCATGGACCAGGAGGGAAACTGAGGGCCGAGGCCTCTGGAATCTTATCCTTATCCCCATATCTTCCATTCGGCCTTCAGTTTATGTAGGCCGTAGGCCATTTCTGGCTTTAGTGACACAGGCTGTCCCCGGGTGTGTTATAAAGTGAGGATAGAATTCTGATCTATGTGTATATATAGCATATTGGTATTAGTTCTAACCATACAGCAACGAGCAGCAGGGGTTGGGCTGTGATAGAGAAATCTCCCTGAGCAGGAGCAGATTTACAAAAGAATCACACAGTGGTGAGTATCAGAGGTGAGGAAATGGGAAGCTCCGGTTCATTTGCCGGCCACAGTGTGCGATTGTGTGCGATGTTCATCCAGAGCTCTCTGATTCTTCTGTAATGTGGCTATGACATCTGACAACAGAGATTAGAGGGCTCGGGGTAGGATTTGGACATGGACACAGATCTGTGTAAGGAGAGGCAGCGGTCTGGCTACCCAGTCCCCAGTAACTGTGCCCACTGCATCAGGGGAAAAGCAGAAATCATCCCCCTGCCAGTGGAGGCACCAAACATGCACTAAAGCACCAGAGAAAGGGGCACTCGCCCTCCTGCAGACAGGTCAGTAACATCACTAGGGGGTCCACATAGCAGCTGCGAGGAACCTCCACACACCAGAAAAGTTATCCAGTGGGCACAAAGGGAGGTCACACAGACAGGGTTCCATGTGCCCAGTGACCATGGCACAGCAAGGCCTCGACAGCAACGGATCCAGTCATGTGAAGAAGGGATTACAGTATCCACGTCCATATACAGTCCTGTAACATGTGGTAAAGCAAAATCAGTGTATCAGCCGAGGGGAATAACCCAAACCCGGCTCGTTCCAGGGGGAGGGTGAACCATGAAATGTTTTCCAGGTTTTTCCCACTGAACAGTCATGCAAGGTATGATAAGTGACTGACACACTCTGCTGCCTTCAAAGGCCATCCATACTTCAGTGGTGCTGAAATCATGGAGACTCACTGTACATTCTCCCCTGTGATCACTGTCAGTAAGTCCACCCACCATGTGAATTTCTTTAATAGCCATGTTGGGACGGCTGAGGAGCCTCCCATAGTGTCCTGAGGGAATCTCTATTCCTACACCAGTACGGCAGAGGCCAGTCTTCCCTGGTCTAAATCTGGCATCTTCCCCAGTAGCCGCACAGATCCAGCTACTGCTGGCGTCCCTCCATAGGGAGCCACAGTAAAGACATCATCACATGACCAACACTTCAGAGTCTCAGAGGATGTTCATGATTCTTATCTGCAGATTGGAGGGCCCCATTCTAGAAAGTGGAGTACCATCCCCCACAGGATGGTTATTTAATTGTGGGAAAGTGTCACATAGGTTATCTTTCCACTTAGACGATGCATTATTCCGTAATGTCTTCAGTTTTTCTTTAATAAGCCATTCATGCTCTCAGTCAAGCCAGCAGCTTGTGGATAGTATGGTGTGTGATATATCCATTCTGTACTGTGGACCTGACAAGAGTGATCAGTTTCTTTCCCCTTAAAATGGGAACCATTTGCACTGTGAATCTGCCCTGGGCAACCATAATGCAAAGCAGTAATATCCAAGGTTTCACATGCCTTCTCATCCATGCAGGGCATTAATACTCCAGAACAGGGGTTCTCAAACTACGGCCACAGGCCAGATGGGGCCCACTGAGGACCTTTATGTGGCCTGCAGGGCTATGGCTAATGGGCTGAGGGGCAGAGACAGAGTGTGAGCTTTTGTGTTGACTATAGTCCGGCCCTGCAACAGTCTGAGGGACGGTGGACTGGCCCCTATTTAAAAAGTTTGAGGACCACTGCTCCAGAATGTGGGTCCTCACAAGTGCAGGCGTGTTGACATCCCTGGCTCCGAGGTAAGGGTCCACTATCATTAATTTTGCCAAATGTGTGCAGGCAGCCTTCCTCTCCCAATTCCCCTAGTATGTTCTGGGGGAAAGGATTCTCTCTCTATGGGTGACCCTGTACCGATTGATCAGTCATTTGTCTCCCTACAGAAAGAGGGATAGATATTCCCCTAGTAAGGGCCCACCTGCAGGAAGCTGGGGGTCCTAAACGTCCTGCGGTTACATGGAGCCGTCTGGCCCGGGGACACAGTTCTTCAGACGTGTCCGGAGTGATTCGCCTGGTTCCAGTCTTGGCCAACCCGTGCCCGTGTGCCTGATACTCATGTTCCGGAGTGTTCTATGTGCGTCTACGAGAAAACTGAAGTGTTAGTATTTTGAGCCCGGTCCCATGTGTCTTTGCACATCTCATCTCCCCAGACGTGTTTCCATACAAGTACCTTGTAATGCCGGACAGGCATCCACGTGGTTATTCTGATAAAGTCAAAAAGAGAAAGCCCAAGATACAAATAAATGATAGGAAATTCCTGTCTTAGGAGAGGTCAAAGGAGATAACTTGAGACAAATTATTATTTATTTTTATTTATTTAGAATTTTTTCCACAGTATATATGCATGATATAATATTATCCTTTTTATTCATTTTAACAAATCATCCCCCTCTCCCTCCACTCCCTCCCCCCCAATGACAGGCAATCCCATACATTTTACATGTATTACAATAAAACCTAGATCCAATATATGTGTGTAAATACCATTTTCAGAACCTCTTGGATAACATCTCTATACAGACTTTGTTTTATGACTCTGATTACGTATAAAATGAATTTCTGAAATTGTATTCCTCGCCCTCAGTATCCTTGCCTTGTGCCCGCCAACTTGTTGTGGCATCCTGGCCCTTTCCAGGCAGGTCTGCCCTTTAAGCTCCCTGGAGGTCAAATGCCTGCCTATCCCTTTACTATCAATAAAGACTTTGTTTTAATACAGCATTGAGTAGCGAATTCATTGGCTATCCTTACCTGGCCTTGGTACTTTGGGGAAGGAGAGAGAGAGAGGTAATCAGACAACCAGAAAAGGAGCTGATCCAACTTAGATTAGAGCCTCAGTTTCTCCACATCAATTCCCTTTGCCACTGCCCAGGAATCTGTAAATAGGTGACACTGTCCTCCTTTCTCTCCTTCAGTCACCTGAAATACAGCAACCAATGCAGCCCCCTGGCTGCTTCCCCCTTTTCTGGTAGTTTCAAGAGTAACTTTTGGGATAGATTATGAGAAACGAGCTTCCCCTGGCGTTCCTGTGCTCTGCATTTAGCACGTCCGTCAGTAAACCATGCATGTTTGTACATGTTTGTTCTGGTCAGGGGAAAGTGTGTCAAACCCTCCAGTATTGCAGGTAAAGGGCGAGGTTTAGGAGTCGGGTGTTCGTTTCCAGCAGGTCAGAGGTTCGGGGTGCTTCTGCTATCTTTTCATGCAAGACCGACGCCCCTGACTTTCAGCTTGGCCCGCTTCTGTGTACTCCATTTCCATGTGATAATGCTAGATTCTTGAGCATGACCGATTCGATGAGAGATGGGGATGCCCATAATCCAACTCCTAATGGGAATCTGGGGTCTCGCTATCACCTCATGATGGGGGGTTAATGGTTCTGTTTCCACCAGGGCCCCATAAACCGCCAGTAACTGTTATTGAAAGGGCGTGCAGTTGGAACCTGCATCAGGTCATTTTCTAGTCCCAAACCCTACTGGAACCTTTTTGCCTCCCTGCTTTTGCCTGAGCTCCAGTTGCTGTAATCACTTGATGCAGAGACTTGTAATTCCACTGGCCCTTCCTTTAAGGGCCCCAAATCTCAGGCAGCTTGTGTTGCTCTTTTTGCTTCCTCCAAGGCTTTCTGCTCTTTTGTCCCCATTCTAATTCTTACTTCTTTCTGGTGACTCTAGATAAAGGCCCCAAATGAGGTATTTGATTCCTCCAATATGCAGACAAACGTGTACAGTTTGGAGCTTCCTGGTCAGTAGTGAGAGGAAGGAAATCTGCTCTCTTTGGCTCAGCCTTAGGTAAAACTTCCCAGTGTGCCGCACTGCACCTTGTCCCCAAGAATCTAACTGATGGGAGGGCCTGTGTTTGGGCAGGATTTGCTTCCCATGCCTCATTTTTCTCCTGAGTAACTGTATCCTGCACAGCTTGGTCCACTGATTTTTGATCCATTCCTTGGATCATTATATCATCTATGCAGTGGGTTCTAAGTATTGTATCAAGTTTTAGCACATCTAGATGTCCCACCAGGACCCTGTGGCAGATGGCAGGGCTGTGTATAGGATGCTGGGCCGGGCGAGTAAAAGTGTACTGTTGCCCTGGCCAGGTCAAAGCAAATTGGTCCCCTGGAGCAGGATCTATGGGAATGGGGAAGAAGGCATTAGCCGGATCAGTTACTCCCTGGGTGTGTTTGGATAGCTCCAGTGAAGGTAATGGGGACTGGACCTGCTGCCTATACTCATAATGATAATTATTCAGTTGCCTGTAACCTACTGTCATTCTCCAAGACCCGTCTGACTTCCCTACTGGCCACATTGGACTATCCCACTGGGAGCTGGTAGCGGCCAACACCCCTGCTGCCGGGTACTCCTCTATAGCAGAAGTTACTTCTTCCTGTGCCCCAGGATTCTATACTGCCGCAGTGCAATCTTCGTTGAGGGTACTGGGAAATGAATGGAGGCAGAGTAACTTTGCCCGCCACTACTGAAGCAGTGTAGACTTTTCTTTCAGCAAACTGATTCTTTCCCTCCGGGGGTCGGGTCGTCGTCCCTCTCCGAATGAATATCTATACCAATCATGTATTCTGGCATCGGTCCGGTTACCACAGACCGTTCTCACTTTGGGGATTGTCCAGTTTTCATTTGGAGATTAGTCTGAACTGCTTTAACTGCTGAACTCCTGATCCTGAAATGGCTACGGGAGTTCCCCTTTTGAATTTTGTTGGGTTGCTGTATATTAGGGTGGTTTTGGGCCTGCGTCAATTAGGGCACTAACTGTGGTAGTAGAGCGGTGTGTCCAACAGATCGCTCCCCTTATGTTAGACCCATAATGTTTCCGAGTCATCCTTCCTACAGGGGCCTGGCCTTCAACCTCTTCTCTTAAATGCTCCAGACTGGGATATAGCAAAGGCCGAGCATGGGGAGTCACCTTGGGAGCAGCTGCCATTTCTCTAGAATTCTTTTCTCTTTTTCTCCTGTACATCTGCTTCCTTTCAGAGGCTGCAATTCCTTCAGTCTCCTCCCTTTTACTCCTGCTTTTAGTAAGGCGGCAAATAATTCTCGCCTAGACAGTCTGTTTGAGTGCTGTTAGTCGGCTCAGGCCGATCATCACTGCCTTTAGGAGCAAGACCTTCAGAATGGCTGAATAAGTTTTGGCATATGAAAGTAATAGAATAAGATTGTTCTGTAAGACATGACAAGAAGGATGATTTCACAGAGGCCTGGGGAGACTTGGATGAACTGAGCTGAGTGAAGTGCCAAGAACCCAGAGAATAGAGTATACAGCAGCAGCAAGATTATATGATGATCAATTATGATGCCCATGGTTCTTTTCAGCAATGAGATGATATAGATCAGTCCCAAGGGTCTTGTGAGGAAGAGAGCTGCACCCAGAGAGAGGACAGTGGGAACTGAGTGTGGATCCCAATATTTTGTTTTCACTTATTTTGTTGCTCTTTGTTTGTAGTTTGTTTTCTTTGTTATTTTCTTTTCAATTTGATGTGATTTTCCTTGTGCAGCATAATTGTGGAACTATGTAGAGAAGAATGCCACATGTTCACCATCTATTGGATTAGTTGTCATCTAGGGAAGGTGGGGAGAAGGGAGGGTGAAAAAATTCGGAACACAAGGCTCTGCAAGGGTGAATGTGGAAAACTATCTGTGTATATGTTTTGAAAATAAAAAGCTTTTTAAAATAGAGAGTTAGAATATCCTAGATAAGGGAGATAGATAAATGGAACAGACTGGCAAGGGAGAATCAGAAACTGTTGTGCTCAATAAGCTAGTGTTAGATAAACCAGAAAAAAAATAAATTATTTCAGAAAGAACTCTTTTTTCAATAAAAACTGTTTGGGAAATGGAAAAGCATTCTGGGAGAAATTAGACTTAGACCAATATCTTACACTACCTTTTAAATAGATATTTGACTTTCATATTTAAAATCATACCATTAAAAAGTTAGAAGAGAAACAGATCATGTATCTCCCACAACTATGGACAAGACTTATTCTTAACCTAACAAGGGAGAGAAGGAATTATAAAAGATAAAATGGATAAACTTTAGTTACATGAAAGTGAAAAGTTAGACAAAAATCAATTAACCTAGGATAAGAAAGGAAGCTGTTAAATTGAAAGAAAAAAAACAAAAAACCCTTTGTAGCACATGTCTGTTGGTAAGTCCTTTGGCTTCTTGGGACTTCTTAGCTATACCCAGGGCTGTGGCAGTTCCCTTATGTGGGGCTTCCACACTAAACAGCGTTTGCTCTCCTCCAGTCTCCCTTGGGCTCTTTAGCACCTGGGGAAGCAGGCTTGTACCTCCTACTGCTTGAAAAGGATAAATTAAAATTTTTTTTTACAAAGTCTCTCTGAGCACAAAGGGCCCTTTCACTTTTGGTATGTAAAACAATCCAATAAACCAATACCCAATGGTTTGTTAAGGGCCTACTAAGGCCACCTCCATTTGCATTGGGTTTAATTAATTCCTTTGAAATTCTTGACCTTTTGTTCTTCCAGATGGATTTTGTTATTATGGGTTTTTTTTAGCTCTGTGGGGTAATGCCTTGGGATATGCTGGATATGGCACTAAATAAGTGGATTAATTTAGGCAGTATTGTCATTTTATTCTACTTGCTCAGTCTACCCAGAAGCACTTGTTATGTTTCCAACTGATTAGACCTGACTTTATTTATGTGGGAAGAGTTTTGGAGTTGTGTTCACATAGTTCCTGACTTTCCCTTGGCAGATAGATCCCCAAATATTTTATACTATGGGCAGTTACTTTAAATGGAATTTCTCTTTGTGTTTCTTGCTGTTGGACTTTGTTGGTAACATAGAAAAATGGGGATGATTTATGTGGATTTATTTTGTATCCTGCAGCCTTGCTACAGTTGTGAAGAATTGTCTCTAAAAGTTTTTTAATTATTCATTTATGTTCAAAGTCATATAAAGTGTGGGCACAGAGGGTCCCTTTGGATACCATAAAATCATCAGTCCAGAGCCAATGGCAAGCGCCACGTGCAGTGGGAATATATTAGCCTCTCTCCCCATAAATTCCCCTGCGTGTCATGGCGTCACTGCCCAGATATCAGGCTCTTCGGGGTCTGAAGCCCGGATTCCCACGTCCCCCAGAACAGTTTGAGATGGCTCTGGATGAGCTAAAAATCCCAGTAATATAAAAGGAGGAAATGCAAGGCTGAAAAGATAGGCGAAGAAGAAAGGAACTTATTCCTATTTAGAAAATAATATCCCGTAGTGACTATTCAGTGACCCTGGAACATAGACAGATAGTCCTTTGTGTGCTTGGTTTAATAAAGGTCACACTTCAGTCCAACTTGGGATATTTATTTCTAAGTTCCCTTCAAAGTTAAGAATTATCATCAAAACCATCGGCTGTTTCCCTGGTGTTTATTTCCCCTGAGATTGGCCCTTGTGGATGGGCCACGGCCCTTTGGGGACTGAAACCCCCTGGGGGCTGTCCCCGCTTCTGGGTGAGCTAATTGTGGGTGCGGGACTTTTATGGGGTAAAGAATTGGAGCGGGTGCATTTAACGTGAATTCCCTCTGACATGGAAGGAATCCATCACTCCCCTCCCCTCCCAGAATTCCCCCTTCCCTTGGACTCCATTCTGCTCCCTTCAGGCCGCCTCAATGGGCCCTAAGTGGGTCCTGTCAGTGAAAATGCAGAAAATCTGGATTTAAAATGAGCCGAAGTGCAATACCAGGGTTTGGACACTGGATGGCAGACTGAATGTGTAATACCGGAGCCGGCCACAGGACGGCGCGCGTACTGCTAAGCTTACCTGTTGTTCCGACTTTGGACACCAGATGTCAGCAAGAGACCGTGTTATATTTTTATATGTCAATTAATCCAAGAAAAAGCATTAATTTGGCACCTGTTATTTGCCAGGCTCTTCACTGAGTTCTGGGAACACAAAGACAAAAATGAAGCCGTCCCTGTTTTCAAGGATTTGAGATATAAATGGATATTATCTCTCCTTATCTGTGTGTCTGTCTCTGTGCGTCCATTCTGTTTTCTGTCTGTATGTCTCTCTTTGTCTCTTTCTTTCTCAATGTGTGTATGTCTCTGTCTCCTGTCTCTCTTTTCTGTCTGTTTTTGAATGTCTCTGTCTCTATCTCTTCCTCCCCCTCTGTCTCTGTTTGTTTCTAGCTCTCTGTCTCTGTCTCCTCCCCAACTGTCTCTAACTCTTTCTGTTATTCCTTTCTTTCTCTTTCAGTCTTTCTCTCTATCTCTCTCTCTGTCTCTCTTTCTCTCTTTGTCTGTCTCTGTGTCTCTGTCTCTTGCTGTCTCTTTCTTTTGTCTTCTCCCTCTCTCTCTCTCTCTCTCTCTCTCTCTCTCTCTCTCTCTCTCTCTCTCTCTGTATGCATGTGTGTCTCTCTCACCTGTACTTCTGTCTCTTTTTCTCTTTGTCTCTCAGTGTGAATGTTTCTGTCTTAGTCACTCTCTGTCTCTATCTCTGTATCTCTCTGTCCCACTTTCTTTGTCTCTGTTTCTTTGTCTCTTTCTTTTTGTCTCTGCCTCTCTGTCTCTGTCTCTGTTTCTATGTCTGTCTCTTTTCCTCTTTCTGCCTTTGCCTGTCTCTTTCTTGCTGTCTTTGTCTCTCTCTCTCTAACTCGCTCTATCTCTGTGTGTGTCTTTGTCTCCTGTCTCTCTCTCCTTGTCTCTCTGTCTCTGCCTGTGTCTCTTTGTGTCCCTGTCTCTGAATGCCTCTGTCTTTGTATCTCCCTGTCTTGCTCTCTGTTTCTGTCTCTCTCCGTGTCTTTGTTTCTCTGTGTCTCTCTCTGACTTTGTCTCTCTCTGTCTCTGTTTCTCCCCTTTTCCTCCCAGACATCCTCCCTTCTCTCTTTGTGTCTTTCCCTCTGTCTCTATTTCTCTCTCTGTTCCTTCTCCCCCTTTTCTCTCTCTTTCTCCTCCTCCTCCTCCTCCTCTTCTCCTCGTCCTCCTCCTTCTTCTTCTTCTTCTCCTTCTTCTCCTTCTTCTCCTCTCCCTCCCCCCCTCTCTGTCTCTGTCTCCCTCCACCTCCTCCTCTGTCCCTTTCTCTTTCTTTGTCTCTCTGTATCTCTCTATTTCTTTTCTCCCTCCATCTCTGTCTGCCTGCCTGTCTGTCTCTCTCTTTCTGTTTCTGTCTCACTGTTTCTTTCACCTTTCTCTGTCTCCCTCCACTTTCTCTCTGTCTGCCTTGCCCTCTCTCCCTCTCTCACTGTTTATCTCTTCCCTCTCACTCTCCCCTCTCCCCCTTTTCTCTCTTTCTCCCACACCCTCCCTCTCTGTCTCTCTCTGAGTCTCCACTTTTTCTCTTTCTCCTTCTCTATGTGTCTGTCTTTCTGTGTCTTTTTTTTGTCTCTGTCTCTCTGTATTTCTCTGTCCCCCTCTCCCTCTTTCATTCTCTCTCTCTCTCTCTCTCTCTCTCTGTATGTTTCTCTTTCTCTGTGTGTGTCTGTGTTTGTCTTTCTTTCTCTGTGTGTGTCTTTGTCTCTGGCTGTCTCTGTCAGTCTCTGTCTTTCTGTCTCTCTCTCATTCTGTCTCTGTCTCTCTTTGTCTCTGTCTCGGTATGTCTCTGTTTCTCTTTCTGTTTCTGTCTGTCTCTTTTCTCTTCTCATTGTCTCTGTCTCTATCTTTGTCTCTTTTTTCTTTCTCTTTGTGTGTGTCTGTGTATCTCTGTCTCTCTGTCTCTGAATCTGTCTTTCTTTGTCTCTCTCTCTCAGCCCTTTCTTTTTCTGTCTTCCTCCCCTCATTCTCTGTTTCTGTCTTTATCTCTCTGTCTCTGAATCTGTCTTTCTCTGTCTCTTTTTCTGTCTCTCTATCTCCCTCTCTCTGTCTTTGTCTCTATCGGCATCTTTCTGCCTCTGCCTCTGTCTCTCTCTGTCTCTGTATCTGTCTTTCTCTGTCTTTTTCTATCTATCTCTCTGTATGTCTGTTTTTCTCTGTCTTTATCTGTTTTTCTATGTTTATATCTCTGTATCTTTCTCTGTCTCTGTCTCTCTGTATTTGCAGGTCTCTGTGTCTCCCTCTCTGCATCTCTCTTTCTGTCTCTCTGTCTCTGTCTCTTTTGTCTCTCTTTCTCTGTGTCATTATCTCTCTCTCTGTCTTTCTGTCTCTGTCTTTCTCTAACTTTCTGTCTCTATCTGCCTCTTTTTCTCTCTGTCTCTCTTTCTCTGTCTCTGAATCTGTTATTGTCTGTCTACATTTTCACTTGACAGAGATCTGCTTCAGATGACCATTTTGGCTCAACTCCCCTCCGGGCTTCAGCCCCCCCCCAGTGTGACTGTCCCTCTTAGAGCCTTCCCTTTAATGGTGCCTTCCTCCTTGCTCTAACTACCTCCATTCAGCTTAGCCTGCCAGGCAATGACCTTTGACCCATCTCATGAAGGATTTCCTTTCTCCTGCTTAATTGGGAGATTCCCTGGGGGAACTTGTCTTCTTGCTTAGTGTATCTGCTCCCATTCTCCATTTTGTATTTACCATCCCTGGCGTCCCTTCATTTGGGGTATAACCTATTGAACTAAAATATACCTTTTGTGAATGAGTGAATTTGTCACTGTGTCATTTTCAACTCAGTATTGCTATCCCAGCCACATCACAAGGAGGCACGAGGAGGATCATGGGTAAGAAACAGCAAGCACTGTACTCCGTTATTACTGTGGGATTTTCAGAGAGACGTCAAGAACGAGAAAACTGGAAAGCTTTGAATGGGCCAGGTTTTAAAGGACTTGAAATGCCCCAAAGTGAATTTTATATTTAATCTTGGGAGTAATGGGGAGCCCCTGCAGTTTATCGGGGGCTGATATGATCAGAGCCGCCCTTTAGGAAGACCATTTGGCCTGCTGAGCCTCTCCTGGATTTGGTGTAGAGAGAGATTTTAGACAGTATGGGCAACTAGAAAGCCTTGCAACAGTCCAAGGAAGAGGTGATGAGGGTCTGAAGCAGGGAGGTTTTGGGTGAGAGAAGTAACAAGATTAGGCGACTGATTGGATTTGTGCAGAGTGAGAAGAAGTGGAGGATTCTGAAGTTTTGGGGGGGGCGGGGAAAATGCTGAGGGGAAGCAAGATGGTGAAGAGGTGAAATTAATGGACATGAAGACTACTGGGATCCTGGAAAGTAATGGTGGTAGTGACACGGCTTATGCTGAGGCAGGGATCCTGGGAGGGTGAGGGCGATGATGGGTATGGGCACGTCCGGGGGTTTCACAGTGAGAGCAGAGATTGAAAAGTCTGTCTGTAGGGAAGGGACAGTGATACTGTTGGGATAGGAATACAGTATTCCTGGCGGTGAGAGAGTAACTGTGGCGGTCCTGTTGTTCCAGGGCTGACTGTTTTAATACCAATATTAATTGGGGTACATAGGTCCCAGTGCTGATGATGGTGAGAGAACGGCAATGACGATAGAGGCGGGAAAGCGACACAAGTCCGAACATGGCAGTGATAGCATTTGTGTTGTGACCATGATTATGGTGATGTGACCCCATATTGGGCAGGAGACAACCAAGGTGTGCCAGGTGAAGAGCTGTCCTTGGAGCTGGGAAGCCTGGAGGCGAGTTCCTCCTGTGACAGAAACTGCTTCTATGAGCCTTTCACTTCTCCTGGTAATTCTTGAACTCAGGACGGCAGAAACCTTGCTGACCCACAGGGTTGTGTAACCAGGTAGAGCCTCCAATAAGCGCTCTGTTATTAGAACTTGAGGACAGCGGGAAAGTTCGTTGGGGGGTTTAGAATTGCTCCTAATTGTTGTGCTGTGCTGATACTGTCTCAGAGCATCTTTATTAAAAGACACTATTGGACACACAATGGATGTAATGGAGCAACGGATCCTATAGAAGTTCATGAGAAACCATGAGTGGAAGGTCTGGGCTTTAAAAGTTGAAACACTCATTTCCTGAATCCCTTTAATTCTGAAGAACATCAGCTGTTTCAGCTGATGGGAAAATCCCTGAGATGTTACTATTTGGCATAAGGTAAGAAGGCTCACGTTCTGTGCAAATGTTTGGCTGCACGTGAGAAGATGCACATCTCTTTCACAGTTTCTATCAGTGTGAAAAAAGCTTTAAAGCTGGAAAAACTCCAAACAGAACATCATTTTTTATGTTCAAAGTCACAGGGGGTCCCTTTGGATACCATAAAAATCATCTGTGCAGAGCCAATGGCAAGGGCCACATGCAGTGGGAATATATTAGCCTCTCTCCCCAGAAATTCCCCTGTGTGTCATGGCGTCACTGCCCAGATATCAGGCTCTTGTGGGTGTGAAGCACAGATTCCCACGTGCCCCAGAACGGTTTGAGATGGCTCTGGATGAGCTAAAAATCCCAGTAATAGAAAAGGAAGAAATCAAAGGCTAAAAAGATAGGAGAAGAAGGAGGGAAATTATTTCTATTTATTGATGACATGATAATTTGGAAAATCCCAGGGAATGATCCAAGACACTCAGTAAGACAACAGCTTCACAAAGTTGCAGGCTACAGAATAGGCATTATTCTACTACCTTTTACCATGAAATTACCATGAAATCCTAGAGAATATAACACACAGGGAAATCTCATTCCAAACAGCTACAAAATACCTCAAGTGTCTGGGAACCCCTTTAGCCAAGCACACAAGGGTTTTGTCTGACTACAATTACAAAATATTTTTACATGAACAAAAAATAAGTTTGAATAGAGGGAGAAATGTTTAATCTTTATGGCTAGGCCATGACAGTTTCATAAAAGTGGGAATAAATCCGAATTACTGCAAAGAATTTGCACTGGATGTTTCCATGAGATAAACCTGTGACTATATTTTATATAATTCATATTATTGGATAACATGAATTTAAATATATGCAACAGCTGTGTAGGATTTCTCATTGCACTAATGGGGACCTAGCTGAAATGTCAAAGTTACTTGCAATTTTAAATTAGCTAAGGACTTCTCTAGGAAACTTGAGAAAATAAAGACCAAATGAATTTGGAAAAACACAAGTTAATAAACATCAAGTAAAATGATCATGAGGGAAAAAATTAGAACCTGAGGTTTGGTGGGGGTGAATGTCTGTTGGAGCCATGTTAGGAGCTCAAAGTATATGAGCCCTTTGATCTCAGAGGCGAGATGAATGAGGCGGGAGACTCACAGAGGGTGGACAGAGCTCCAGCTTATCATGCTGCACAGCCTGGTTGATGCACATTTTTGCAAGGGCGATCAGTGTATGAACAGTAGGCAATCCCCCATCACCTTTCAGAGAAGCAGCTCATGGGCTCTGAGTGTGCACGGTATCTCCCAATGGGAGGAGAGCGGATCCAGCCATCTAGCGTCTTGCTCACAGGTGACAGGCCCTGTCAAGGCATCCCTGCTCATTAGCAAATGCACTGTGACCCTCAGGCACAACCTGTTCCCATGACATGCATCAGTGATCCTTGTCTACAAGGGCGCTCTTGCAATGTGGCAGAAACCTTAGCGTGCACCAAAGGTCGAGGTGGCCTCTGTGCTCTCTCTTGCCGGGGTCCCATACCCTTGTAAATGTCAAAAATTACCCATGTCTGTATTTTGAAAATAAAAAGCTGTAATTTAAAAAAAAAAAGCTTTTAGAAAATAGAGAGGTAGAACAGACTGGATGAGGGAGGTAGATATATGGAACATATTGGCAAGTGAGAATCAGAAACCGTGATGCTCAATGAGCTAGTGTTCAATGAACCTGAAAAAATAAATATTTAGGAAAGATCTCTGTTTTCAATAAAAACTTCCCAGAAAAGTGGGAAGCATTCTGGGAGAAATGAGACACAGACCAATATCTTATACCACATTCCTTTGTATATTCTGAATAGCTATCTGACCTTCACATTTGACATCACACCATCAAAAAGTTAGAGGAGACACAGATCATGCGCCTCTCAGCCCTATGGATGAGACTTATTCTGAACCAAACAAGGGCGAGAAGGAAGTTTATGAGATAAAATATATAGCTTTGATTACATGAACTTGAAGTTTCTAGATAGACAAAATTAATTCACCTAAAATAAGAAATGACCTGATAAATTGAAAACAAAAACAAAAACAAAAACAAAACAACTTTGTATCAAATGTATCTGATGTTAAGTCTTTCTGGTTGAGACTTCTTAGTTAAACCCAGGGTGTGTCAGCAGCTCAACATTCCCTCATGGGGATTTCCGCATAAAAACAGCCTTTTCTCTCCTCCTGTCTCCCTTGGGCTCTTTACCACCAGTGGAAGCAGGCCTGTGCTTTCTACCCCTGGATTCACACACACAGTGACAGAGAAAAACAGATGTGGAGACAGAGACAGAAACAGACAGAGACACAGAGAGAGAAGCAGAGACACACAGAGAGATACAGATACGGACAGACCGGATATAGACAGACAGAGAAAGTGAGAGACAGAGAAAAGCAGACTGTGAGAAAGACAGATAGAGACAGAGGCAGAGAGAAACAGAGACAGATTGAGAGAGATGGAGACAGAGATACAAAGATAGAAATAGAGAGAAAGAGACAGAGAGAGATAGATAGGGAGAGACAGAGATAGAGGCATTCAGAGACAGAGATATTGACACAGAGAGACAGGGAGACAAGCACACAGACACACACACACACCAAAAAAAAAAAAAAGACATAGAGAAAGAGAGAGGGAAACAGACAGAAACAGAGAAAGAGAGAGATAGAGACAAAGATAGAGACAGAGAGATAGAGAAAAATACACAGACACAGACAGATGGAGACAGAGATAGAGACAGAAAGAGACAGAGACAGTGCGAGACACAGATGCAGAGAGATAGAGATAGACAAAGACAAGGAGAGAGATAGAGCGAGGCAGAGACAAGAAACAGAGAGAGACAGAAACAGACACATGAGAACGACAGTACAGACAGAGAGACAGAGATGGAGACATGAAGAGACAGAGACAGACAGAGGCAGATTGAGAGAGACAGAGAGCGAGAGAGAGAGATAAGCAAAGAGAGAGACAGGGAAAGACAAAGATAGAGGCATTCAGACAGAGATATTGAGACAGAGAGAGGACAGAGAAAGAGAGAAACTGAGAGGCAGAGAGACAGAAACACAGAGAGAGGCAGAGACAAACAGAAACAGTGACAGAGAGACAAGGGATAGAGACACACACAAAAAGAGAGACGGCAACAGAGAGACAGAGAGAGGTAGAGAAACAGAGATAGAGAGACAGAGAAAAACAAAGACAGAGAGACAGACAAACAGATAGACACAGAGAGGGAGGGAAAAAGAAGAGACAGAGACAGAGAGAGAGAGGCAGAGAGACAGAGAGGGAGACAAGGAGAAACAGACAGAGGCATTCAGAGAAAAAGATAGAGACAGAGGCAGAGAGACAGAGACAGAGACAGGAGAGTGAGACACACAGAGACAGAAAGACAGAGACAGAGGCATTCAGAGACACACAGAGAGTGACAAAGCCAGAGAGATAAGCATAGAGAGAGAGAAGACAGGAGACAGACATACACACAGAGAGAGACAGAGATAGAGACACGCAGTGAGAGAGAGGGACAGAGATAGAGAGATAAGTGGCAGAGAGACAAATACATACACACACACAGAGACAGAGAGACAAACAGAGCCAAAGAGACAGAGAAAAAAACAGAGACAAAAAGAGAGAGACAGACAGAAAGAGACAGGAGGCAAAGAGAGAGACACAGAGGCAGAGAGACAGATGACAGAGAGACACACACATACACTCACAGAGACAGACAGAAAGACAGAAGACAAGAGAAAGAGAGACAGAGACAGATAGAGAGACAAATGGACCGAGAAAAACAGACAGACAGAGCCAAAGAGACACAGATAAAAAGACAGAGACAGAGACAAAAAGACATGAAACTAGGAGAAACAGAGACAGCCACAAAGAGAGACAGAGAAAGAGGAGACACACACACACATAGATAACTAGAGACAATATGAATTTTTCTATCAAATCCTTGCAAACGTGGACGGGTCCATTTTTGTCTTTGTGTTCCCACCTTTTAGTGAAGAGCCTGTCAAATAAAAGGCACCAAATTGATGCGTTTTCATGGATTAATTGGCATTTAAAAATATAACACGCTCTCTAGCTGACATCTGGTGTCCATTCCCTGGAATTACACTTGGATTCATGTTAAATCCCAGATTTTCTGCATTTTCACTGAGAGGACCCACTTAGGGCCCATTGAGGCGGCCTGAAGGGAGCAGAATGGAGTCCAAGGGAAGGGGGAATTCTGGGAAGGGAGGGGAGTGATGGATTCCTTTCATGTCAGCGGGAATTCACATTAAATGCACCCGCTCCAATTCCCTGTTACATTCTTTACCCCATAAAAGTCCCACACCCACAATTAGATCACCCAGAAGCGGGGACAGCCCCAGGGGGTTTCAGTCCCCAAAGGGCCGTGGCCCATCCACAAGGGCCAATCTCAGGAGAAATAAACACAGGGAAACAGCGGATCATTTTAATGATAATTCTTAACTTTGAAGGAACTTAGAAATGAATATCCCAAGATGGACTAAAGTGTGACCTTTATTAAACCAAGCACGCAAAGGACTATATGTCTAGGTGTCCAGGGCTTCTGCAAGAAGTCATTATGTCTTATTACTTTATAAATAACGTGATTTTTGATTAAGTGAGGGTCCTTGTAGTAAGGAGTCAAACAGGGATTTGAATCTGGCTCCTCTCCCTCCAGGGCAGTTTTCTTACCAATGGACTGTGTCTCCATCTCTGTCCCACTGTGGCTCTCCATGTTGAACAGAGCTGCTCCTGTTGCCTTTGTCACCTCCTGCCTCATTTCCCTCCTCCCTGAAGCTCTTCCATGTGACTAAAGGGGGCTCCTAGTCACAGACTTGGGCCCAGAGGAAATCCCGGAGGCGATCTAGTGCTCTCCTTCCTTTGACAGAGACTGAGGAAGATGGAGAGATTTGCCTGAAGTGAGGAATCTGGGAAATGTCTGAGGAAGGATTTGAATCCATGTCTTCCTGACTCCAAGGTTAGGGGTGCAGCTAGGAGATCCTGCTGCCTCATACCTCTCATCCCAAGTGGTTACTCTTAGATCAATTCATTCCCTTCGGAAATTTTAAGGGAAAAACAGTTTTCCCCAAATACAAAGTTCTGTGTAGATGCCTGTGAGCCCGAACTGAAGTCTTGGGTTTCCTGCCCATGACCTGGTACTGTGTCATGAAGGAGGCCTTTGCCCCGAACTTTTACTGAAAGGACAGGTTGGAAAGGCTTTCCGGGACAACTCAGATGATGACGGATATCTGCAGGTTAAACACAATGGTCACTCCCTCAGGAAAGGTTATTGAGACCTTCTGTAAGTATGTTGTCACATAAACACTTAGAAACCTTGTGTATACCCTTGGCAAACCTATGGATGACAAGTCCTAGTTCTTCTTCAGAGAAGATCCTGGCATACAGTGGGAATGGGGAAGGGCTAACTCCCCTGGACAGCTAGCCCTGGTAGCAGAGTAAATAACAGGAATATAATGGAATATTAAATAGCAAAAGTTCCATGATCATGGATGCAGTTGGCTTGTTACAGATGGCTCCTTTCTTCCTTTGGATACTTTGCCTACATTGAATAATACTCACGTAAGTCCCAAAAGGGGCTCAGGTAACCTGGCAGCATATTGTCCTACTCTTGGAATAAATTCAGTCTGCAAAATCTGGCTCAGTACATCCCTTCCTTCTTAACCATTCCCACATTCAGAGAGAGAGAGAGTCATCATGATCCCAAGTGACATAATAAAAGAGCAAAAAACCAATCGTCCATAACAACTGAGCCCAAGTTGTGACCATTCCCGAGGGGAACAAACCTCCATTTTTCATAGTTCTGCTATGCTACGTGAACAGAATGACAAAAACTTTGACCAGGATGCCATTTGCTGTCTGTTTTCCTGGAGATCTGAGGATCTCCCTGAGATGACAGATCTGTCAGGGGTTTTCAGCAAAGGACTCCAAAATGCTCTGGAGACATCAGCTGATCTCACTGGATAACCAGTCTGAGGCAGGAAGGTTACATGACTTGTCCAGGATCACACAGCCAATAAGAATTCAGGGCTGGGACTGTCCATGGTGCCATTTGGTTTCTCCCGGTTTTAAATTTTAATGTCTTCCAACTTCCCTTAGGCTTTTGGAAACCCTTTATAGTTTTCTGAAACATTGAAAGGTTGAGCAGTTTGTCCAGGGCCACAGAGAGTACAAGTCAGAGACAGGAGTCAGAGACAGGATTTGAACCCAGGTCCCTCTGACTCTAAGGCCAGCTCTCTATACTATTGTCCCTCTCTTTCTTGGCCCACAGTAGGCTCTTACTAAACCATTCTGTATTGATTCATTGGATTCTTTTAAATGAAAAAATGAAAGTTCCCTTTGTGCTCAGAGAAATTTTGTTAAAAGAAATCTTATCCATTTCCAGAGTAGGAGGCAAAAGCCTGCTTCCCCAGGTGGTAAAGAGCCCAAGGGAGACGGGAGGGAGCAAAGGCTGTTTAATGTGGCAGTCCCACATCAGGGAAAGTGGGGCTCCTGACACATCCCTGGGTATATCTGTGAATTCTCAAGAATCAGAAACACTTACCATCAGAGACATGCAGTACAAAGGGTTTTCTTTTTCAGTTTAACAGCTTCCTTTTCTAATAAACTAGGTGCATTAATTGTTATCTTTTCAATTTCTTGTAATCAAAGTTTATGCATTTTATCTTTTGTAATGCCTTCTCTCCCTTGTTAGGTTAAGAATAAGTCTTATCCATAGCTGTGAGAGGGATATAACATGTTTCTCTTCTAATTTTTGATAGTATGATCAAGGTGAAATATCTAGTTAAAATATAGTATAAGATATTGGTCTAAGTCTAATTTCTCCCAGAATGCTTTCCCTTTTTCTGAGAAGTTTTTATTGAAAAAAAAGCGTTCTTTACCACATAATTTATTTTTTACTACTTTATGGAACATTAGCTATTTGAGCAGCACTGTTTCTTATTTTCCCTTGCAGATCTGTTCCATTTATCTACCTCCCTCATCTAGGCAGTTCTAACTCTCTGTTTTTAAAAGCTTTTTATTTTCAAAACATATACATAGAAAGCTTTCAACGTTCACCCTTATAGAATCTTGTGTTCCAATTTTTTTCACCCTCCCTTCCCTGTACCTCCCCTAGATGGCAACTAACCCAATAGATGTTGAACATGTGCCATTCTTGTCTATGTAGTTCCACGATTATGCTGCACAAGGAAAATCACATCAAATGGAAAAGAAATTGAAAATGAAAAAATGCAAAGAAGCAGCAACTAAAAATGTGACAACACTGAATTGTGATCTACAGTCCTCTCTCTGGGGGCACATGGTTCTCTTCCTCTCAAGAGCATTGGAACCTTCCTGAATCAAGTCCTTGCTGAAAAAACCACGTCCATCAGACTTGATCATAGTATAATCTTGCTGCTGCTGCTGCATACAATGTTCCCCTGATTCTGTTCATTTCACTTACCACCAGTTCATGTAAGTGTCGGCAGGCCTCTCAAAATCATTCTCCTAATCAATTCTTACAAAACGATAATATTCCATAATATTCATATACAACACCTCATTCAGCCATTCTCCAACTGATGGGCATCCACTCAGCTTCCAGTTCCTTGACACTACAAAGAGGGCTGCCAAAAACATTTTTGCACATGTGGGTGCTTTTGCCTTTTTTAAGATCTCTTTGGGATAGTAGCCCCATAGAAACCCTGCTGCGTCAAAGGGTATGCACACTTTGATAGCCCTTTGGGCATAGTTCCAATTTGTTCTCCAGAATGGGTAGATCTGTTCAAAACTGCACCAACAATGTGTCAGTGTCCCAGTGTTCCTACATCCCCTGCAACATCCTTCATTATCATATTTTCTGTCATCTTAGCCAATCTCAGAGGTGTGTAGTGGTGTCTCAGAGGTGTCTTAATTTGTGATTCTCTGACCAGTAGTGATTTAGAGCATCTATTCACGTGACTAGAAATGTTTTTATATCTTCATCTGAAAGTTGTCTGTCCACGTCCTTTGACCATTTATCAACTGGAGAATGGCTTTGGTTCTGATACATTTGTGTTAATTCTCTATATATTTTAGAAATGAGGCCCTTATCAGAACTATTAAAGGTAAAAATGTTTTCCCACTTTATCGCTTCTTTTCTAATTTTGTCTGCATTAGTTTTGTTTGTATAAAACTTTTTAACTTAATATCAAAATTATCTATTTTGGGTTCAATGATGAGCTCTAATTCTTCCTTGCTTACAAATTCCTTTCTTTTCCATAGAGCTGAGAAGTGAACCTTCCCATGTTCTTCTGCTTTGGTTATAAAATTACGATGTCCAAATCATGAACCCATTTTGACCTTATCTTGGTATGTGGTGTTAGGTGTGGGTCCATAGCTAGTTTCTGCCATACTAGGTTCCAATTTTCCCAGCAGTTTTTGTCAAATAGTGAGTTCTTATCCCAAAAGTTGGGATGTTTGGGTTTGTGAAACACCAGATTGCTAGAGTTATTGACTATTTTGTCCTGTGATCCTAACCTACTCCCCTGATTGAGTACTGTGCTTCTTAGCCAATACCAAAAGGTTTAATGATAGCTGCTTTATAACATAGTTTTAAGTCTGGCACAGCTAGGCCACCTTCACTGGCATTTTCTTTTCATTAATTCCATTGAAATTCTTGACCTTTTGTTTCTTCAGGTGAACTTTGTTGTTTTTTTTTTTTTAGATCCGTAAAATAATTTCTTGGGAGTTTGCTTGGCAAGGCCATTAAAAAGTAGATTAATTTAGGCAGTATTGTCATTTTTATAATATTCCCTTGGCCTACCTTTGAGCACTTGGTATGTTTCCAACTGATTAGATCTGACTATTTGTGTGGAAAGTGTTCTGTAGTTGTGTTCATAAAGTTCCTGAGTTTCCCTTACCAGACAGATTCCAAAAATTTTTTAGTATTCTTAGGTTAAGATTTATGATTTGCACCTCTGAATGGCTCGCTCCCACATGACCTGAGATACCAAGTTGCATGAGAATGTTTAATAAGAATGAATTATAAAAAGGGAAACAAGAGTTAATAGTGCACTTCTTACAACAAAAGCACTTAAAACATTTTATGATTCATATAACTAGTATAGTACAAAAAGGAACATAGACCAGAGGGGGAGAGAAGAAAGAATACATCACTGATCCAGGGAAGCACCAATTTGGCGGACCTCAGCCTGGAGAATCCCAGGATACAGGCCAGCAAGTCCCGACTGGGGAGGACCCAGGCAGAGCGCCCCCCAATGGTAGAGATTCCACTCTGGGTAAAGAGCTATCTGGACTTAAATAGCTCAAGGAAGAAAATGGCCAAATGCCAGCCGTACTGACTTCACTTCCTTGAGCTCATCCAGACGGGGCCCAGTCCTGCCAGAGTCTGTCAGGAGTGAAGCTTTACTCCTGGAGTGGCTAGTTCCAGTATATGGATAAAGCATCCTGGGTGGATTTGTCCAGAATCCCCCCCAGGGCGGTGTTCTTCAAGCTATATTTTTTCCTGGGTTATTTAGCAGCTGCAAAAAAGGGGTGAATAATAGTTTACCTTAGTTACCCCATGGATGACGAGGGAAACTGAGGGCCGAGGCCTCTGGAATCTTATCCTTATCCCCATATCTTCCATTCGGCCTTCAGTTTATGTAGGCCGTAGGCCATTTCTGGTTTTAGTGGCACAGGCTGTCCCCGGGTATGTTATAAAGTGAGAATAGAATTCTGATCTATATGTATATATAGAATATTGGTATTAGTGCTAACCATACAGCAATGAGCAGCAGGGGGTGGGCTGTGATAGAGAAATCTCGCTGAGCAGGAGCAGATTTACAAAAGAATCACACAATGATGAGTATCAGAAGTGAGGAAATGTGAAGCTCTGGTTCGTTTGCCGGCCACAGTGTGCAATTGTGTGAGATGTTCATTGAGAGCATCGAGGGTGAACCATGAAATGTTTTCCAGGTTTTTCCCACTGAACACTCATGCAAGGTATGATAAGTGACTGACACACTCTGCTGCCTTCAAAGGCCATCCATACTTCAGTGGTGCTGAAATCATGGAGACTCACTGTACATTCTCCCCTGTGATCACTGTCAGTAAGTCCACCCACATGTGAACTTCTTTAATAGCCATGTTGGGATGGCCGAGGAGCCGCCCACAGTGTCCTGGGGAATCTTTATTCCTACACCAGTACGGCAGAGGCCAGTCTTCCCTGGTCTAAATCTGGCATCTTCCCCAGTAGCCGCACAGATCCAGCTACTGCTGGCGTCCCTCCATAGGGAGCCACAGTAAAGACATCATCACATGACCAACACTTCAGAGTCTCAGAGGATGTTCATGATTCTTATCTGCAGATTGGAGGGCCCCATTCTAGAAAGTGGAGTACCATCCCCCACAGGATGGTTATTTAATTGTGGGAAAGTGTCACATAGGTTATCTTTCCACTTAGACGATGCATTATTCCGTAATGTCTTCAGTTTTTCTTTAATAAGCCATTCATGCTCTCAGTCAAGCCAGCAGCTTGTGGATAGTATGGTGTGTGATATATCCGTTCTGTACTGTGGGCCTGACAAGAGTGATCAGTTTCTTTCCCCTTAAAATGGGAACCATTTGCACTGTGAATCTGCCCTGGGCAACCATAATGCAAAGCAGTAATATCCAAGGTTTGACCTGGGTTCTTTTGGGTTGCCCTCTTATACGCCCAGGCTTCTCCAGCATATGGGTCCATGCAAGTGCAGACGTGTTGACATCCCTGGCTCCTAGGTAAGGGTCCACTATCATTAATTTGCCAAATGTGTGCAGGCAGACTTCCTCTCCCAATTCCCCTAGTATTTTCTGGGGGAAAGGATTCTCTCTCTATAGGTGACCCTGTACACATTGATCAGTCATTTGTCTCACTACAGAAAGAGGGATGGATATTCCCCTAGCAAGGGCTCACCTGCAGGAAGCTGGGGGTCCCAAACGCCCTGTGGTTTCGTGGAGCCGTCTGGCCCGGGGCCACAGTTCTTCAGACGTGTCCGGAGTGATTCTCCTGGTTCCAGTCTTGGCCAACCCATGCCCGTGTGCCTGATACTCATGTTCCGGAGTGTTCTATGTGCGTCTACAAGAAAACTGAAGTGTTAGTATTTTGAGCCCGGTCCCATGTGTCTTTGCACATCTCATCTCCCCAGACCTGTTTCCATACAAGTCCCAGGCTTGTTATGCTGTGCAGGCATCCATGTGGTTAATCCCTCTGCCACTGCCCAGGGATCTGTAAATAGGTGACACTGTCCTCCTTTCTCTCCTTCAGTCACCTGACCTACAGCAACCAATGCAGCCCCCTGGCTGCTTTCCCCTTTTCTGGTAGTTTCAAGAGTAACTTTTGGGACAGATTATGAGAAACGGGCTTCCAGTGGCGTTCCTGTGCTCTGCATTCAGCAGGTCCGTCAGTAAAGCATGCAGGTTTGTTCTGATCAGGGGAAAGTGTGTCAAACCCTCCAGTATTGCAGGAAACGGGCAAAGTACTTTAGGAGTCGAGTGTTCTTTTCCAGCAGGTCAGAGGTTTGGGCGCTTCTGCTATCTTTTCACGCAAGACTGACGCCCCTGACTTGCAGCTTGGCCTCTTCTGTGTACTCCATTTCCACATGATAATGCTAGATTCTTGAGCATGTCCGATTCGATGACAGATGGGGGTGCCCATAATCCAACTTCTAATGGGAATGTGGGGTCTCACTATCACCTCATGATGGGGGGTTAATGGTTCTGTTTCCACCAGGGCCCCATAAACCGCCAGTAACTGTTATTGAAAGGGCCTGTCCTTGGAACCTGCATCAGGTCATTTTCCCTCCTGGAACCTTTTTACCTCCCTGCTTTTGCCTGAGCTCCAGTTGCTGTAATCACTTGATGCAGAGACTTGTTATTCCACTGGCCCTTCTTTTAAGGGCCCCAAATCTCAGGCAGCTTGTGTTGCTCTTTTTGCTTCCTCCAAGGCTTTCTGCTCTTTTGTCCCCCATTCTAATTCTTACTTCTTTCTGGTGACTCTAGATAAAGGCCCCAAATGAGGTATTTGATTCCTCCAATATGCAGACAAATGTGTACAGTTTGGAGCTTCCTGGTCAGAAGTGAGAGGAAGGAAATCTGCTCTCTTTGGCTCAGCCTTAGGTAAAACTTCCCAGTGTGCCGCACTGCACCTTGTCCCCAAGAATCTAACTGATGGGAGGGCCTGTGTTTGGGCAGGATTTGCTTCCCATGTCTCATTTTTCTCCTGAATAACTGTATCCTTCACAGCTTCGTCCACTGATTCTCGATCCATTCCTTGGATCATTATATCATGTATGCAGTGGGTTCTAAGTATTGTATCAAGTTTTAGCTCATCTAGCTGTCCCGCTGTGAGGGATAGAAAATTCTATCCAAAAATGACTGCTCAGAGACCTCTTGAAGTAAAAAGCAAAAAAGTTGTTTAATAAATTCTCATGAGAATGAGCAATTCCACTGTGAGGAGGGAAAGAGAGAAAGCTCACGGTTGAAGGGCTAAAAAACTAGATGAAGATATACAGTTTTTATAGGTTTTAATTACAAAGGATTACATCATGGATTGGGGAACATTAAGGCATAGGTGCCTCCTATTAATTGGATGTTATTCATGTCCAAAACAGCCGATTCCCTGGTTCTGAGAGGAACCATACATCAGGCAACCAGTTATCTAAACATGGATAACTTGAACAGAATTAAATATCCTCATTCTGGGTAAAATACATATATGTAAAATCTCAATTAATTTTGGCTAATATTCAACATACTTATGCAGGTCACAGAGACCTAGAGAAGACATAATACAGAAAAGGAATTTAACATTCTTTTAAGTTCTTCACCATATCTTACTCCACACTTACTCCACACACTGCCACAACCCTTTGGCAGAAGGCAGCACTGTGTATATGATGCTGGGGTGGGTGAGTAAAAGTGTGCTGTCGCCCTGGCCAGGCCAAAGCAAATTGTTCCCATGGAGCAGGATCTATGGGAATGGGGAAGAAGGCATTAGCCGGATCAGTTACTCCCTGGTGGTTTGGAGAGCTCCAGTTGAGGTAATGGAGACAGGACCTGCTGCCTGTACTCATAATGATAATTATTCCATTTCCTGTGACCTAATGTCATTCTCCAAGACACGTCTGACATCCTTACTGGAAAAATTTGGAACAAAAGGATCTGCTAGGGTGAATGTGGAAAACTATCTGTGTATGTGTTTTGAAAATAAAAAAACTTTTTAAAAATAGAGAGTTAGAATGGCCTAGATGAGGGAAATAGATAAATGGAACAGACTGGCAAGGGAGAATCGGAAACAGTGGTGCTCAATAAGCTAGTGTTCAATAAACCAGAAAAAATAAATTATTTCAGAAAGAACTCTTTTTTTCAATAAAAACTGCTCGGCAAATGGAACAGCATACTGGGAGAAATTAGACTTAGACCAACATCTTACACTACCTTTTAAATAGATATTTGACTTTTATATTTAAAATCATACCATTAAAAAGTTAGAAGAGAAACAGATCATGTACCTCTCACAATTATGGACGAGACTTATTCTTAACCTAACAAGGGAGAGAAGGAATTATAAAAGATAAAATGTATAAACTTTAGTTACATGAAAGTGAAAAGTTAGACAAAAATCAATTAACCTAGGATAAGAAAGGAAGCTGTTAAATTGAAAGAAAAAAAACAAAAAAACCTTTGTGGCACATGTCTCTGGTGGTAAGTCCTTTGGCTTCTTGGGACTTCTTAGCTATACCCAGGGCTGTGGCAGTTCCCTCATGTGGGGCTTCCACATGAAACAGCGTTTGCTCTCCTCCTGTCTCCCTTGGGCTTTTTAGAACTGGGGAAGCTTGTACCTCCTACTGCTTGAAAAGAATAAATTAAATTTTTTTTCTTTCTTTTTTTTTTTTTACAAAATCTCTCTGCGCACAAAGGGCCCTTTCACTTTTGGTATGTAAAACAATCCAATAAACCAATACCCAATGGTTTATTAAAGGCCTACTAAGTCCACCTTTATTTGCATTAGGTTTAATTAATTCCCTTGAAATTCTTGACCTTTTGTTCTTCCAGATGGATTTTGTTATTATGGCTTTTTAGCTCTGTGGGTAATGTCTTGGGATATGCTGGATATGGCACTAAATAAGTGGATTAATTTAGGCAGTATTGTCATTTTATTCTACTTGCTCAGTCTACCCAGAAGCACTTGTTATGTTTCCAACTGATTAGACCTGACTTTATTTGTGTGGGAAGTTTTGGAGTTGTGTTCACATAGTTCCTGACTTTCTCTTGGCAGATAGATCCCCAAATATTTTATACTATCGACAGTTACTTTAAATGGAATTTCTCTTTGTGTCTCTTGCTGTTGGACTTTGTTGGTAACATAGAAAAATGGGGATAATTTATGTGGATTTATTTTGTATCCTGCAGCCTTGCTACAGTTGTGAAGAATTGTTTCTAATAGTTTTTTAATTTTTCATTTATGTTCAAAGTCATATAAAGTGTGGGCACAGAGGGTCCCTTTGAATACCATAAAAATCATCTATCCAGAGCCAATGGCAAGCGCCACGTGCAGTGGGAATATATTAGCCTCTCTCCCCATAAATTCCCCTGCGTGTCATGGCGTCACTGCCCAGATATCAGGCTCTTCAGGTCTGAAGTCCACATTCCTACGCCCCCAGTACAGTTTGACATGGCTCTGGATGAGCTAAAAATCCCAGTAATATAAACGGAGGAAATGCAAGGCTGAAAAGATAGGCGAAGAAGAAAGGAACTTATTCCTGTTTAGAAAATAATATCCCGTAGTGACTATTCAGTGACCCTGGAACCTAGACAGATAGTCCTTTGTGTGCTTGGTTTAATAAAGGTCACACTTCAGTCCATCCTGGGATATTTATCTCTAAGTTCCCTTCAAAGTTAAGAATTATCATTAAAATCATCGGCTGTTTCCCCTGTGTTTGTTTCTCCTGAGACTGGCCCTTGTGGATGGGCCACGGCCCTTTGGGGACTGAAACCCCCTGGGGGCTGTCCCCGCTTCTGGGTGAGCTAATTGTGGGTGCGGGACTTTTATGGGGTAAAGAATTGGAGCGGGTGCATTTAACGTGAATTCCCACTGACACGGAAGGAATCCATCACTCCCCTCCCCTCCCAGAATTCCCCCTTCCCTTGGACTCCTTTCTGCTCCCTTCAGGCCGCCTCAATGGGCCCTAAGTGGGTCCTGTCAGTGAAAATGCAGAATATCTGGGATTTAAAATGAGCCGAAGTGCAATACCAGGGTTTGGACACTGGATGGCAGACTGAATGTGTAATACCGGAGCCGGCCACAGGACGGCGCGCGTACTGCTAAGCTTACCTGTTGTTCCGACTTTGGACACCAGATGTCAGCAAGAGACCGTGTTATGGTTTTATATGTCACTTAATCCATGAAAAAGCATTAATTTGGCTCCTGTTTTTGCCAGGCTCTTCACTGAGTGCTGGGAACACAAAGACAAAAATGAAACAGGCCCCGTTTTCAAGGATTTGAGATTTAAATGAATATTATTTCTCCTTATCTGTATGTTTGTCTGTCTCTTTGTCCATCCTGTTTTCTGTCTCTGTGTCTATTTGTCCCTGTTTTTCTTTGTGTTTCTGTCTCTATGTCTCTGTCTCTCTCTGTCTCTGTCTCTGTCTCTTTGTCTCTGTCTTTCTCAATGCGTGTATGTCTCTGTCTCCTGTATCTCTGTTTCTATCTGTTTTTGAATGTCTCTGTCTCTTTCATTGTCTCTTTCTTTTTGTCTCTGCCTCTCTGTCTCTGTCTCTGTCTCTTTCTTTTTGTCTCTGCCTCTCTGTCTCTGTCTCTGTTTCTATGTCTGTCTCTTTTCCTCTTTCTGCCTTTGCCTGTCTCTTTCTTGCTGTCTTTGTCTCTCTCTCTCTCTGTTCTCTCTCTGTGTGTGTCTTTGTCTCCTGTCTCTCTGTCTCTGCCTGTGTCTCTTTGTGTCCCTGTCTCTGAATGCCTCTGTCTTTGTATCTCCCTGTCTTGCTCTCTGTTTCTGTCTCTCTCTGTGTCATTCATTCTCTCTCTCCGTGTCTCTGTGTCTCTGTGTCTCTCTCTGACTTTGTCTCTCTCTGTCTCTGTTTCTCCCCCTGTTTCCTCCTGGACATCCTCCCTTCTCTCTTTGCTTCTTTCCCTCTGTCTGTTCTCTCTCTCTCTCTCTCTATTTCTCTCTCTGTTCCTTCTCCCCATTTCTCTCTCTTTTCCCACTCTCTTTCTCCTGCTCCTCCTCTCTCTTCTCTCTTTCCCTCTCTCTCTCTCTCTCTCTCTCTCTCTCTCTCTCTCTCTCTGTCCCTTTCTCTTTCTTTGTCTCTCTGTATCTCTCTATTTCTTTTCTCCCTCCATCTCTGTCTGCCTGCCTGCCTGTCTGTCTCTCTCTTTCTGTTTCTGTCTCACTGTTTCTTTCACCTTTCTCTGTCTCCCTCCACTTTCTCTCTGTCTGTCTTGCCCTCTCTCCCTCTCTCACTGTTTTTCTCTTCCCTCTCACTCTCCCCTCTCCCCCTTTTCTCTCTTTCTCCCACACCCTCCCTCTCTGTCTCTCTCTGTGTCTCCACTTTTTCTCTGTCTCCTTCTCTGTGTGTCTGTTTGTCTTTCTGTGTCTTTTTTTGTCTCTGTCTCTCTGTATTTCTCTGTCCCCCTCTCCCTCTTTCATTCTCTCTCTCTCTCTGTGTGTCTGTGTATGTTTCTTTTTCTCTGTCTGTGTCTGTGTTTGTCTTTCTTTCTCTGTGTGTGTCTTTGTCTCTGTGGCTGTCTCTGTCAGTCTCTGTCTTTCTGTCTTCTGTCTTAGTGTATCTGCTCCCCTGAATGCCTCTGTCTCTGTCTCCTTGTCTCTCTTTGTCTCTGCCTCGGTATGTCTCTGTTTCTCTTTCTGTTTCTGTCTGTCTCTTTTCTCTTCTCATTGTCTCTGTCTCTATCTTTGTCTCTTTTTTCTTTCTCTGTGTGTGTCTCTGTCTCTCTGTCTCTGAATCTGTCTTTCTTTGTCTCTCTCTCAGCCCTTTCTTTTTCTGTCTTCCTCCCCCCTTTCTCTGTTTCTGTCTTTATCTCTCTGTCTCTACATCTGTCTTTCTCTACCTGTCTCTTTTTCTGTCTCTCTATCTCCCTCTCTCTGTCTCTGTCTCTATCTGCATCTTTCTGCCTCTGTCTCTGCCTCTGTCTCTGTCTCTATATCTGTCTTTCTCTGTCTTTTTCTGTCTATCTCTATATCTGTGTTTTTCTCTGTCTTTCTATGTTTATATCTCTGTATCTTTCTCTGTCTCTGTCTCTCTGTATTTGCAGTCTCTGTGTCTCCCTCTCTGCATCTCTCTTTCTGTCTGTCTCTGTATCTGTCTTTCTCTGTCTCTGCCTCTTTTTGTCTCTCTTTTTCTGTCTCATTATCTCTGTCTCTCTGTCTCTGTCTTTCTCTATCTTTCTGTCTGAATCTGCCTCTTTTTGTCTCTGTCTCTCTTTCTCTGTCTCTGAATCTGTTATTGTCTGTCTACATTTTCACTTGACAGAGATCTGCTTCAGATGACCATTTTGGCTCAACTCCCCTCTGGGCTTCAGCCCCCCCCCCCCCCCCCCCAGTGTGACTGTCCCTCTTAGAGCCTTCCCTTTAATAGCGCCTTCCTCCTTGCTCTAACTTCCTCCATTCAGTCTAGCCTACCAGGCAATGACCTTTGACCCACCTCATGAAGGATTTCCTTTCTCCTGCTTAATTGGGAGATTCCCTGGGGGAACTTGTCTTCTTGCTTAGTGTATCTGCTCCCTTTCTTCATTTTGTATTTCCCATTCCAGGGTCCATTGTCCCCTTCATTTGGGCTATAACCTATTGACGTAAAATATACCTTTTGTGAAAGAGAATGGCCAAGGTGAATTTGTCACTGTATCATTTTTAACTCAGTATTGCTATCCCAGCCACATCATAAGGAGGCACAAAGAGGATCATGGGTAAGAAACAGCAAGCATTGTACTCCGGTATTACTGTAGGATTTTCAGAGAGGCATCAAGAAGGAGAAAACTGGAAAGCTTTGAATGGGCCAGGTTTTAAAGGACTTGAAATGCCCCAAAGTGAATTTTATATTTAATCTTGGAGGTAATGGGGAGCCCCTGCAGTTTATCGGGGGCTGATATGATCAGAGCCGCCCTTTAGGAAGACCATTTGGCCTGCTGAGCCTCTCCTGGATTTGGTGTAGAGAGAGATTTTAGACAGTATGGGCAACTAGAAAGCCTTGCAACAGTCCAAGGAAGAGGTGATGAGGGTCTGAAGCAGGGAGGTTTTGGGTGAGAGAAGTAACAAGATTAGGCGATTGATTGGATTTGTGCAGAGGGAGAAGGAGAAGTGGAGGATTCTGAAGTTTTGGAGGTTGGGCTGGGAAAATGCTGAGGGGAAGCAAGATGGTGAAGATGTGAAATTAATGGACATGAAGACTACTGGGATCCTGGAAAGTAATGGTGGTAGTGACACGGCTTATACTGAGGCAGGGATCCTGGGAGGGTGAGGGTGATGATGGGTATGACTGTTTTAATACCAGTATTAATTGGGGTACATAGGTCCCAGTGCTGATGATGGTGAGAGAATGGCGATGACGATAGAGGCGGGAAAGCAACACAAGTCCGAACATGGCAGTGATAGCATTTGTGTTGTGACCATGATTATGGTGATGTGACCCCATATTGGGCAGGAGACAACCAAGGTGTGCTAGGTGAAGAGCTGTCCTTGAAGCTGGGAAGCCTGGAGGCGAGTTCCTCCTGTGACAGACACTGCTTCTATGAGCCTTTCAGTTCTCCTGGTAATTCTTGAACTCAGGACGGCAGAAACCTTGCTGACCCACAGGGTTGTGTAACCAGGTAGAGCCTCCAATAAGCGCTCTGTTATTAGAACTTTGAGGACAGCAGGAAATGTCATTGGGGGGTTTAGAATTGCTCCTAATTGTTGTGCTGTGCTGATACTGTCTCAGAGCATCTTTATTAAAAGACCCTATTTGACACACAATGGATGTAATGGAGCAATGTGCCCTATAGAACTTCATGAGGAAACCATGAGTGGAAGGTCTGGGCTTTAAAAGTTGAAACACTCATTTCCTGAATCCCTTTCATTCTGAAGAACATCAGCTGTTTCAGCTGATGGGAAAATCCCTGAGATGTTACTATTTGGCATAAGGTAAGAAGGCTCATGTTCTGTGCAAATGTTTGGCTGCCCGTGAGAAGATGCACATCTCTTTCACAGTTTCTATCAGTGTGAAAAAAGCTTTAAAGCTGGAAAAACCCCAAACAGAACATCATTTTTTATGTTCAAAGTCACAGGGGATCCCTTTGAATACCATAAAAATCATCTGTGCAGAGCCAATGGCAAGGGCCACATGCAGTGGGAATGTCTTTCCCCATAAATTCCCCTGCGTGTCATGGCGTCACTGCCCAGATATCAGGCTCTTGTGGGTGTGAAGCACAGATTCCCACATTCCCCAGGATAGTTTGATACGTACAGTTCTGGATGAGCTCATAATCCCAGTGATATAAAAGGAAGAAATCAAAGGCTAAAAAGATACATGAAGAAGAAGGGAAATTATTCCTATTTACTGGTGACATGATAATATGTATGAGGAATGAGCCAAGACACTCAGTAAAACAACAGCTTCACAAAGTTGCAGGCTATAGAATAAGCATTCTTCTACTACCTTTTACCATGAAATTACCATGAAATCCAAGAGAATATGACACACAGGGAAATCTCATTCCAGACAGCTACAAAATACCTCCAGTGTCTGGGAACCCCTTTACCCAAGCACACAAGGATTTTGCATGACTACAATTACAAAATATTCTTTATATAAACAAAAAATAAGTTTAAATAGAGGGAGGAATGTTCAATGTTTATGGCTAGGCCATGACAGTTTCATAAAAGTGGGAATAAATCCGAATTACTGCAAAGAATTAGTCCATGAAGTGGTCATAATATTTGAATTTGCACTGGATGTTTCCATGGGAATAAATCAGTGACTATATTTTATATAATTCATATTATTGGATAACATGAATTTAAATACATGCAACAGCTGTGTAGGATTTGTCATTTGCACCAATGGGGACCTAGCTGAAATGTCAAAGTTAATTTTAATTTTAATGCTACACCAATAAAATTAACTATGGATTTCTGTAGGAAACTTGAGAAAATAAAGACCAAATGAATTTGAAAAAAGAGAAGTTGATAAACATCAAGGGAAATGATGATGAGGGAAAAAATTAGAACCCGAGGTTTGGTGGGGGTGAATGTCTGTTGGGGCCGTCTTAGGAGCTCAAAGTACATGAGCCCTTTGATCTCAGAGGCGAGAGGAATGAGGCGGGAGACTCACAGAGGGTGGACAGAGCTCCAGCTTATCATGCTGCACAGCCTGGTTGATGCACATTTTTGCAAGGACGATCAGTGCATGAACAGTAGGCAATCCCCCATCACCATTCAGAGAAGCAGCACATGGGCTCTGAGTGTGCACGGTATCTGCCAATGGGAGGAGAGCGGATCCAGCCATCTAGCATCTTGCTCACAGGCAACAGGCTCTGTAAAGGCATCCCTGATCATTAGCAAATGCACTGTAACCCTCAGGCTCAACACATTCCCTTGACACACATCCACTGCTCCTTGTGGACCAGGGCGCTTTTCCAACTTGGCAGAATCCTTAGTGTGCACCAAAAGTCAAGGTTTCCTCAGTACTCCCTCTCACTGGGGTCCCATTCCCTTGTATGTATTGAATATATTTTGAACACATATATTTTTTTTTCATTCATTTTATTTTTTTTAATTCATTTTTCCAAATTATCCCCTCCCTCCCTCCACTCCCTCCCCCGTGACAGGTAATCCCATACATTTTACATGTGTTACAATATAACCTAGATACAATATATGTGTGTAAATACCATTTTCTTGTTGCACATTAATTATTAGCTTCCGAAGGTATAAGTAACCTGGGTAGATAGACAGTAGTGCTAACAATTTACATTCGCTTCCCAGTGTTCCTTCTCTGGGTGTAGTTATTTCTGTCCATCATTGATCAACTGGAAGTGAGTTGGATCTTCTTTATGTTGAAGATTTCCACTTCCATCAGAATACATCCTCATACAGTATTGTTGTTGAAGTGTATAGTGATCTTCTGGTTCTGCTCATTTCACTCAGCATCAGTTGATGTAAGTCTCTCCACGCCTCTCTGTATTCCTCCTGCTGGTCATTTCTTACAGAGCAATAATATTCCATAACCTTCATATACCATAATTTACCCAACCATTCTCCCACTGATGGACATCCATTCAACTTCCAGTTTCTAGCTACAACAAAAAGAGCTGCCACAAACATTTTGGCACATACAGGTCCCTTTCCACTCTTTAGTATTTCTTTGGGATATAATCCCAATAACAGTAATGCTGGGTCAAAGGGTATGCACAGTTTGACAACTTTTTGGGCATAGTTCCAGATTGCTCTCCAGAATGGCTGGATTCTTTCACAACTCCACCAACAGTGTATCAGTGTCCCAGTTTTCCCACATCCCCTCCAACATTCATCATTATTTGTTCCTGTCATCTTAGCCAATCTGACAGGGAACACATATATTTTTAAAAAATAAAAAGCTGTAACTTTAAAAAAAAAACTTTTTAAAAATAGAGAGTTAGATATATGGAACAGATTGGCTAGGATGAATCAGAAACCATAGTGTTCAGTAAACAAATAAATAAATGAGTGTTCAATAAACAAGAAAAATATTTAGGAAAGATCTCTGTTTTCAATAAAAACTGCTCAGAAAAGTGAGAAGCATTCTGGGAGAAATGAGACACAGACCAATATCTTATACCACATTCCTTTGTATATTCTGAATAGCTATCTGACCTTCATATTTGAGATCACACCAACAAAAAGTTAGAGGAGAAACCGATCATGTACCTCTCAGACCTATGGATGAGACTTATTCTGAACCAAGTAGGGAGCGAGGAAAGTATAAAAGATAAAATGCACAGCTTTGGTTACATGAAATTGAAAAGTTTCTAGACAGACAAAATTAATTCACCTAGGACTGGAGAGGAAGGTGTCAAATTGAAAAACAAACCTTTATATCACATGTCTTTGGTAAATCTTTCTGATTCTTGAATATTCACAGATATACCCAGGGTGTGTCAGGAGCCAAACTTTCCCTGATGTGGGACTGCCACATTAAACAGCCTTTGTGCTCCTCCCTTCTCTCTTTTGTTCCTTGTGCAGAAGCAGGCTTGGGCCTCCTACCCCTCACAGAGAATAATTTTCTTTTTTACAAAATCTCTCTGAGCACAAAGGGCCCTTTCACTTTTTGCATGTAAAATAATCCAATGATCAATACAGAATGGTTCCTTAAGGGCCTATTAAGGCTGCCTACATTTTCATTGTGTTCATTAATTCCCTTGAAATTCTTGACCTTTTGTTCTTCCAGAAGAATTCTGTTATTGTCCTTTTTTAGCTCTGTGAAGTAATGTCTTGGGAGTTTCCTTGGTAAGGCCCTAAATAAGTGGATTACTTTAGGCAGTATTGTCATTTTTATTACATTTGCTTGGCCTACCAATGAGCACTATCTCATTACATCTGACTTTATTTGTGTGGAAAGTGTTTTGGAGTTTTCCTCATATAGTTCCAGACTTTCCCTTGACAAATAGACTCCCAAATATTTTATAATATTGACAGTTATTTTAAATGGAATTTCTCTTTGTATCTCTTGCTGCTGGACATTGTCTGTAGTAGTATATAAAAATGATGATGATTTATGTGGATTTATTTTGTATCCTGCAACTTTGCTTAAGTTGTGAAAAATTGTTTTCAGTAGTTTTTAAACTTATTTCTTAGGATTCTCTAAGTTATCATGTCTGCAAAGAATGATAGTTTGGTTTCCTAGTTGCCTACTCTAATTCCTTTTTAGCCCCTGAGGAAATTGGGGTTAAGTGACTTGCCCAAGGTCATACAGCTAGAAAGTGTTAAGTGTCTGAGAACAGATTCCAACTCAGGTCCTCCTGACTTCAGGGTTGATGCTCTCTGATGTTCTATCCACTGTGCCCGCCTAGCTGCCCCTCTAATTCCTTTAATGTCTTTTTCTTCTCTTATTGCCAAAGCTAAAATTTCTAAGACAATATTGAATAGTAATAGTGGATATGGGCAACCTTCTTTCACCCCTGATCTCAGATCTATGGAGAAGGAAGGAATTTGTGTCCCAAGAAGAACTCAAACTCTTAAGTGAACACCAAAGAGATCTGATCTCAGTGGGAATCGTTCCCTTTTGTCCCCATTTCCTGTGATGCTTGTTGATGGTTTTGGATAAATGCTACTGATCATTTTTTAAAAACTTTTTTTTTCAAGTCATATGTATGGATAGTTTTTCAACTTTGACCCTTGCACAGCCTTGTGTTCCAGATTTTCCCCTCCTTCCCCTACCTCCTCCCGTAGCTGGCAAGCAACCCAATATAGGTTATACATTTTAAAATATATGTTAAATAAAATATGTGTAAACATTTTTATACAATTCTCTTGTTGCACAAGAAAAATTAGATCAGAAAGGAAAGGAAATGAGTAAGAAAAATAAATGGAAGTGAACATCAAGAAGAATGAGAATGTTATGCTGTGAGCCATACTCAGTTCCCACTGTTTCTCTCTGGGTCCAGATGGTTCTCTTCATCGCAAGATCATTGGAACTGGCATCAGTCATCTCCTTGTTTGAAGGAGTCACATTCATCAGAACTGATCATCGCATAACATTTATGCTGCTGTGTACGATGACCTCCTGGTTCCGCTCATTTCACTTCTCATCAGTTCATGTAAGTCTCTCCAGGCCTCTATAAAATTATCCTCCTGATCATTTCTTATAGAACAATCATATTCCATTGCCTTCATATACTATAACTTATTCAGCCATTCTGCAAATGATGGGCATGCACTCAGTTTCCAGTTCCTTGCCACTAAAAAAGGGCTGCCACAAACATTTTTGCACATGAGTCCCTTTTTTAAGACATGTTTGGGATATAAGCCCAGTAGAAACTCTACTGAGTGAAAGGGCATGCAGAGTTTGACAATCCTTTGGGCATCATTCCAACTTGCTCTCTAGAATGGTTGGATCCATTCACAGTTCCACCCACAATGTATCCATGTCGCAGTTTTCCCACATCCCCTCCAACATTCCTCACGATCATATTTCCTCATCTTAGCCGATCTCACAGGGGTGTGGTGGTGTCTCAGAGGTGTCTTAATTTGCCTTTCTCTGATCAGTAGTGATTTAGAGCATCTTTTCATATGATTAGAAATGTTTTTAATTTCTTCACATGAAAATTGTGTGTTCATATTTTTTGACCAGTTATCAGTTAGAGATTGGCTGGTATTCTGAGAAATTTGAATCACATCTCTATGTTTTAGAAATGAAGTCTTTATCAGAACCGTTAAATGTAAAAATGTTTTCCCTATGTATTTTTACCTTCTAATCTTATCTGCATCAATTTTGTTTGTACAAAAAATTTAATTTAATATAATCAAAATGATCTCTTTGGTGTTCACTTAAGAGTTTGAGTTCTTCTTGGGACACAAATTCCTTCCTTCTCCACATATCTGAGAGTTAAACTGTCTTATGTTCTTCTAATTTGCTTATAGTATCACTATTTATATCTAAATCATGAAGCCATTTTGATTTTATCTTGGTATATGGTGTTACGTGTGTCCATGGCTAGTTTCTGCCACGCTTGTTTCCAATTTTCCCAGTAGTTTTTGTCACATAGTGAGTTCTTATCCCACAAGTTGGGTTTTGGGATTGCTATGTTAGATTGCTATAGTTTATTGACTCTTTTGTCCTGTGATGCTAACCCATTCCACTGATCAGCTACTCTATTTCTGAGCCAGGACCATATGGTTTTGATGGCCAATGCTTTGTAGTATAGTTTTAGGTCTGGTACACCTAGGCCACCTTCACTGGCACTTTCCATGAATTTCCTTGAAATTTTTGATCTTTTCTTTCAGGTGAACTTTGATATCATTTTTCTACATCTGTAAAACAATTTCTTGGGAGTTTGATTGGTATGGCACTAAATTAGATTAATTTGGGCAGTATTGTCCTTTTTATTATATTCACTCAGCCTACCCATGAGCAATTGATAATTTTCTGACATATTAGGTCTGACTTTAGTTGTGAGGTGTCCTGTAATTGTGTTCACATATTTCCTGACTTTTCAGTCCTTGATGACCCGTGGCCCATCCACAAGAGCCAATCGCAGGAGAAATAAACACAGGGGAAACAGCCGATCATTTTAATGCTAATTCTTAACTTTGATGGGAACTTAGAAATAAATATCACAAGTTGGAGTAAAATTTGACCTTTATTAAACCAAGCATGCAAAGGCCTAGTTTTCTAGGTTTCCAGGGGTTATTCAAGAAGTCATTATGTTTTATTACTGAATCAAATATTACATTATCTATAAAGTGAGGGGAGTCCTGTGGTCATTGTAGTAAGAAGCCAAAAGGGGATTTGAATCCAGTTCCTCTCCCTCCAGTGCAGTGTTCTTACCGATGGACTGTGTCTCCATCTCTGTCCCACCATGGCTCTCCATGCTGAACAGAGCTGCTCCTGTTGACTTTCAGTCACCTCCTGCCTCATTTCCCTCGTCCCTGAAGCTCTTCCATGTGAATAAAGGGGGCTCCTAGTCACAGACTTGGGCCCAGAGGAAATCCTGGAGGCCATCTAGTGCTCTCCTTCCTCTGACAGAGACTGAGGAAGGTGGAGAGATTTGCCTGAGATGATAAAGCTGGGAAATGTCTGAGGAAGGATTTGAATCCATGTCTTCCTGACTCCAAGGTTAGGGGTGCAGCTAGGAGGTCCTGCTGCCTCATACCTCTCATCCCAAGTGGTACCTTTCACATCAATTCATTCCCTTCTGAAATTTTAAGGGAAAAACAATTTTCCCCAAATACAAAGTTCTGTGTAGATGCCTGTGAGCCCGAACTGAACTCTTGGGTTTCCTGCCTATAACCTGGTACTGTGTCATGAAGGAGGCCTTTGCCCCGAAATTTTACTGAAAGGACAGGTAGGAAAGGCTTTCCAGGACAACTCGGATGATGACGTATATCCGCAGGTTAAACACAGTTGTCACTCCCTCAGGAAAGGTTATTGAGACCTTCTGTAAGTATGTTGTCACATGAACACTTAGAAACCTTGTCTCTACCCTTGCCAAACCTATGGCTGACAAGTCCTAGTTCCTCTTCAGAGAAGATCCTGGCATACAGTGGCAATGGGGGAGGGCTGACTCCCCTGGACAGCTAGCCCTGGTAGCCAAGTAAATAACAGGAATATAATGGAATATTAAATCGCAAAAGTTCAATGACTATGGATCCTGGATTATTACTAATGGCTCCTTTCTTCCTTTGAATACTTTGCCTAGATTGAATAATACTCACAGAAGTCCCAAAGGGGGCTCGGGTAACCTGGCAGCATATTGTTCTCCTATTCTTGGAATAAATTCAGTCTGCAAAATCTGATTCAATATGTCATTTCCTTCCTAGCCATTCCCAAACTCAGAGAGAGAAAGAGTCATCATGATCCCAAGTGACATAAGAAAAGAGCAAAAAACCAATTGTCCATAACAGCTGAGTCCAATTTGTGACAACTCCCAAGGGGAACAAACCCCCATTTTTCATAGTTCTGCTATGCTATGTGAACAAAATGACAAAAACATTGACCAAGATGCCATTTGCTGTCCGTTTTCCTGGAGATCTGAGGATCTCCCTGAGATGACAGATCTGTCAGGGGTTTTCAGCAAAGGACTCCAAAATGCTCTGGAGACATCAGCTGATCTCACTGGATAACCAGTCTGAGACTGGAAGGTCACATGTCTTTTCCAGGATCTCATCCCCAGTAAGAGTTCAGGTCCGGGACAGTCCATGGTGCCATTCAGCTGCTCCTGGTTTTACATTTTAATGTCTTCAAACTTCTCTAAGGCTTTTGTAAACCCTTTATAGTTGACTGAAGCATTGAAAGGTTGAGCAGTTTGTCCAGGGCCACAAAGAGAGTACAAGTCAGAGACAGGAGTCAGAGACAGGACTTCAACCCAGGTCGCTCTGACTCTGAGGCCAGCTCTCTATATTATTCATCCTTTTTACTTCACACATAGTAGGCAGTTAATAAACCATTGTGTACTGAGTGATTAGATTGGTTTACATGCAAAAAGAGAAAGCTCTGTTCAGCATGTCTGAGACATTTTGTAAAAAAAAAAATCATTTTTCTCCAGGGGTAGGAGGCCCAAGCCTGCTTCCACGGGTGCTAAAGAACCCAAGGGAGACGGGAGGAAAACAAAGGCTGTTTAATGTGGAAGTCCCACATCTTGGAAATTTGGGTTATTGACACACCCTGGGCATAGTTGCAAATTGCTCTCTAGAATGGTTGGAGTCTTTCACATTTCCATTAACAATGTATCAGTGTCCCAGTTTTCCCACATCCCCTCCAACATTCATTGTCACATATCCTGTCATCTTAGCCAGTCTCAGAGGTGTGTAGTTGTTAGGATTCTTACAGAGTGCTAAGTCACTGGAATGAATAGAGACAATAGTTATCTAATTTAGCATGGTTCAGTATGATTGATCTGGCCCTGTAAGGAGATGTTATGGGCAGAACTTGAAACAAGGTACTAAGTGGAATTGAGGAGACGCTGCTTAAATCTAGTTTAGCATTGATTTAATCCTACAACAAATAATGGTTTCCTCATGACATAATGATTGGTGTATACTCAGTGTGGAACATATAAGTGAGAAGCTCTCAGAACATAGGGAGAACTTCAAGGGGACTTCAGGAAAGGACTTTGAGGGATTCAGAGTCAAGATTCACTCCAACTTCAACCTTTGTGCTGGCTGGAGACATTGGGAGGACGAGAGGCTGAAACTGGCTGGAGGCTGAAGGACAAACCTTTAAATTTGGAGACATTTGCAGGGAACTCTTGGAACCAAGGAGAAAGATAGGCCTCTACTAAAGCTAACTGGGCCCCAGGAAAAGAGAAGAGACTTTGAAGGACACAATAAAGGATTTGGATTTTAATTCCTGGCTGCATTTGGGATTATTGAACCAAACTGAAACTAAGGCTGCCTCCAGAAGCTCCCCAAGAAATCTGCTCCCAGAGAACTATTACCATTTAGAGAAGAGAATATTATATGTAGCGTTTCTCAGAGGTGTGCTAATTTGCAATTCTCTGACCAATAGTGATTTAGAGCATCTTTTCTTATGACTAGAAGTGGTTTTATTTCTTCATCTGAAAATTACATTTCCATATTCTTTGACTGTTTATCAATTGGAGAATGGCTTGGATTCTGATAAATGTGTGTCAGTTCTTTATATATTTTAGAAATGAGGCCTTTATCAGAACCCTTAAGGGTAAAAACGCTTTCCCAATGTATTGTTTCCCTGTTAATCTTGTCTGCATTACTTTTGTGTATACAAAACTTTTTTATTTATTTTATTTATTTATTTTGGTTAATTATAGTTTTTATTTACCACATTATATGCATGGGTAATTTTACGGCATTGACAATTGCTAAACTTTTTGTTCCAATTTTTCCCCTCCTTCCACCCCCCCCCCATGGCAGGTTGACCAATACATGTTAAACATGTTAAAGTATACATTAAATACAATATATGTATACATGTCTATGCAGTTATTTTGCTGCACAAAAAGAATCAGACTTTTAAATAGTGAAAAGTAGCCTGTGAAGGAAATGAAAAATGCAGGTAGACAAAAACAGAGGGATTGGGAATTCTGTGTAGTGGTTCACACTCATCTCCCAGAGTTCTTTTGCTGGGTGTAGCTGGTTCCGTTCATTACTGCTCTATTGGAACTGATTTAGTTCATCTCATTGTTGAAGAGAGCCACGTCCATCAGAATTGATCATCATATAGTATTGCTCATTTCAATCAGCATCACTTCCCATAAGTCTCTCCGGGCCATTCTGAAGTCATCCTGCTGGTCATTTCTTACAGAACAATAATATTCCATAATATTCATATACCACAGTTTATTCAGCCATTCTCCACTCCACTGAGTGGGAAGCCACTCAGTTTCTAGTTTCTGGCTACTACAAAGAGGGCTGCCACAAACATTCTTGCACATACAGGTCCCTTTCCCTTCCTTAAGTTCTCGTTGGGATATAAGCTCAGAATGGCTGGATGTATTCACAATTCTACCAACAATGCATCAGTGTCCCTGTTTTCCCACATCCCCTCCAACATTGTGCAATATCCTTCCCTGTCATTCTAGCCAATCTGACAGGTGTGTAGTGGTATCTTAGAGTTGTCCTAATTTGTATTTCTCTGATTAATAATGACTTGGAGCATCTTTTCATATGGCTAGAAATAGTTTCCATTTCTTCATCTGAGAATTGTCTGTTCATATCCTTTGACCATTTATCAATTGGAGAATGGCTTGATTTCTTATAAATTAGAATTATTTCTCTCTATATTTTGGAAATGAGGCCTTTATCAGAAACTTTGACTGTAAAAATAGTTTCCCAGTTTAGTGTTTCCCTTCTAATCTTGTCTGTTAGTTTTGTTTTGGACAAAACGTTTTAATTTAATAGTATCAAAAGTATCTATTTCGGGTTCCATGATGAGCTCCAGTTCTTCTTTGGTCACAAATTCCTTTTTTTCCCAGAGAGCTGAGAAGTAAACCTTCCTATGTTCTTCTACTTTGCTTATAAAATTACGATATCCAAATCATGAACCAATTGCGACCTTATCTTGGTATGTGGTGCTAGGTGTGGGTCCATGGCTAGTTTCTGCCATACTAGTGTGTATTTTCCCAGCAGTTTTTGTCAATTAGTGAGTTCTCATCTCCAAAGCTGGGGCTTTTGGGTTTGTCAAACACCAGATTGCTAGAGTTATTGCCTATTTTGTCCTGTGATACCCTACTCTCCTGCTTGACTACTGTGCTTTTTAGCCAGGAACAAAAGGATTTGATGCCCCCTGCTTTATAACATAGTTTTAACTCTGGCACAGCTAGGCCCCCTTCACTGGCATTTTTTTTCATTAATTGTCTTGAAATTGTTGGCCTTTTGTTTTTTCAGGTGAACTGTGTTATTATTTTTCTACATCAGTAAAATAATTTCTTGGGAGTTTGCTTTGTATGGCACTAAATAAGATTAATTTAGGCAGTATTGTCATTTTTATTATATTCGCTGGGCCTACTCATGAGCACTTGATATGATCTGACTTTATTTGCGTGGGAAGAGTTCTGTATTTGTGTTCATATAATTCCTGACTTTCCCTTGGCAGATAGATTGCCCAAAATTGTATACTATTTTTTAGGTTAAGATTTATGATTCACTCCTACAGAATGGCTCACTCCCACAAGACCTGAGATACCAGGTTGTATGAGAATGTTTAATAAGAATGAATTATAAAAAGGGAAACAAGAGTTGATAGTGCACTTCTTACAACAAAAGCACTTAAAGCATTTTATGATTTATATAACTAGTAGAGTACAAAGAGGTACATAGACCAGAGGGGGAGAGAAGAAATCATACATCACTGATCCAGGGAAGCACCAATTTGGCCGACCTCGGCCTGGGGAATCCCGGGTCACAGGCCAGCAAGTCCCGACTGTGAGGGTCCCAGGCAGAGCATCCCCCCATGGTACAGATTCCAATTGGGGTGTCGAGCTATTGTGACTTAAATAGCCCAAGGAACCAAGGTGGCCAAATGCCAGCAGTACTAACTTCACTTCCTTAAATGGGAACTTAAAATGAGAACTATTTGCACTGTGAATCTCCACTGGGCAGCCATAATGCAAAGTAGTAATATCCAACGTTTGACATGCATTCTTTGGGGTTGCCCTCTTATCCGTGCAGACTATTAATACTCCAGAACAGGGGTTCTCAAACTATGGCCACCAGCCAGATGGGGCCCGCTGAGTATGCAGCCTTCCGGGTTATGGCAAATGGGCTGAGGGGCGGAGACAGTTTTTGTTTTCACTATAGTCCGGCCCTCCAACAGTCTGAGGGACAGTCAACTGGCCCCTATTTAAAAAGTTTGAGGACCACTGCTCCAAAATGTGGGTCCACCCAAGTGCAGGCTTATTGACATCCCTGGCTCCTAGGTAAGGGTCCACTGTTATTAATTTGCCAAATGTGTCCAGGCAGACTTCCTCTCCCAATTCCCTCTAGTATGTTCTGGGGGAAAGGATTCTCTCTCTATAGGTGACCCTGTACACATTGATCAGTCATTTGTCTCACTACAGAAAGAGGGATAGATATTCCCCTAGTAAGGGCCCACCTGCAGGAAGCAGGTCCTGCATTACATGGAGCCCGTCTGGCCCAGGGACACAGTTCTTCAGACGTGTCCGGAGTGATTCTCCTGGTTCCAATCTTGGCCAACCCATGCCCGTGTGCCTGATACTCATGTTCCGGAGTGTTCTATGTGCGTCTACAAGAAAACTGAAGTGTTAGTATTTTGAGCCCGGTCCCATGTGTCTTTGCACATCTCATCTCCCCAGACTTGTTTCCATACAAGTACCTTGTTATGCCGGACAGGCATCCATGTGGTTATTCTGATAAGGTCAAAAAGAGAAAGCCCAAGATACAAATAAATGATAGGAAATTCCTGTCTTAGGAGAGGTCAAAGGAGATAACTTGAGACAAATGATTAATAGAATTTTAGAAATTCTTGTCTTATTTACAAATCTTTCTGGAACCTCTTTTATAACATCTCTATACAAACTTTGTTTTATGACACTGGTTATGTATAAAATGAATTTCTGAAATTGTATTCCTCGCACTCGGTATCTTTGCCTTGTGCCCGCCACTTGTTGTGGCATCCTGGCCCTTTCCAGGCAGGTCTGGCCTTTAAGCTCCCTGGAGATCAAATGCCTGCCTATCCCTTTACTATCAATAAAGACTTTGTTTTAATACAGCATTGAGTAGCGAATTCATTGGCTATCCTTACCTGGCTTTGGTACTTTGGGAAAGGAGAGAGAGAGAGAGAGAGAGAGAGAGAGAGAGAGAGAGAGAGAGAGAGAGAGAGAGAGAGAGAGAGAGAGAGAGAGAGAGAGAGAGAGAGAGAGAGAGAGAGAGAGAGAAAGAGAGAGAGAGAGAGAGAGAGAGAGAGAGAGAGAGAGAGAGAGAGAGAGAGAGAGAGAGAGAGAGAGGAGAGAGAGAGAGAGAGAGAGAGGAGAGAGAGAGAGAGAGAGAGAGAGAGAGAGAGAGAGAGAGAGAGAGAGAATATCAGACAACCAGAAAAGGAGCTGATCCATCTCGGCTTAGAGCCTCAGTTTCTTCTCATCACTTCCCTCTGCCACTGCCCAGGAATCTGTAAATAGGTGACACTGTCCTCCTTTCTCTCCTTCAGTCATCTGACCTACAGCAACCAATGCAGCCCCCTGGCTGCTTCCCCCCTTTTCTGGTAGTTTCAAGAGTAACTTTTGGGATAGATTATGAGAAACGGGCTTCCACTGGCGTTCCTGTGCTCTGTATTTAGCAGGTCCATCAGTAAAGCATGCAGGTTTGTTCTGGTCAGGGGAAAGGGTGTCAATCCCTGCAGTATTGCAGGAAGTGGGCGAGGTACTTTAGGAGTTGGGTGTTCTTTTCCAGCAGGTCAGAGGTTTGGGTGCTTCTGCTATCTTTTCATGCAAGACTGATGCCCCTGACTTTCAGTTTGTCCCGCTGCTGTGTACTCCATTTCCATGTGATAATGCTAGATTCTTGAGCATGACCGATTCGATGAGAGATGGGGGTGCCCATAATCTAACTCCTAATGGGGTCTCCCTATCACCTCATGATGGGGGGTTAATGGTTCTGTTTCCACCAGGGCCCCATAAACCGCCAGTAACTGTTGCTGCAAGAGCGTGCAGTTGGAACCTGCATCAGGTCATTTTCTAGCCCCAAACTCTACTGGAACCTTTTTGCCTCCCTGCTTTTGCCTGAGCTCCAGTTGCTGTAATCACTTGATGCAGAGACTTGTAATTCCACTGGCCCTTCCTCTAAGGGCCCCAAATCTCAGGCAGCTTGTGTTGCTCTTTTTGCATCCTCCAAGGCTTTCTGCTCTTTTGTCCCCCATTCTAATTCTTACTTCTTTCTGGTGACTCTAGATTAAGGCCCCAAATGAGGTATTTGATTCCTCCAACGTGCAGACAAACGTGTACAATTTGGAGCTTCCTGGTCAGTAGTGAGAGGAAGGAAATCTGCTCTCTTTGGCTCAGCCTTAGGTAAAACTTCCCAGTGTGCCACATTGATTCTTGATTGATTCTTTGTATAATTGTATCATCTGTGCAGTGGGTTAAATGTATTTTATCAAGTTTTAGCACATCTAGATATCCTCTCAGGTCCTTGTGACAGATGGCAGGGCTATGGATATGACCCTGGGGTGGGTGAGTAAAAGTGTACTGTTGCCCTGGCCAGGTCAAAGCAAATTGGTCCCACGGAGCAGGATCTTGGGAAGGGTAAAGGAGGCATCAGCCGGATCAGTTACTCCCTGGGTGGTTTGGAGAGCTCCAGTTGAGGTAATGAGGTCTGGACGTGCTGCCTGTACTCATAATGATAATTATTCAGTTTCCTGTGACCTAATGTCATGTTCCAAGACCCTTCTGACTTCCCTACTGGCCATATTGGACTATCCCACTGGGTACAGGGAGGGATAACACCTACTCCTCAATAGCAGAAATTACTTCTTCCTGTGCCCTGGAATTCGATACTGCCCTCAGTGCAATCCCTGTTGAGGGTATTGGGAAATGAATCGGGGCAGAGTAAACTTTGCCTGCCACTACTGAAGCAGTGTAGACTTTTTCTTTCAGCAAACTGATTCTTTCTCTCCGGGGGTCAGGTCGTCGTCCCTCTCAGAATATCTAGACCAATCATGTATTCTGGCATCGGTCCGGTTACTACAGACCATTCTCACTTTGGGGATTGTCCAGTTTTTCATTTGGAGATTAGTCTGAACTGCTTTAACTGCTGAACCCCTGATCCTGAAATGGCTACAGGAGTTCCCCTTTTGAATTTTGTTGGGTTGCTGTATATTAGGGTGGTTTTTGGGCCTGCGTCAATTAGGGCACTAACTGTGGTACTAGAGCCGTGTGTCCCAACAGATCGCTCCCCTTATGTTAGACCCATAATGTTTTCCGAGTCATCCTTCCTACAGGGGCCTGGCCTTCATCCTCTTCTCCTCTTAAATGTTTCCAGACTGGGATATAGAGAAGGCCAAGCATGGGGAGTCACCTTGGGAGCAGCTGTCATTTTTTCTAGCATTCTTTTCTCTTTTTTCTCCTGTACATCTGCTTCCTTTCAGAGGCTGCAATTCCTTCAGTCTCCTCCTGCTTTAATAGGACGGGAAATAATTATCCCCTACACAGTCTATTTGAGTGCTGTTAGTCGGCCTGGGCCGATCATCACTGCCTGTAGGAGCAAGAACCAACTCCTCCAGGTCTCCCAACTGGGGTATTTTTATGTATTGCTGCCCCTGCGTTTTCTCCCCTGGCTGCCAACAGCAAAGTTAACATGATATGTTTGTAAGCAGGGGGTGCGGTTTCAATTTCTGGGTTGGGATGGGGAGCTATTACAGGACTGTTTAGTGTATGTAGCAGTGTCTCCCCATCCTTAGAGCAGTTTTTTGTGGCCTCCTCTTTTAACCTCTGAATGCCATCTTTCAGAGCGGACCAAGCTCTTCCTTCATTTGGCCTCACTGCAGTATTGGAATATTGGTTCTAAAGACCTGCCCCCACCATACTATCTACAAAAGGGAGGTGTTCATGGGAGCTCTGGCAGCATCATTTGTATTAACAGTCCTCTAAAGCTTGTTGTACAAAGGGATTGGAACATACGCTAATAAATCTGACACAGTCCAGCCAGACTCCTGCCACTCCTCCATCACCGAGTCGGACTGCCCAGGTCACGAAGGGCTCTCCAGACTTTTTGGGAGAGGCGGGCAATAATGTGGGTAACCTCTTGTTGTGTAAAACTCCCCAGTGATTTTCTTAGTCTTTTGAGCCCCATTAGGGCCCTCTCCTAACCTCCTCCTCTATACTGGGCCTGCAGTCAAATCCTCTGTGGATTTTTTCCTCTTGCTCTTTCCATGCCTCCTCTTCTCAATCCTCCTCCTCACTTTCATCCCATATACCCCAGCCCGTGTATCTGGATCCCAGTCCATTGGGGCTGAAGCCATCACAGCGTGCCCTTCCTTGTGATTGACCTTCCTCTTCCTCTTCTAAACAGTTTCTTTTGTGCCACCCTTACTGCAGCCTTTCTGCTGTGTTCTGATAGGTCCCCAGCTTGATCTCCTAACATAAAGTTTTTGACACTGTAAACATAGATCACTTTCCTTGTAAGTCAGAAAGTTCTTTTTTCTAGTTCTCCTTCCTCTAATTTTTTCTGGTCCCTATCACCACAGACAGCGTGGCAGGCAGTTAATGAAGCCCAACCCGTCCCTACAGATATCTGTCATTTTCTTTCCCTGGTTCACTAGGAAATTTGTTGCAAACATTTTTGTGGCCTGTGTGGGGGGACCCCTGGGTTTTATATGAGACCCCCAATTCCCACATGTCCCCAGAGTCCCGGGCCCCAAACATTCGCCAGGGCCAAATAAGACAAATCATACAACTCTGATGATTTAAGTAGATTTATTTTGTATCCTGCAAACTTTGTCAAAAGTTGTGGATTATTTCTAGTAGCTTTTTTAGTACATTCTCTGGGGTTCTCTAAGTATACCATCATATCATCTGCAAATAGTGATAATTTGGTTTTCCTCATTACCTACTCTAATTCCTTTTTTTGCCCCTGAGGCAGTTGGGGTTAAGTGACTTGCCCAGGGGTCACACAGTTAGCAAGTGTTAAGTGTCCTGAGAACAGATTCCAACTCAGGTCCTACTGACTTCAGGGCTGGTGCTCTATCCACTATGCCTGCCTAGCTGCCCCTCTAATTACTTTAATGTCTTTTTTCTTCTCTTATTGCCAAAGCTAAAATTTCTAAGACAATATTGAATAGTAATTGGTGATAATGGGCAACCTTCTTCTTTCACTCCTGATCTCAGTGTGAATCGTTCTTGTTTTGACCCCATTACCTATGATGCTTGTTGATGGCTTTGGATAAATGCTACTGATCATTTTTTTTTAAAAAAAAACTTTTATTTTCAAGTCATGCGCATAAATAGTTTTTTCAACTTTGACCCTTGCACAACCTTGTGTTTCTAGATTTTCCCCCCTCCTTCCCCCACTTCCACCCCTAGATGGCAAGCAATCCAATATAGGTTATATGTGTTAAAAATATATGTTAAATAAAATATGTGTAAACATTTTTTATACAATTCTCTTGTCGCATAAGACAAATTGGGTAAAAAAAAAGGAAAGGAAATGATTAAGAAAAACAAAATGCAAGTGAAACAACATCAAGAAGAATGAGAATGTTATGCTGTGGGGCCACACTCAGTTTCCTACTGTTTTTCTCTCTGGGTGCAGATGGCTCTCTTCATCTCAAGATCATTGGAACTGGCATCAGTCTTCTCCTTGTTGGAAAAGTCATGTCCATCAGAATTGATCGTCGCATAACACTGATTTTGTCGTGTATGATGATCTCCTGATTCTGCTCATTTCACTTCTCATCAGTTCATGTAAGTCTCTCCAGGCCTCTATAAAATTATCCTCTTGATCATTTTCTTATAGAACAATCATATTCCATTGCCTTCATATACTATAACTTATTCAGCCATTCTCCAACTGATGGGCACGCACTCAGTTTCCAGTTCCTTGCAACTAAAAAAGGGCTGCCACAAACATTTTTGCACATGTGAATCCCTTTTTAAAAATGGTTTTGTGATATAAGCCCAGTAGAAAACTCTGCTGAGCCAAAGGGTATGTAGAGTTTTGGCAGCTCTTTGGCCATCTTTCCATATTGCTCTCCAGAATGGTGGGATCCGTTCACAGTTCCACCAACAATGTATCAGTGTCCCCAGTTTTTCCCACATCCCCTCCAACATTTTGACACGATCATGTTTTCCCGTCATCTTAGCTGATCTCACAGGTGTGTAGTGCTATCTCAGAGGTGTCTTAATTTGCATTTCTCTGATCAATATTGATTTAGAGAATCTTTTTCATATGATTAGAAAATGTTTTTTAATTTCTTCACATGAAAAATTGTGTGTTTTATATCCTTTGACCAATTATCACTTGGAGAATGGCTTGTATTCTGATAAATATGAATCAGGTCTCTATGTTTTAGAAATGAGGCCTTCATGAGAACACTTAACTGTAAAAGTGTTTTTCCCTATGTATTGTTTCCCTTCTAATCTTGTCTGTATTCATTTTGTTTATATAAAAATTTTTAATTTAATATAATCAAACTTATCTTTTTGGTGTTTCTCTTATGAGTATCAGTTTCTTCTTGGGACACAAAACTCCTTCCTTCTCCACAGATCTGAGAGGTAAACTATCTTATGTAATTGTAATTTGCTTACAATATCACTCTTTATATCTAAAATCACGAAACCCATTTTTGACCTTATCTTGCTGTGTAGTGTTAGGTGTGTGTCCATGGCTAGTTTTCTGCCATACTTGTTTTCCAGTTATCCCAATAGTTTTTTGTCATATAGTGAGTTCTTTCTTTTTTTTTTTTTTAGAGAAACTGGAATTTTTATTTTGCCACAGTCCAGTTGTGTGCTCTTGGACAGTACTTAACATTTAATTTCTCTGTACTTCAATTATATTAAATATAAGAAATTATTGGTTATTTTAAAACCATCATAAAAAAAGAGAAAACAATTCAAAGCTTTCTTTCACTATCTCCTTCTAGAATTATTGGAATATTTATTACAGAAAAATTTATTAAAAAATGCACATTTTAGACATGAATCTTTAAGCCCCAAATTTCTATAGAACAATGATCTTTGGAATTTAATTAATTAAACACCTTTTGTCTTTGAACCATGTTCTTGACACTCAGGCATTCTTTAGTCATATGTGATATTTATTTCTAATTTCTATGATTGCATTGACTTTTTTTCATTTTTAAAAAATAATAATAGTTTTTATTTACCAGATATTTACATGGGTAATTTTACAATGTTGACAATTGCCAAAACTTTTTTTTTCCAATTTTTCCCCTCCTTCCAACCCCCCAGATCGCAGGTCGACCAATACATGTTAAATATGTTAGAGTATAAATTAAATACAATATATGTATGCACGACCAAAACATTTGTTTTTGCTGAACAAAAAGAATCAGACTTTGAAATAGTGTACAGTTAGCCTGTGAAGGAAATCCAAAATGCAGGCGGACAAAATTAGAGTGATTAGAAATTCTATGTAGTGGTTTCACAGTCCATCTCTCAGAGTTTCTTTCGCTGGGTGTAGCTGGTTCAGTTTCATTACTGCCCTATTGGAACTGATTTGGTTCATCTCATTGTTGAAGAGGGCCACGTCCGTCAGAATTGATCATCATACAGTATTGTTGTTGAAGTGTATAATGATCTCCTGGTCCTGCTCATTTCACTCAGCCTCAGTCATGTAAGTCTCTCCAGGCCTCTCTGAAATCATCCCGTTGGTCATTTCTTACAGAACAATAATATTCCACGCTATTCATATACCACAGTTTATTCAGCCATTCTCCAATTGATGGACATCCACGTAGTTTCCAGTTTCTGGCCACCACATAATGAGTTCTTATCCCACAAGTTGGGTTTTGGGATTGCTATGTTGGATTGCTATAGTTTATTGACTATTTTGTCCTGTGATGTTAACCCATTCCACTGATTATCTACTCTATTTCTGAGCCAGGACCAAATGGTTTTGATGACCACCGATTTGTAATATAGTTTTTAGGTATGGTACACCTAGGCCAACTTCATTGGCATTTTTTCCCCATGAATTCCCTTGAAATTCTTGATCTTTTCTTCTTTCAGGTGAACTTTTTTTTTCTAGGTCTATAAAATAATTTCTTGGGAGTTTGATTGGTATGGCTCTAAATAAGTAGATTAATTTAAGCAGTATTGTCCTTTTTATTATATTCACTCAGCTAACCCATGAGCAATTGATACTTTTCTGACTTATTAGATCTGGCTTTATTTGTGCTGGAAGTGTTTTGTAATTATGTTCACATAGTTCCTGACTTTCCCTTGACAGATAGATTCCCCCAAATTTTATACTATCACCAGTTATTCTGAGTGGAATTTCTTTTTGTATCTCTTGCTGCTGTACTTTGGTACTGTTGGTAATATATATAAAAGCTGATGATTTTAATGAATTTATTTTGTATCCTGCAACTTTGCTGAAATTGTGAATTGTTTCTAATAGTTTTTTTTGATTCTCTAGGGTTCTCTAAGTATACTGTCGTATCATCTTCAAAGAGTGATAATTTGCTTTCCTCATTACCTACTCTAATTCCTTTAATCTCTTTCTCTTCTCTTATTGCCTAAGCTAGCATTTCTAATACAATATTGAATAGTAATGGTGATAGAACGCAACCTTATTTCACTTCTGATCTTATTGGGAGTGGTTCTTGTTTGTCCCCATTACATATGATGCTTGCTGATGGCTTTGAATAGGTACTACTGATTATTTTAAGGAAAAGTCCATTTATTCCTATACTCTCTAGTGTTTTTAATAGGAATGGGTGTTGGATTTTATCAAAAGCTTTTTCTGCATCTATTGAGGTGATCATATGTTTTTTGTTACCTTCTTTGTTGATATATTTAATATTGTTAATAGTTTTCCTCATATTGAAGCAGCCCTGCATTCCTGGTATAAATCCTTTTTGGTCATGGTAGGTTCTGGGGATGACTTTCTGTAATCTTTGCTAATATTTTATTTAAGATTTTTGTATCAATATTCATTAGGGAAATTGGTCCATAATTTTCTTCCTCTGTTTTCATGTACCCCAAGTTTAAATGTCAACACCATACCTGTATCAGAAAAGGAATTTGGTTGGACTCCTTCTGTCCCTATTTTTTCACATAGTTTGCATAGTACTGGAATTAATTGTTCTTTAATTGTTTTGTAGAATTTTCATGGAAATCCATCTGGCCCTGGAGATTCTTTTCTCAGAGAGTTGATTACTAGCTTTTTCTATTTGTTTTCCTAAAATGGGCCTATTTACATAAATTATTTCCTCTTCTTTTAATCTGTGCAACCTATACTTTTATATGTCTTCCTCCCGTTCAGTTAGATTATCAAATCTATTGACATATAGTTGGCCAAAATAACTCCTAATCATTGCTCTAATTTCTTCTTCATTGGTGGAAAATTCTTCCTTTTCATTTTTGAGGCTAACATTTTGATTTGCTCTTTGTACTTTTTAAAATCAAATTAACTAAAAGTTTTTCTATTTTCTTGTTTTTTTTTCATAAAACCAACTCTTAGTTTTATTTATTAATTCAATAATTTTCTTATTTTCAATTTTATCAATCTCCCCATTTATTTTCAGAATTTCAATTTTGGTATTTAATTGGGGATTTTTAATTTGTTTTTTTCTAGGTTTTTAGTTGCAAGAGTCATAGTGAGTGGGCTTAGTCCTGAAGGGAATTTAGCAACAATTTTCATCTTAAGCAGATCTCTAATAATGGGAAATGTAGACAGAGACAGAGAAAGAGACAGACACAAAAAGAGCCAGAGAAACAGCAGACAGAGACACACACACATACATGCACAAACACACACACAGTGATAAACTGTCAGATAAGGACAGAGATAGACGGAGACAGAGATACAGAGAAAGACAGAAATAAAGAGAAACAGCAGAGAGAGAGACACACACATATACATAAAAACACACACAGAGTGATAAACTGTCAGATAAGGACAGAGATAGAGAGATGGAGAGAGAGACAGAGAGAGACAGAGAGAGACAGAGAGAGAGAAAGAGAGAGAGAGACAAGAAACAGACACACAGAAAGGAGAGACAGACAGAAAGACAGATATGAAACAGAAATAGCAAGACAGAGAAAGAGATAGAGACAGAAAGAGGCAGAATGAGACAGATCTAGAAAGGGAGACAGAGAGAGACAGAGACAAAGAGACAGGAGACAGAGAAACACACACATACACAGTGACAGACAAAACAGAGCCAGGCAGACAGAGAGTGTCAGAGAGAGACAGAGAAAGAGACAGAAGAAGAGAGATACAGAGAGACAGAGAAATAGAGAGACACAGAGAAAAAGACAGGCAAAGGGAGAAACAGAGATAGAGATAGACAGAGACAGAATCAGAGACAGAATAGACAGAGAGACACAGCGGCAGAGGCAAACAAAGAAACAGAGAGACAGTAGACAGACACAAAAGAGAGAGAGAGATACACACACACAGACAGAGGCAGAGACAGAGGGAGAAAGAGACATAGTCAGAGACAGACAGAGACCAAAAGAGAGATAGAGATAAGACAGAGGTAGAGACAGAGAGAAAGACACATATTCAGAGATAGACAGAGGCAGAAAGAGAGAGAGATAGAGACAGGCAGAGAGAGAGACAGAGAGGTAGAGAAACGAGAGAAACAGAGAAAGGTAAACACAGAGACAGACAGTCAGACAAACAGACATGGAGAGGCAGACAGAGACAGTGACAGAGAGAGATAGAGATAGAGACAGAGAGAGACACAGAGAGAGACAGAGAAAGAGAGAGAGATAGAGAGACAAACATTTAGGCATATAGAGGGATGGAAAAGGAAGAGAGAGGGACGCAGGGAGAGTGAGATACAGAGAGAGAGAGAGAGAGGGGGGGGGGAGGGAGAGAGAGAGGGGGGGAGGGAGGGAGGGAGAGAGAGAGAGAGAGAGAGAGAGAGAGAGAGAGAGAGAGAGAGAGAGAAAAGGACGGAGGGAGAGACAGAGAGTGAGGGAAGGAAGGAGGGAGAGAGAGATAGAGACAGAGAGAAACAGAAACAGAGAAAGAGACAGTGACAGACACAAAGATAGAGACAGAAACAGATTAATAGGAAACACATACACACAGAGACACACAGATAACTAGAGATAATATGCCTTTATATGGCAAATCCTTGAAAACAGGGACTGTTTCATTTTTGTCTTTGTGTTTCCAGCACTCAGTGAAGAGCCTGCAAATCATAGGCGCCAAATGAATGCTTTTTCCTGGATTAATTGCAATTTTAAAATATAACACAGTCTCTATCTGACATCTGGTGTCCATACGCTGGAATTACACTTGGACTCACGCTAAATCCCAGACTTTCTGGATTTTTACTGAGAGGACCCACTTAGCCCCCATTGAGCCAGTGTGAAGAGAGCAGAATGGAGTCCAAGGGAAGGGGGAATTCTGGGAGGGGAAGGGAGTGATGGATTCCTTCCATGTCAGTGGGAATTCACATTAAATGCACCCGCTCCAATTCTTTATCCCATAAAAGTCCCGCACCCACAATTAGCTCACCCAAAAGGGGGGACAGCCCCCAGGGGGTTTCAGTCCCCCATGGCCCGTGGCCCATCCACAAGGGCCAATCTCAGGAGAAATAAACACCGGGGAAACAGCCAATCATTTTAATGATAATTCTTAACTTTGAAGGGAACTTAGAAATAAATGTCCCAGGATGGACTGAAGTGTGACCTTTATTAAACCAAGCACGCAAAGGACTATTTGTCTAGGCGTCCAGGGCTTCTGCAAGAAGTCATCATGTCATATTACTTTATAAATAAGGTGATATTTGATTAAGTGAGGGGACTCCTGTGGTCCCTGTAGTAAGGAGTCAAACAGGGATTTGAATCCGGCTCCTCTCCCTCCAGTGCAGCGTTCTTACCAATGGACTGTGTCCTCCATCTGTGTCCCACCGTCGCTCTCTATGCTGAAAAAGGTAGTTGGCCTCCACAGCCCCTGAGTGGAGTTCTAGAGCCACACTCCTGGGTCTATACCTGCCCATGTCACTTTCTGTCCCTAGGCTCCAAATCCTTCCTCTGTGAGATGCCTTCCTCCACAAGAATGGAGGTTGGGTGGAGGAGGCCGGATCTCCCTGAGATGACAGATCTGTCAGGGGTTTTCAGCAAAGGACCCCAAAATGCTCTGGAGACATCAGCTGATCTCACTGGATAACCAGTCTGAGACAGGCAGCGTTCCTCGATGGCCTTCTGCATCAGTTAGGTTGTGGGAGAGATGCTAGGAATATGAAATACCTCCGAGTATAATGTCCTTGCAAGAAGATCTTGTTTTCTTGCTTTGATTTGTATCCTCAGCATCCAGCTGTAGGGATATTTACTGGACCTGAGAGTTCCTTGAGCCGATTACACCCAAATGACAGAACTCTTCCTACCAACACAAGCTGCCCCCTCTGCAGCTTATCATTTTATATAAGACTGTGCATAGATGTTTTCTTTTCTTATTTTTCTCTCTTTTTTTTTGAAGCAATTTGATTTGCATGACTTGTCCAGGATCACACAGCCAGTAACTGTTAAACATCTGAGGTCACATTTGAACTCATCCTCCTGCCTTCCCGGCTGGGGCTATCCACTGTGCCACTTCCCCTGGTTTTAAGTTTTAATATCTTCAAACTTCACCCTTTATAGTTTCCTGAAGCACTCCAAGCTTGAGTGATTTTTACAGGGTCACAAAGAGGGTACAAGTCAGAGACAGGAGTCAGAGACAGGACTTGAACCCAGGTCCCTCTGACTCTGAGGCCAGCTCTCTATACTATTCTCCCTTTCTTAGTTCACCCATAGTAGGCAGTTAATAAACCATTGTGTACTGAGTGATTGGATTGTTTTATGTGCAAAAAGAGAAAGGAAGAGCCCTTGGTGCTCTGAGACATTTTGTAAAAAAATATATATATATATATATATGTATCCTTTTCCAGGGGGAGGAGGCCCAAGCCTGCTTCTGCACAAGAGAGCCCAAGAGAGATGGGAAGGGAGCAAAAGCTGTTTAATGCAGAAGTCCCACATCAGGGGAAGTTGGGCTCCTGACACTCCCTGGGTGTATCTGTGAATTCTCAAGAACCAGAAAGACTTACCCTCAGAGACATGGGATAAAAGGTTTGTTTTTCAATTTAACAGCTTCCTCTCCTGAGCTAGGTGAATTAATTTTTCTCTAACTTTTCACTTTCATGTAATCAATGTTTATGAATTTTATCTTTTATAATTCTTTCTCTCCCTCGTTAGGTTAAGGAGTCTTATCCACAGCTATGAGAGGGACATGATCTGTTTCTCTTTTCACTTTTTGATGGCGTGATCTGAAATATAAAAGTCACATATCTATTTAAAATGTAGTGAAAGATATGGGTCTAAGTCTAATTTCTACCATGATGCCTTTCAGTTTTCTGATGCTCAATGAGCTAGTGTTCAATAAACCTGAAAAAATAAATATTTAGGAAAGATCTCTGTTTTCAATAAAAACTGTCCAGAAAAGTGGGAAGCATTCTGGGAGAAATGAGACACAGAACAATATCTTATACCACATTCCTTTGTATATTCTGAATAGCTATCTGACCTTCATATTTGAGATCACACCATCAAAAAGTTAGAGGAGACACAGATCATGCGCCTCTCAGCCCTATGGATGAGACTTATTCTGAACCAAACAAGGGCGAGAAGGAAGTTTATGAGATAAAATACATAGCTCTGATTACATGAACTTGAAAAGTTTCTAGATAGACAAACTTAATTCACCTAAAATAAGAAATGACCTACCTGATAAATTGAAAACAAAAACAAAAACAAAACAACTTTGTATCAAATGTCTCTGATGTTAAGTCTTTCTGGTTGAGACTTCATAGCTACACCCAGGGTGTGTCAGCAGCTCAACATTCCCTCATGGGGATTTCCACATAAAACCAGCCTTTTCTCTCCTCCTGTCTCCCTTGGGCTCTTTATCACCCGTGGAAGCAGGCCTGTGCTTTCTACCCCTGGATTCACACACACAGTGACAGAGAAAAACAGATGTGGAGACAGAGACAGAAACAGACAGAGACACAGAGAGAGAAGCAGAGACACACAGAGAGATACAGATACGGACAGACCGGAGATAGACACACAGAGAAAGAGAGGGACAGAGAAAAAGAGACTGGGAGAAAGACAGATAGAGACAGAGGCAGAGAGAAACAGAGACAGATTGAGAGAGATGGAGACAGAGATACAAAGAGAGATAGAAATAGAAAGAGACAGCAAAAGAGAGAGATAGGGAGAGACAGAGATAGAGGCATTCAGAGACAGACATATTGACACAGACAGGGAGACAAAGCACACAGACACACAGACACACACACACAAAGAAACAAAAAGACATAGACAAAGACACAAAGAGAGAAACTGAGAAAGAGAGAGGCAGAGACAGAGAGAAACGGACAGAGAGATAGAGAAAAATACACAGACACAGACAGATGGAGACAGAGATAGAGACAGGAAGAGACAGAGTCAGAGAGAGACAGAGACAGTGCGAGAGACAGATGCAGAGAGACAGAGATAGAGAAAGACAAGGATAGAGAGAGAGGAGACAGGAGACAGACTCATACACGGAGAGACAAATATAGAGACATACAGTGAGAGCCAGAGGGACAGAGTCACAGAGATAGATGACAGAGAGACCCACACATACACACACTCAGAGACAGAAAGAGCCAAAGAGACAGAGACAAAAACAGAGACAGAGAAAAAAAGAGAAAGACAAAGACAGAGACAGTAGACAGAGACAGAGACAGAGAGCCAGATGACAGAGAGACACACATATACACTCACAGAGACAGAAAGACACAGAAGACAAAAGAAAGAGAGACAGAGACAGAGAGAGAAATAGACAGACAGACAGACCGAGCCAAATAGACACAGATAAAAAGACAGAGACAGAGACAAAAAGACAGGAAACTAGGAGAAGGAGAGACAGAGAAACAGGAGACACACACACACAGAGACAACTAGAGACAATGTGAATTTTTATATCAAATCCGTGCAAACGTGGACGGGTCCATTTTTGTCTTTGTGTTCCCAGCACTCAGTGAGGAGCCTGGCAAATAACAGGCGCCAAATTAATGCGTTTTGGTGGATTAATTGACATTTAAAAATATAACACGGTCTCTTGCTGCCATCTGGTGTCCAACGTCGGAACAACAGATAAGCTTAGCAGTATGCGCGCCGTCCTGTGGCCGGCTGCGGTATTACACATTCAGTCTGCCATCCAGTGTCCAAACCCTGGTATTGCACTTAGGCTCATTTTAAATCCCAGATTTTCTGCATTTTCACTGACAGGACCCACTTAGGGCCCATTGAGGCGACCTGAAGGGAGCAGAATGGAGTCCAAGGGAAGGGGGAATTCTGGGAGGGGAGGGGAGTGATGGATTCCTTCTGTGTCAGTGGGAATTCACGTTAAATGCATCCACTCCGATTCTTTACCCCATAAAGTCCCGCATCCACAATTAGATCACCCAGAAGCGGGGACAGCCCCCAGGGGGTTTCAGTCCCCAATGGCCCATGGCCCATCCACAAGGCCCATTCTCAGGGGAAACAAACCCAGGGGAAACAGCCGATGATTTTAATGATAATTCTTAACTTTGAAGGAACTTAGAAATAAATATCCCAAGGTGGACTGAAGTGTGACCTTTATTAAACCAAGCAGGCAAAGGACTATTTGTCTAGGTTTCAGGGCTTCTCCAAGAATTCATCATGTTGTATTACTTTATAAATAAGGTTTTTTTGATTAAGTGAGGGGACTCCTTTGATCCTTGTAGTAAGAAGCCAAACAGGGATTTGAATCCAGCTCCTCTCCCTCCAGTGCAGTATTCTTACCAATGGACTGTGTTGTCCATCTCTGTCCCTCTGTGGCTCTCCATGCTGAACAGAGCTGCTCCTGTTGCCTTTCAGTCACCTCCTGCCTCATTTCCCACATCCCTGAAGCTCTTCCATGTGAATAAAGGGGGCTCCTAGTCACAGACTTGGGCCCAGAGGAAATCCCGGAGGCCATCTAGTCTCTCCTTCCTCTGACAGAGACCGAGGAAGATGAAGAGTTTTTGCCTGAGATGATGAAGCTGGGAAATGTCCTGAGGAAGGATTTGAACCCAAATCTTTCTGACTCCAAGGTTAGCGGTGCAGCTAGGAGATCCTGCTCCCTCATACCTCTCATCCCCAAGTGGTTCCTTTCACATCAATTCATTCCCTTCTGAAATTTTAAGAGAAAAAACAGTTTTCCCCCAAATACAAAGTTCTGTGTAGATGCCTGTGAGCCCTCACTGAACTCTTGGGTTTTCTGCCCATTGCCTGGTACTGTGTCATGAAGGAGGCCTTTGCCCCAAACTTTTACTGAAAGGGACAGGTTGGAAAGGCTTTCTGGGACAACTCGGATGATAATGGATATCTACAGGTTAAACACAATGGTCACTCCCTCAGGAAAAGTAATTGAGACCTTCTGTAAGTATGTTGTCACATGAACACTTAGAAACAGTGTCTCTACCCTTGGCAAACCTATGGATGACAAGTCCTAGTTCCTGTTCAGAGAAGATTCTGGAATACAGTGGGAAAGGGGGAGGGCTGACTCCCCTTGACAGCTAGCCCTGGTAGGCAAGTAAATAACAGGAATATAATGGAATATTAAATAGCAAAAGTTCAATGATCATGGATGCAGTTGGCTTGTTACAGATGGCTCCTTTCTTCCTTTGGATACTTTGCCTAGATTGAATAATACTCACGTAAGTCCCAAAAGGGGCTCAGGTAACCTGGCAGCATATTGTCGTCCTACTCTTAGAATAAATTCAGTCTGTAAAATCTGGCTCAGTACATCCCTTCCTTCTTAACCATTCCCACATTCAGAGAGAGAGAGAGAGAGAGAGAGAGAGAGAGAGAGAGAGAGAGAGAGAGAGAGAGAGAGAGAGAGAGAGAGAGAGAGTGAGTCGTCATGCTCCCAAGTGACATAATAAAAGAGCAAAAAACCAATCGTCCATAACAACTGAGCCCAAGTTGTGACCATTCCCGAGGGAAACAAACCCCCATTTTTCATAGTTCTGCTATGCTATGTGAACAAAATGACAAAAACTTTGACCAGGATGCCATGTGCTGTCTGTTTTCCTGGAGATCTGAGGATCTCCCTGAGATGACAGATCTGTCAGGGGTTTTCAGCAAAGGACTCCAAAATGCTCTGGAGACATCAGCTGATCTCACTGGATAACCAGTCTGAGGCAGGAAGGTTACATGACTTGTCCAGGATCACAAAGCCAGTAAGAATTCAGGGCCAGGACTGTCCATGGTGCCATTCAGCTGCTCCCGGTTTTAAATTTTAATGTCTTCAAACTTCCCTAAGGCTTTTGGAAATCCTTTACAGTGTTCTGAAGCACTGAAAGGTTGAGCAGTTTTGTCCAGGGCGACAAAGAGAGTACAAGTCAGAGACAGGAGTCAGAGACAGGACTTAAAGCTAGGTCCCTCTGAGTCTAAGGCCAGCTCTCTATACTATTCTCCCTTTCTTTCTTGGCCCACAGTAGGCACTTACTAAACCATTCTGTATTGATTCATTGGATTCTGTTAAATGAAAAAAAGAAAAGGCTCTTTGTGCTCAGAGAAATGTTGTTAAAAGAAATCTTATCCATTTCCAGGGTAGGAGGCAAAAGCCTGCTTCCCCAGGTGGTAAAGAGCCCAAGGGAGACGGGAGGGAGCAAAGGCTGTTTAATGTGGCAGTCCCCACATCAGGGAAAGTGGGGGCTCCTGACACATCCCTGGGTATATCTCTGAATTCTCAAGAACCAGAAAGACTTACCATCAGTGACATTGGATACAAAGTGTTTTCTTTTTCAGTTTAACAGCTTCCTTTTCTAATAAACTAGGTGCATTAATTGTTATCTTTTCAATTTCTTGTAATCAAAGTTTATGTATTTTATCTTTTATAATTCCTTCTCTCCCTTTTTAGGTTAAGAATAAGTCTTATCCATAGCTGTGAGAGGGATATAATCTGTTTTTCTTCTAAATTTTTGATAGTATGATCAAGGTGAAATATCTAGTTAAAATATAGTATAAGATATTGGTCAAAATCTAATTTCTCCCAGAATGATTTCATATTTTCTGAGAAGTTTTTATTGAAAAAAAAAAAGTGTTCTTTACGAAATAATTTATTTTTTACTACTTTATGGAGCATTAGCTCTTTGAGCAACACTGTTTCTTACACTCCCTTGCCAATCTGTGCCATTTATCTACCTCCCTCATCTAGGCTCTTCTACCTTTCTATTTTTTTTTAAAAAGCCTTTTATTTTCAAAACATATACATAGAAAGCTTTCAACATTCACCCTTAGAGAATCTCGTGTTCCAAATTTTTTTCACCCTCCCTTCCCTGTACCTCCCCTAGATGGCACCTAATCCAGTAGATGTTGAACATGTGCCATTCTTCTCTACATAGTTCCACGATTATGTTGCACAAGGAAAATCACATCAAATGGAAAAGAAAATGAAAATGAAAAAATGCAAAGCAGCAGCAATTAAAAATGTGACAACACTGTATTGTGATGCGCATCCAGTTCGCACAGTCCTCTCTCTTGGGGGCATATGGCTCTCTTGGTCACAAGAGCATTGGAACTGGCCGGAATCAAGTCCCTGCTGAAAAAAACCATGCACATAAGATTTGATCATCATATAATCTTGCTGCTTCTGCATACAATATTCCTTCCATTCTGTTCATGTCACCCACCACCAGTTCATGTAAGTGTCTGCCGGCCTCTCTAAAATCATTCTCTTGCTCATTTCTTACAAAACAATAATATTCCATAACATTCATATACAACACCTCATTCAGCCATTCTCCAACTGATGGGCATCCACTCAGCTTCCAGTTCCTTGACACTACAAAGAGGGCTGCCACAAACATTTTTGCAGATGTGGGTGCTTTTGCCTTTTTAAAGATCGGGGGTAGTAGCCCCATAGAAACCCTGCTGGGTCAAAGGATATGCACACTTTGATAGCCATTTGGGCATAGTTCCAACTTGATCTCCAGAATGGTTGGATCTGCTCACAACTCCACCAACAATGTATCAAGTGTACCAGTTTTCCTACATCCCCTCCAACATTCTTCATTATCATATTTTCTGTCATCTTAGCCAATCTTGGAGGTGTGTAATGGTGTCTCAGAGGTGTCTTAATTTGCAATTCTCTGACCAGTAGTGATTTAGAGCATCTATTCACATGACTAGAAATCGTTTTATATCTTCATCTGAAAGTTGTCAGTCCATGTCTTTGACCATTTATCAATTGGAGTATGGCTTTGGTTCTGATACATTTGTGTTAATTCTCTATATATTTTAGAAATGAAGCCTTCATCAGAACTATTAAAGGTAAAAATGTTTTCCCACTTTATTGCTTCCTTTCTAATTTTGTCTGCATTATTTTTGTTTGTATAAAACTTTTTAACTTAATATCAAAATTATCCATTTTGGGGTCAATAATGAGCTCCAATTCTTCCTTGTTCACAGATTCCTTTCTTTTCCATAGAGGTGAGAAGTAAACTTTCCCATGTTCTTCTACTTTGTTTATAAAATCACTATGTCTAAATCATGAACCCATTTCGACCTTATCTTGGTATTTGGTGTTAGGTGTGGGTCCATGGTTAGTTTCTGCCATACTAGGTTCAAATTTTCCCTTCCTAGCCAATAAGATTTTAATGACTGCTTCTTTATAACATAGTTTTAATTCTGGCACAGCTAGGCTACTTTCACTGGCATTTTGTTTTCATTAATTCCATTGAAATTCTTGACCTTTTGTTTTTTCAGGTGAACTTTGTTTTTTTTTTTTTTCTAGATACGTAAAATAAGTTCTTGGGAGTTTGCTTTGTACAGCCCTTAAAAAGTAGATTAATTTAGGCAGTATTGTAATTTTTATAATATTCTCTTGGCCTACCCATGAGCACTTGATATGTTTCCAACTGATTAGATCTGACTATTTGTGTGGAAAGTGTTCATATAGTTCCTGAGTTTCCCTTACCAGAAAGATTCCAAAAAATTTTTAGTATTGTTAGGTTAAGATTTATGATTTGCGCCTCCAAATGGCTCGCTCCCACAAGACCTGAGATACCAAGTTGTATGAAAATTTTTAATAAGAATGAATTATAAAAAGGGAAACAAGAGTTGATAGTGCACTTCTTACAACAAAAGCACTTAAAGCATTTCATGATTCATATAACTAGTACAGTACAAAGAGGTACATAGACCAGAGGGGGAGAGAAGAAAGAATACATCACTGATTCAGGGAAACACCAATTTGGCCGACCTTGCCCTGGGAATCCCGGGTCACAGGCCAGCAAGTCCCGACTGTGAGGGTCCCAGGCAGAGTATCCCCCCATGGCAGAGATTCCAATCGGGGTGTCGAGTTATTGTGACTTAAATAGCCCAAGGAACCAAGGTGGCCAAATGCCAGCAGTACTGACTTCACTTCCTTAAATGGGAACTTAAAATGAGAACTATTTGCACTGTGAATCTCCACTGGGCAGCCATAATGCAAAGTAGTAATATCCAACGTTTAACATGCATTCTTTGAGGTTGCCCTCTTATCCGTGCAGGCTATTAATACTCCAGAACAGGGGTTCTCAAACTATGGCCACCAGCCAGATGGGGCCCGCTGAGTATGCAGCCCTCAGGGTTATGGCAAATGGGCTGAGGGGCGGAGACAGTTTTTGTTTTCACTATAGTCCGGCCCTCCAACAGTCTGAGGGACAGTCAACTGGCCCCTATTTAAAAAGTTTGACGACCACTGCTCCAAAATGTGGGTCCACGCAAGTGCAGGCTTATTGACATCCCTGGCTTCTAAGTAACGGTCCACTCTACTTGATTTTGCCAAATGTGTGCAGGCAGACTTCCTCTCCCAATTCCCTCTAGTATGCTATGGGGGAAAGGATTCTTTCTCTATGGGTGACCCTGTACACATTGATCAGTCATTTGTCTCACTACAGAAAGAGGGATAGATATTCCCCTAGTAAGGGCCCACCTGCAGGAAGCTGGGGGTCCCAAAGGTCCTGCGGTTACATGGAGCCTTCTGGCCTTTTGCCACAGTTCTTCAGTCGTGTCTGGAATGATTCTCCTGGTTCCAGCTTGGCCAACCCATGCACATGTGCCTGATACTCATGTTCCGGAGTGTTCTATGTGCATCTACAAGAAAACTGAAGTGTTAGTATTTTGAGCCCGGTCCCATGTGTCTTTGCACATCTCATCTCCCCAGACTTGTTTCCATACAAGTCCCAGTCTTGTTATGCCGGACAGGCATCCATGTGGTTATTCTGATAAGGTCAAAAAGAGAAAGCCCAAGATACAAATAAGTGACGGGAAATTCCTGTCTTAGGAGAAGTCAAAGGAGATAACTTGAGACAAATGATTAATAGAATTTTAGAAATTCCTCTCTTATTTACAAATCTCTCCGGAACCTCTTGGATAACATCTCTATACAGACTTTGTTTTATGACTCTGATTACGTATAAAATGAATTTCTGAAATTGTATTCCTCGCCCTCGGTATCCTTGCCTTGTGCCCGCCAACTTGTTGTGGCATCCTGGCCCTTTCCAGGCAGGTCTGGCCTTTAAGTTCCCTGGAGGTCAAATGCCTGCCTATCCCTTTACTATCAATAAAGACTTTGTTTTAATACAGCATTGAGTAGCGAATTCATTGGCTATCCTTACCTGGCCTTGGTACTTTGGGGAAGGAGAGAGAGAGAGGTAATCAGACAACCAGAAAAGGAGCTGATCCAACTTAGATTAGAGCCTCAGTTTCTCCACATCAATTCCCTTTGCCCCGGAATCAGATGACACTGTCCTCCTTTCTCTCCTTCAATCACCTGAAATACAGCAACCAATGCAGCCCCCTGGCTGCTTCCCCCTTTTCTGGTAGTTTTAAGAGTAACTTTTGGGATAGATTATGAGAAACGGGCTTCCAGTGGCGTTCCTGTGCTCTGCATTTAGCAGGTCCGTCAGTAAAGCATGCAGGTTTGTTCTGGTCAGGGGAAAGGGTGTCAGATCCTCCAGAATTGCAGGTAACGGGCAGGCAAGGTACTTTAGGAGTCGGATGTTCTTTTCCAGCAGGTCTGAGGTTTGGGCGCTTCTGCTATCTTTTCATGCAAGACCGACGCCCCTGACTTTCAGTTTGTCCCGCTGCTGTGTACACCATTTCCATGTGATAATGCTAGATTCCTGAGCATGTCCGATTCGATGAGAGATGGGGATGCCCATAATCCAACTCCTAATGGGAATCTGGGGCCTCTCTATCACCTCATGATGGATGGTAAATGGTTCTGTTTCCACCAGGGCCCCATAAACCACCAGTAACTGTTATTGAAAGGGCCTGTCCTTGGAACCTGCATCAGGTCATTTTCTAGCCCCAAACCCTACTGGAACCTTTTTATCTCCCTGCTTTTGCCTGAGCTCCAGTTGCTGTAATCACTTGATGCAGAGACTTGTAATTCCACTGGCCCTTCCTTTAAGGGCCCCAAATCTCAGGCAGCTTGTGTTGCTCTTTTTGCTTCCTCCAAGGCTTTCTGCTCTTTTGTCCCCCATTCTAATTCTTACTTCTTTCTGGTGACTCTAGATAAAGGCCCCAAATGAGGTATTTGATTCCTCCAATATGCAGCCAAACGTGTACAGTTTGGAGCTTCCTGGTCAGTAGTGAGAGGAAGGAAATCTGCTCTCTTTGGCTTAGCCTTAGGTAAAACTTCCCAGTGTGCCACATTGATTCTTGATTGATTCTTTGTATAATTATATCATCTGTGCAGTGGGTTAAATGTATTTTATCAAGTTTTAGCGCATCTAGATGTCCTGTCAGGACCTTGTGACAGATGGCAGGGCTGCGTTTATGACCCTGGTGTGGGCGAGTAAAAGTGTGCTGTCGCCCTGGCCAGGTCAAAGTAAATTGGTCCCATGGAGCAGGATCTATGGGAATGGGGAAAAAGGCATTAGCCGGATCAGTTACTCCCTGGGTGTGTTTGGAGAGCTCCAGTGAAGGTAATGGGGACTGTACCTGCTGCCTATACTCATAATGATAATTATTCAGTTGCCTGTAACCTACTGTCTTTCTCCAAGACCCGTCTGACTTCCCTACTGGCCATATTGGATTATCCCACTGGGTGCTGGTAGCGACCAACACCCCTGCTGCGGGGTACTCCTCTATAGCAGAAGTTACTTCTTCCTGTGCCCCAGGATTCTATACTGCCGCAGTGCAATCTTCGTTGAGGGTACTGGGAAATGAATGGAGGCAGAGTAACTTTGCCGACCACTACTGAAGCAGTGTAGACTTTTCTTTCAGCAAACTGATTCTTTCCCTCCGGGGGTCGGGTCGTCGTCCCTCTCAGAATATCTATACCAACCATGTATTCTGGCATCGGTCTGGTTACCACAGACCATTCTCACTTTGGGAATTATCCAGTTTTCATTTGGAGATTAGCCTGAACTGCCTTAACTTCTGAACCCTGGATCCGGAAATGGCTACGGGAGTTCCCCTTTTGAATTTTGTTGGGTTGCTGTATATTAGGGTGGTTTTGGGCTTGCGTGTCTTAGGGCACTAACTGTGGTACTAGAGCCGTGTGTCCAACAGATCGCTCCTCTTATGTTAGACCCATAATGTTTCCGAGTCATCCTTCCTACAGGGGCCTGGCCTTCGTCCTCTTCTCCTCTTAAATGCTCCAGACTGGGATATAGTGAAGGTCAAGCACGGGGAGTCACCTTGGGAGCAGCTGTCATTTCTCTAGCATTCTTTTCTCTTTTTCTCCTGTACATCTGCTTCCTTTCAGAGGCTGCAATTCCTTCAGTCTCCTCCCTTTTACTCCTGCTTTTAGTATGGAGGCAAATAATTCTCGCCTAGACAGTCTGAGTGCTGTTAATGGGCCCAGGCCAATCATCACTGCCTGTAGGAGCAAGACCTTCAGAATGGCTGAATAAGTTTTGGTATATGAAAGTAATCAAATATGATTGCTCTATAAGACATGATGAGAAAGATGATTTCACAGAGGCCTGGGGAGACTTAGATGAACTGAGCTGAGTAAAGTGCCAAGAACCCAGAGAATAGAGTATACAGCAGCAGCAAGATTATATGATGAGGGGCAGCTAGGTGGTCCAGTGGTTAGAGCGCCAGCCTTGAAGTCAGGAGGATCTGAGTTTAAATCTGCTCTCAGACAGTTAATACTTCCTAGCTGTGTGACCCTGGGAAAGTCACTTAACTCCAATTGCCTCAGGAAAAAAAAAAAGATTATATGATGATCAATTTTGATGCCCATTGTTCTTTTCAGCAATGAGATGATATAGATCAGTCCCAAGGATCTTGTGAGGAAGAGAGCTGCCCCCAGAGAGAGGAATGTGCGAACTGAGTGTGGATCCCAATATTTTGTTTTCACTTATTTTGTTGCTGTTTGTTTGTATTTTGTTTTCTTTGTTATTTTCTTTTCCATTTCATGTGATTTTCCTTATGCAGCATAATTGTGGAACTATATAGAGAAGAATGCCACATGTTCACCATCTATTGGATTAGTTGTCATCTAGGGGAGGTGGGGAGAAGGGAGGGTGAAAAAAATTTGGAACACAAGGTTCTGCAAGGGTGAATGTTGGAAACTATCTTTGTATATGTTTTGAAAATAAAAAGCTTTTTTAAAAAGAGAGGTAGAACGGCCTAGATAAGGGAGATAGATAAATGGAACAGATTGGCAAGGGAGAATCAGAAACCGTGATGCTCAATAACTTAGTGTTCGATGGACCAGAAAAAAATAAATTATTTCAGAAAGAACTCTTTTTTTCAATAAAATCTGCTCTGCAAATGGAAAAGCATTCTGGGAGAAATTAGACTTAGACCAATATCTTATACTACCTTTTAAATAGATATCATACCATTAGAAAGTTAAAAGAGAAACAGATCATGTACCCCTCACAACTATGGACAAGACCTATTCTTAACCTAACAAGGGAGAGAAGGAATTATAAAAGATAAAATGCATAAACTTTGATAACATGAAAGTGAATAGTTAGACAAAAGTCAATTAACCTAGGATAAGAAAGGATGCTGTTAAATTGAATGAAAAAACAAAACAAAACAAAACAACCTTTGTAGCACATGTCTCTGGTGGTAAGTCCTTGGGGTTCTTGGGACTTCATAGCTATACCCAGGGGTGTGGCAGTTCCCTCATGTGGGGCTTCCACACTAAACAGCGTTTGCTCTCCTCCCATCTCCCTTGGGCTCTTTAGCACCTGGGGAAGCTTGTACCTCCTACTGCTTGAAAAGGATAAATTTTTAAACTTTTTTTTACAAAATCTCTCTGACAACAAAGGGCCCTTTCACTTTTGGCATGTAAAACACTCCAATAAATCAATACAGATCAGTTATTTAAGGGCCTACTAAGGCTACCTTCATTTGCATTGTGATTCATTAATTCCCTTGAAATTCTAGACCTTTTATTCTTCCAGATGGATTTTGTTATTAAGGTTTTTTAGCTCTGTGGGGTAATGTCTTGGGAGTTTGCTGCAAATGGCACTAAATAAGTGGATTCATTTAGGCAGTATTGTCATTTTATTCTATTTGCTCAGTCTACCCAGAAGCTCTTGTTATGTTTCTAACTGATTAGACCTGACTTTATTTGCATGGAAGAGTTTTGGAGTTGTGTTCACATAGATCCTGACTTTCCCTTGGCAGATAGATTCCCAAATATTTTATACTATGGACAGTTACTTTAAATGGAATTTCTCTTTGTGTCTCTTGCTGTTGGACTTTGTTGGTAACATAGAAAAATGGGGATGATTTATGTGGATTTATTTTGTATCCTGCAACTTTGCTACAGTTGTGAAGAATTGTCTCTAATAGTTTTTTATTTTTTCATTTATGTTCAAAGTCATATAAAGTGTGGGCACAGAGGGTCCCTTTGGATACCATAAAAATCATCAGTCCAGAGCCAATGGCAAGCGCCACGTGCAGTGGGAATATATTAGCCTCTCTCCCCATAAATTCCCCTGCGTGTCATACATGGCGTCACTGCCCAGATATCAGGCTCTTCGGGGTCTAAAGCACAGATTCTCACGTCCCCCAGAACAGTTTGAGATGGCTCTGGATGAGCTAAAAATCCCAGTAATATAAAAGGAGGAAATGCAAGGCTGAAAAGATAGGCGAAGAAGAAAGGAACTTATTCCTGTTTAGAAAATAATATCCCGTAGTGACTATTCAGTGACCCTGGAACGTAGACAGATAGTCCTTTGTGTGCTTGGTTTAATAAAGGTCACACTTCAGTCCATCCTGGGATATTTATCTCTAAGTTCCTTCAAAGTTAAGAATTATCATTAAAATGATCGGCTGTTTCCCCTGTGTTTGTTTCTCCTGAGATTGGCCCTTGTGGATGGGCCACGGCCCCTTTGGGGACTGAAACCCCCTGGGGGCTGTCCCCGCTTCTGGGTGAGCTAATTGTGGGTGCGGGATTTTTATGGGGTAAAGAATTGGAGCGGGTGCATTTAACGTGAATTCCCTCTGACATGGAAGGAATCCATCACTCCCCTCCCCTCCCAGAATTCCCCCTGCCCTTGGACTCCATTCTGCTCCCTTCAGGGCGCCTCAATGGGCCCTAAGTGGGTCCTGTCAGTGAAAATGCAGAAAATCTGGGATTTAAAATGAGCCGAAGTGCAATACCAGGGTTTGGACACTGGATGGCAGACTGAATGTGTAATACCGGAGCCGGCCACAGGACGGCGCGCGTACTGCTAAGCTTACCTGTTGTTCCGACTTTGGACACCAGATGTCAGCAAGAGACCGTGTTATATTTTAATATATCAATTAATCCACAAAGAAAGCATTAATTTGGCGCTTGTTATTTGCCAAGCTCTTCACTGAGACCTGAGAACACAAAGATAAAAATGAAACAGGCCCCGTTTTCAACGATTTGACATGTAAATGCATATTATCTCTCGTTATCTGTGTGTCTGTGTGTCTCTTTATCCATCCTGTTTTCTGTCTCTGTCTCTCTCTGTATTTGTCACTCTGTTTTTCTGTGTTTCTGTCTGTATGTCTCTGTCTCTCTTTCTGTCTCTGTTTGTCTCTGTCTCTTTGTCTCTGTCTTTCTCAATGTGTGTATGTCTCTGTCTCCTATCTCTCTGTTTCTCTCTCTGTTTTTGAATGTCTCTGTCTCTCTTTTTCTCCCCCTCCCCAACTGTCTCTAACTCTTTCTGTTGTTCCTTTCTTTCTCTTTCAATTTTTCTGTCTCTCTCTCTGTCTCTCTTTCTCTCTTTGTCTTTCTCTGTGTCTCTGTCTCTCGCTGTCTCTTTCTTTTGTCTTCTCTCTCTCTCTCTGTATGCATGTGTGTCTCTCTCACCTGTACTTCTATCTCTTTTTCTCTTTGTCTCTCCATGTGAATGTTTCTGTCCTAGTCACTTTCTGTCTCTATCTCTGTATCGCTCTGTCTCACTTTCTTTCTTTGTCTCTTTTTTTTTGTCTCTGCCTCTCTGTCTCTGTCTCTGTTTTTGAATGTCTCTGTCTCCCTCCCCAACTGTCTCTAACTCTTTCTGTTGTTCCTTTCTTTATCTTTCAATCTTTCTCTCTGTCTCTCTATCTCTGTCTCTCTTTCTCTCTTTGTCTTTCCCTGTGTCTCTGTCTCTCGCTGTCTCTTTCTTTTGTCTTCTCTCTCTCTCTCTCTGTATGCATGTGTGTCTCTCTTACCTGTACTTCTATCTCTTTTTCTCTTTGTCTCTCCATGTGAATGTTTCTGTGCTAGTCACTTTCTGTCTCTGTCTCTGTATCGCTCTGTCTCACTTTCTTTCTTTGTCTCTTTTTTTTGTCTCTGCCTCTGTCTCTGTTTCTTTGTCTCTTTCTTTTTGTCTCTGCCTCTCTGTCTCTGTCTCTGTTTCTATGTCTGTCTCTTTCTTTCTTTCTGCCTTTGCCTGTCTGTCTCTGTTTCATTGTCTCTTTTTGTCTCTGTCTCTTTTTGTCTGTCTCTTTTTCCTCTTTCTGCCTTTGTCTGTCTCTTTCTCGCTGTCTTTGTCTCTCTCTCTCTAACTCGCTCTGTCTCTGTGTGTGTCTTTGTCTCCTGTCTCTCTGTCCTTGTCTCTCTGACTCTGCCCTCTGTCTCTGTTTCATTGTCTCTTTCTTTTTGTCTCTGACTCTCTGTTTCTGACTCTATTTCTATGTCTGTCTCTTTCTCTCTTTCTGCCTTTGCCTGTCTCTTTCTCGCTGTCTTTGTCTCTCTTTCTCTAACTCCCTCTGTCTCTCTGTGTGTCTTTGTCTCCTGTCTCTCTGTCCTTGTCTCCCTGTCTCTGCCTCTGTCTTTTTATCTCCCTGTCTCCCTCTCTGTTTCTGTCTCTCTGTCTATCATTGTCTCTCTCCCTGTCTCTGTATCTCTGTGTCTCTCTCTGACTTTGTCTCTCTCTGTTTCTGTTTCTCCCCCTTTTCCTCCCGGACATCCTCCCTTCTCTGTTTCTTTCCCTCTGTCTGTTCTCTCTGTCTGTCTCTGTCTATTTCTATCTCTCTGTCTCTGAAACTGTCTTTCTTTGTCTCTGTCTCTCTCACCTCTTTCTTTTTCTCTATTTCTCCCCCTCATTCTCTGTTTCTGTCTTTATCTCCCTGTCTCTATATCTGTCTTTCTCTATGTCTGTCTCTTTCTTTGTCTCTCTCCCTCTCTCTGTCTCTGTCTCTATCTGCATCTTTCTGCCTCTGCTTCTGTCTTTATATCTGTCTTTCTCTATATTTTTCTGTCTGTCTCTTTGTATCTGTCTGTTTTTCTCTGTCTTTATCTGTCTTTCTATGTCTATCTCTCTTTCTCTGTCTCTGTCTCTCTGTATTTGCATGTCTTTGTGTCTCCCTCTCTGCATCTCTCTTTGTTTTTCTGTCTCTATATCAGTCTTTCTCTGTCTCTGTCTCTGTCTCTCTTTCTATCTATGTCTTTCTCTTTCTTTTTGTCTCTATCTGCCTCTTTTTATCTCTATCACTCTTTCTCTGTCTCTATCTCTAGGTCTCTGTATCTGTTATTCACTGTCTACATTTTCCCTTGACAGAGATCTGCTTCAGATGACCATTTTGGCTCAACTCCCCTCCGGCTTCAGCCCCCCCCAGTGTGGCTGTCCCCACTCAGGGCCTTCCCTTTAATGGTGCCTTCCTCCTTGCTCTAGTTACTTCCATTCAGCATAGCCAGTCAGGCAATGACCTTTAACCCACCTCATGAAGGATTTCCTTTCTCCTGCTTAATTGGGAACTTGTCTTCTTGCTTAGTCTGTCTGCTCCCCTCCTCTATTTCATATTTCCCATTCCTGGGGTCCATTGTCCCCCTTCATTTGGGCTATAACTTATTGACCTAAAAATCTACCTTTTGTCAAAGAGAACGGCCAAGGTGAATTTGTCACTGTGTCATTTTGGACTCAGTATTGCTATCCCAGCCATATCATAAGGAGGCACGAAGAGGATCATGGGTAAGAAACAGCAAGCATTGTACTCCGGAATTACTGTAGGATTTTCAGAGAGACGTCAAGAATGAGAAAACTGGAAAGCTTTGAATGGGTCAGGTGTTAAAGGACTCGAATGCCCCAAAGTGAATTTTATATTTAATCTTGGAGCTAATGGGGAGCCCCTGCAGTTTATCGGGGGCTGATATGATCAGAGCCGCCCTTTAGGAAGACTATTTGGCCTGCTGAGCCTCTCCTGGATTTGGTGTAGAGAGAGATTTTACACAGTATGGGCAACTAGAAAGCCTTGTAAGAGTCCAAGGAAGAGGTGATGAGGGTCTGAAGCAGGGAGGTTTGGGGTGAGAGAAGTGACAAGATTAGGCGACTGATTGGATTTGTGCAGAGGGAGAAGGAGAAGTGGAGGATTTTGAAGCTTTGGGGGGGGGCGGGGAAAATGCTGAGGGGAAGCAAGATGGTGAAGTGGTGAAAGTAATGGACATGAAGATTACTGGGATCCTAGAAAGTAATGCTGGTAGTGACACGGCTTATGCTGAGGCAGGGATCCTGGGAGGGTGAGGGAGATGATGGGTATGGGCACGTCCGGGGGTTTCACAGTGAGAGCAGAGATTGAGAAGTCTGTCTGTAGGGAAGGGACAGTGATACTGTTGGGGTAGGAATACAGTTTTCCTGGCAATGAGAGAGTAACGCTGGCGGTCCTGTTGTTCCAGGGCTGACTGTTTTAGTACCAATATTAATTGGGGTATATAGGTCCCAGTGCTGATGATAGTGAGAGAAAGGCGATGATGATAGAGGCGGGAAAGCAACACAAGTCCGAACATGGCAGTGAGAGCATTTGTGTTGTGACCATGATTATGGTGATGTGACCCCAAATTGGGCAGGAGACAACCAAGGTGTGCCAGGTGAAGAGCTGTCCTTGGAGCTGGGAAGCCTGGAGGCGAGTTCCTCCTGTGACAGACACTGCTTCTATGAGCCTTTCAGTTCTCCTGGTAATTCTTGAACTCAGGACGGCAGAAACCTTGCTGACCCACAGGGCTGTGTAACTAGGTAGAGCCTCCAATAAGCACTCTGTTATTAGAACTTTGAGGACAGCGGGAAAGTTCGTTGGGGGGTTTAGAATTGCTCCTAATTGTTGTGCTGTGCTGATACTGTCTCAGAGCATCTTTATTAAAAGATGCTATTGGACACACAATGGATGTAATGGAGCAATGTACCCTATAGAGCTTCATGAGGAAACCATGAGTGGAAGGTCTGGGCTTTAAAAGTTGAAACACTCATTTCCTGAATCCCTTTCATTCTGAAGAACATCAGCTGTTTCAGCTGATGGGAAAATCCCTGAGATATTACTATTTGGCGTAAGGTAAGGAGGCTCATGTTCTGTGCAAATGTTTGGCTGCACGTGAGAAGATGCACATCTCTTTCACAGTTTCTATCAGTGTGAAATAAGCTTTAAAGCTGCAAAAACCCCAAACAGAACATCATTTTTTATGTTCAAAGTCACAGGGGATTTCTTTGGATGCCATAAAAATCATCTGTGCAGAGCCAATGGCAAGGGCCACGTGCAGTGGGAATATATTAGCCTCTCTCCCCATAAATTCCCCTGCGTGTCATGGCGTCACTGCCCAGATATCAGGCTCTTGTGGGTGTGAAGCACAGATTCCCACGTTCCCCAGGATAGTTTGATACGTACGATTCTGGATGAGCTAATAATCCCAGTGATATAAAAGGAAGAAATCAAAGGCTAAAATGATAGGTGAAGAAGAAAGGAAATTATTCTTATTTACTGGTGACATGATAATTTGTATGAGGAATAAGCCAAGACACTCAGTAAAACAACAGCTTCACAAAGTTGCAGGCTACAGAATAAGCATTCTTCTACTACTTTTTACCATGAAATCACCATGAAATCCTAGAGAATATGACACACAGGGAAATCTCATTCCAAATTGCTACAAAATACCTCAAGTGTCTGGGAACCCCTTTACCCAAGCACACAATGGTTTTGCATGACTACAATTACAAAATATTTTTACATAAACAAAAAATAAGTTTAAATAGAGGGAGGAATGTTTAATGTTGATGGCTAGGCCATGACAGTTTCATAAAAGTGGGAATAAATCCGAATTACTGCAAAGAATTAGTCCATGAAGTGGTCACAATATTTGAATTTGCATTGGATGTTTCCATGGGAATAAATCAGTGACTATATTTTATATAGTTCATATTATTGGATAACATGAATTTAAATACATGCAACACCTGTGGAGGATTTGTCATTTGCACCAATGGGGACCTAGCTGAAATGTCAAAGTTAATTGCAATTTTAAATTAGCTAAGGACTTCTCTAGGAAACTTGAGAAAATAAAGACCAAATGAATTTGGAAAACCAGAAGTTAATAAACATCAAGGGAAATGATGATGAGGGAAAAAATTAGAACCCGAGGTTTGGTGCGGGTGAATGAATGTTGGGGCCGTCTTAAGAGCTCCAAGTATATGAGCCCTTTGATCTCAGAGGTGAGAGGAATGAGGCGGGAAACTCACAGAGGGTGGACAGAGCTCCAGCTTATCATGCTGTACAGCCTGGTTGATGCACATTTTTGCAAGGGCGATCAGCGCATGAACAGTAGGTAATCCACCATCACCATTCAGAGAAGCAGCTCATGGGCTCTGAGTGTGCAAGGTATCTGCTAATGGGAGGAGAACGGATCCAGCCATCTAGCGTCTTGCTCACAGGCAACAGGCCCTGTCAAGGCATCCCTGCTCATTAGCAAATGCACTGTAACCCTCAGGCACAACCTATTCCTTTGACACACATCCACTGCTCCTTGTGGATCAGGGCACTTTTGCAATGTGGCAGAAACCTTAGTGTGAACCAATGGTCAGGGAGGCCTCAGTACTCCCTCTCACTGGGGTCCCATTCCCTTGTATGTGTTGAATATATTTTGAACATATATATATATTTTTAAAAATAAAAAGCTGTAACTTTAAAAAAAAACTTTTAAAAAATAGATAGTTAGATATATGGAACAGATTAGCTAGGATGAATCCGAAACCATAGTGTTAAATAAACAAATAAATAAATAAGTGAGTGTTCAATAAACAAGAAAAAATATTTAGGAAAGATCTCTGTTTTCAATAAAAACTGCTCAGAAAAGTGGGAAGCATTCTGGGAGAAATGAGACACAGACCAATATCTTATACCACATTCCTTTGTATATTCTGAATAGCTAACTGACCTTCATATTTGAGATCACACCATCAAAAAGTTAGAGGAGAAACCGATCATGCACCTCTCAGACCTATGGATGAGACTTATTCTGAACCAAAGAAGGGAGAGAAGAAAGTACAAAAGATAAAATGCACAGCTTTGATTACATGAAATTGAAAAGTTTCTAGATAGACAAAATTAATTCACCTAGAACGGGAGAGGAAGCTGTCAAATTGAAAAACAAACCTTTGTATCACATGTCTTTGGTAAATCTTTCTGATTCTTGAGTATTCACAGATATACCCAGGGTGTGTCAGGAGCCAAACTTTCCCTGATGTGGGGCTGCCACATTAAACAGCCTTTGTGTTCCTCCCATCTCTCTTTTGTTCCTTGTGCAGAAGCAGGCTTGGGCCTCCTACCCCTCACAGAGAATAATTTTCTTTTTTACAAAATCTCTCTGAGCACAAAGGGCCCTTTCACTTTTTGTATATAAAATAATCCAATGATCAATACAGAATGGTTCCTTAAGGGCCTACTAAGGCCACCTACATATGCATAGTGTTTCATTAATTCCCTTGAAATTCTTGACCTTTTGTTCTTCCAGAAGAATTCTGTTATTGTCCTTTTTTAGCTCTGTGAAGTAATGTCTTGGGAGTTTCCTTGGTAAGGCCCCAAATAAGTGGATTAATTTAGGCAGTATTGTCATTTTTATTACATTTGCTTGGCCTACCAATGAGCACCAACTCATTACATCTGACTTTATTTGTGTGGAAAGTGTTTTGGAGTTTTCCTCATAGAGTTCCAGACTTTCCCTTGACAAGTAGACTCCCAAATGTTTTATAATATTGACAGTTATTTTAAATGGAATTTCTCTTTGTATCTCTTGCTGCTGGACTTTGTCTGTAGTAGTATGTAAAAATGCTGATGATTTATGTGGATTTATTCTGTATCCTCCAACTTTGCTTAAGTTGTGAAAAATTGTTTTCAGTAGTTTTTTAACTTATTTCTTAGGATTCTCTGTTATCATCATATCTGCAAAGAATGATAATTTGGTTTCTTCATTATCTACTCTAATTCCTTTTTAGCCCCTGAGGAAATTGGGGTTAAGTGATTTGTCCAAGGTCACACAGCTAGGAAGTGTTAGGTGTCTGAGAACAGATTCTAATTCAGGTCCTCCTGACTTCAGGCCTAATGCTCTCTGATGCACTATCCACTATGCCCGCCTAGCTGCCCCTCTAATTCCTTTAATGCCGTTTTCTTCTCTTATTGCCAAAGCGAAAATTTCTAAGACAATATTGAATAGTAATAGTGATAATGGGCAACCTTCTTTCATCCGTGATCTCAGTGGAAATCATTCTCTTTTGTCCCCATTGCCTGTGATGCTTGTTGATGGTTTTGGATAAATGCTACTGATCATTTAAAAAAAACAAAACTTATTTTCAAGTCATATGTATGGAAGTTTTTCAACACTGACCCTTGCACAGCCTTGTGTTCCAGATTTTCCCCTCCTTCCCCTACCTCCTCCCCTAGATGGCAAGCAACCCAATATAGGTTATACATCTTAAAATATATGTTAAATAAAATATGTGTAAACATTTTTATACAATTCTCTTGTTGCACAAGAAAAATTAGATCAGAAAGGAAAGGAAATGAGTAAGAAAAATAAATGGAAGTGAACATCAAGAAGAATGAGAATGTTATGCTGTGAGCCACGCTCAGTTCCCACTGTTTCTCTCTGGGTGCAGATGGCTCTCATCATCGCAAGATCACTGGAAATGGCTTCAATCATCTCCTTGTTGGAAAGAATTGATCATCTCATAACATTTATGCTCCCGTGTATGATGACCTCCTGGTGCCGCTCATTTCACTTCTCATCAGTTCTCATCATGTAAGTCTCTCCAGGCCTCTATAAAATTATCCTCCTTATCATTTCTTATAGAACAATCATATTCCATTACGTCCATATACTATAACTTATTCAGCCATTATCCAACTAATGGGAACACACTCAGTTTCCAGTTCCTTGCCATGACAAAAACGGCTGCCATAAACATTTTTGCACATGAGTCCCTTTTTAAAGACGTGTTTGGGATATAAGGCCAGTAGAAACTCTGCTGAGTGAAAGGGCATGCAGAGTTTGACAACCCTTTGGGCATAATTCCAACTTGCTCCCTAGAATGGTTGGATCCATTCACAGTTCCACCCACAATGTATCCTTGTCCCAGTTTTCCCACATCCCCTCCAACATTCGTCACGATCATATTTCCTCATCTTAGCCGATCTCACAGGGGTGTAGTGGTGTCTCAGAGGTGTCTTAATTTGCATTTCTCTGATCAGTAGTGATTTAGAGCATCTTTTCATATGATAAGAAATGTTTTTAACTTCTTCACGTGAAAATTGTGTGTTCATGTCCTTTGACCAGTTATCAGTTGGAGAATGGCTTCTATTCTGAGAAATTTGAATCAGGTCTCTATGTTTTAGAAATGAGGCATTTATCAGAACCCTTAAATGTAAAAATGTTTTCCCTATGTATTGTTTCCCTTCTAATCTTGTCTGCATTAGTTTTGTTTGTATAAAAAATTTAATATAATCAAAATTATCTCTTTCGTGTTCACTTGAGTTTGAGTTCTTCTTGGGACACAGATTCCTTCCTTCTCCACATATCTGAGAGGTAAACTATATTATGTTCTTCTAATTTGCTTACAATATCATTCCTTATAGCTGAATCATGAACCCATTTTGATTTTATCTTGGTATGTGGCGTTACGTGTGTGTCCATGGCTAGTTTCTGCCACGCTTGTTTCCAATTTTCCCAGTAGTTTTTGTCACATAGTGAGTTCTTATCCCACAAGTTGGGTTTTGGGATTGCTATGTTAGATTGCTATAGTTTGTTGACTGTTTTGTCCTGTGATGCTAACCCATTCCATTGATCAGCTACTCTATTTCTGAGCCAGGACCAAATGGTTTTGGTGACCAATGCTTTGTAGTATAGATTTAGGTCTGGTACACCTTGGCCACCTTCATTGGCATTTTTTCCATGAATTCCCTTGAAATTCTTGATCTTTTCTTCTTTCAGGTGAACTTTGATATCATTTTTCTACGTCTATAAAACAATTTCTTGGGAGTTCGATTGGTATGGCACTAAATAAGTAGATTAATTCAGGCAGTAATGTCACTTTTATTATATTCACTCAGTCTACCCATGAGCAATTGATAATTTTTTGACTGATTAGGTCTGACTTTATTTGTGAGGGGTCTTGTAATTGTGTTCACATAGTTCCTGACTTTTCAGTCCCCAGTGGGACCTTGGCCCATCCACAAGGGCAAATCTCAGCAGAAATAAACACAGGGGAAACAGCCGATCATTTTAATGCTAATTCTTAACTTTGAAAAGAACTTAGAAATAAATATCACAAGTTGAAGTAAAATTTGACTTTTATTAAACCAAGCATGCAAAGGATTATTTGTTTAGGTGTCCAGGGCTTCTGCAAGAAGTCATTATGTTGTTTATTGTGCAAGAAGAAAATGATATTCGCACACATGTATTGTACCTAGACTATATTGTAACACATGTAAAATGTATGGTATTGCCTGTCGTCGGGGGGAGGGAATAGAGGGAGGGGGGGTAATTTGGAAAAATGAATACAAGGGATAATATTATAAAATATATATATATATATATATATATATATAATAAAAAAAAAAAGAAGTCATTATGTTTTATTACTGAATCAAATATTACCTTATCTATAAAGTGAGGGGACTCCCGCTGTCATTGTAATAAGAAGCCAAACGGGGATTTGAATCCGGCTCCTCTCCCTTCAGTGCAGTGTTCCTACCAATGGACTGTGTTCTCCATCTCCATCCCACTGTGACTCTCCATGCTGAACAGAGCGGTTCCTGTTGCCTTTCAGTCACCTCCTGCCTCATTTCCCTCATCCCTGAAGCTCTTCCATATGACTAAAGGGGGCTCCTAGTCACAGACTTGGGCCCAGAGGAAATCCCGGAGGCCATCTAGTCCTCTCCTTCCTCTGACAGAGACTGAGGAAGATGGAGAGATTTGCCTGAGATGATGAAGCTGGGAAATGTCTGAGGAAGGATTTGAATCCATGTCTTCCTGACTCCAAGGTTAGGGGTGCAGCTAGGAGATCCTGCTGCCTCATACCTCTCATCCCAAGTGGTTACTCTCAGATCAATTTCTCCAAATACAAAGTTCTGTGTAGATGCCTGTGAGCCCGAACTGAACTCTTGGGTTTCCTGCCTATAACCTGGTACTGTGTCATGAAGGAGGCCTTTGCCCCAAACTTTTACTGAAAGGACATGTTGTAAGGCTTTATGGGACAACTCGGATGATGACAGATATCCGCAGGTTAAACATAATGGTCACTCCTTCAGGAAAGGTTATTGAGACCTTCTGTAAGTATGTTGTCACATGAACACTTAGAAACCTTGTGTATGTCCTTGGCAAACCTATGGCTGACAAGTCCTAGTTCCTCTTCAGAGAAGATCCTGGAATACAGTGGGAATGGGGAAGGGCTGACTCCCCTGGACATTTAGCCCTGGTAGCCAAGTAAATAACAGGAATATAATGGAATATTAAATAGCAAAAGTTCAATGACCATGGATCCTGGATTATTACTAATGGCTCCTTTCTTCCTTTGAATACTTTGCCTAGATTGAATAATACTCCTGTAAGTCCCAAAGGGGGCTCGGGTAACCTGGCAGCATATTGTCCTCCTACTCTTAGAATAAATTCAGTCTGCAAAATCTGGCTCAGTACATCCCTTCCTTCTTAACTATTCCCACATTCAGAGAGAGAGATAGTCGTCATGATCCCAAGTGATATAATAAAAGAGCAAAACACCAATCATCCATAACAATTCAGTGCAAGTTGTGACCATTCCCGAGGGGAACAAACCCCCATTTTTCATAGTTCTGCTATGCTACGTGAACAAAATGACAAAAACATTGACCATTATGCCATTTGCTGTCTGTTTTCCTGGAGATCTGAGGATCTCCCTGAGATGACAGATCTGTCAGGGGTTTTCAGCACAGGGCTCCAAAAATGCTCTGGAGACATCAGCTGATCTCACTGGATAACCAGTCTGAGGCAGGAAGGTTACATGACTTGTCCAGGATCACACAGCCAGTAAGAGTTCAGGGCCAGGACAGTCCATGGTGCCATTCAGCTGCTCCTGGTTTTAAATTTCAAGGTCTTCAAACTTCTCTAAGGCTTTTGTAAACCCTTTATAGTTGACTGAAGCATTGAAAGGTTGAGCAGTTTGTCCAGGGCCACAAAGAGAGTACAAGTCAGAGACAGGAGTCAGAGACAGGACTTGAACCCAGGTCGCTCTGACTCTGAGGCCAGCTCTCTATATTATTCATCCTTTTTACTTCACACATAGTAGGCAGTTAATAAACCATTGTGTACTGAGTGATTAGATTGGTTTACATGCAAAAAGAGAAAGGAAGGGCCCTTTGTGCTCTGAGACATTTTGTAAAATAATCATTTTTCTCAAGGAATCGGAGGCCCAAGCCTGCTTCCATGGGTGCTAAAGAACCCAAGGGAGACGGGAGGAAAGCAAAGACTGTTTAATGTGGAAGTCCCACATCTTGGAAAATCGGGTTATTGACACACCCTGGGAGTATCTGTGAATTCTCAAGAACCAGAAAGACTTACCCTCAGAGACATGTGATAAAAGGTTTGTTTTTCAATTTAAGAGCTTCCTCTCCTGTCCCAGGTGAATTAATTTTTCTCTAACTTTTCACTTTCATGTAATCAATGTTTATGAATTTTATCTTTTATAATTTATTCTTTCCCTTTTTAGGTTAAGAAGGAGTCTTATCCATAGCTGTGAGAGGCACATGATCTGTTTCTCTTCTAACTTTTTGATGGTATGATCTTAAATATAAAAGTCAAATATCTAAGTCTAATTTCTACCATGATGCCTTTCAGTTTTCTGAGTAGTTTTTATTGAAACAAGCATTCTTTACTAAATAATTTATTTTTTCTGGTTTATTGAGCACTAGCTTATTAAGCTCCATGGTTTCTAATTCTCCCTTGCCAGTCTATTCCATTTATCTGTCTCCCTCGTCTAGGCCGTTCTACCTCTCTTTTTATAAAAGCTTTTTATTTTAAAAACATATACACAGATAGTTTTTAATATTCACCCTTGCAGAACCTTGTGGTTCCAAATTTTTTTCACCCCATTTGCCCCCTAACTCCCCTAGATGGAAACTGATCCAACAGGGGTTTAACATGTGCCATTCTTCTCTACATAGTTCCACGGTTATGCTGCACAAGGAAAATCACAATGAAATGGAAAAAAAAATGAAAAAGAAAACAAAATGCAAAGAAACAGCAACAAAATAAGTGAAAACACTATGTTGTGGTTCACACCCAGTTCCCACAGGCCTCTCTCTGGGTACAAATGGCTCTCTTCATCACTGAACAATTGGAACTGTCCTGAATCAGGTCATTGTTGAAGAGAGCCACGTCCGTCAGAATTGATCATGGTATAATCTTGCTGCTGCTGTGTACAGTGATTCCCTGGTTCTGCTCATTTCACTTGGCGTCAGTTCATGTAAGTCTCTGCTGGCCTCTCTAAAATCATGCTTCTCACCATTTCATAGAAACAATCTTATTCCATTGCCTTCGTATACCATAACTTACTCAGCCAGTCCCCAAATGATGGGCATCCACTCAGTTTCCATTTTCTTGCCATTACAAAAAGGTCTGCCAGAAAAATTTTTGCACAGGTGGTCCCTTTCCCTCCTATAAGATCTCTTTGGTGTAGAAACCCAGTAAAAACCCTGCTGGGTCAGAGGATATGCACAGTTTGTTAGCCCTTTGAGCATAGTTCCAAATTGCTCTCCAGAATGGTTGGAGTCTTTCACAGTTCCACCAACAATGTATCAGTGTCCCAGTTTTCCCACATCCCCTCCAACATTCATTGTCACATATCCTGTCATCTTAGCCAATCTCGGAGGTGTGTAGTTGTTAGGATTCTTACAGAGTGCTAAGTCACTGGGATGAATAGAGACAATAGTTATCTAATTTAGCATGGTTCAGTATGATTGATCTGACCCTATAAGGAGATGTTATGGGCAGAACTTGAAACAAGGTACTAAGTGGAATTGAGGAGACACTGCTTAAATCTAGTTTAGCATTGATTTAATCCTACAACAAATAATGGTTTCCTCATGACATAATGATTGGCGTATGCTTAGTGTGGAACATATAAGGGAGAAGCTCTCAGAACTTCCTGAGAACTTCAAGGGAACCTTGGGAGAACTTCAAGGGGACTTCAGGAGAACTTCAGGAAAGGACTTTGGGGGATTCAGAGTCAAGATTCACTCTAACTTCCACCTTTGTGCTGGCTGGAGACATTGGGAGGATGAGAGGCTGAAGCTGGCTGGAGGCTGAAGGACAAACCTTTAAATTCAGGGACATTTGGAGGGAACTCTTGGAACCAAGGAGAAAGATAGGCCTCTACTAAAGCTAACCGGGCCCCAGGAAAAGAGAAGAGACTTTGAAGGATACAATAAAGGATTTGAATTTTAATTCCTGGCAGCATTTGGGATCATTGAACCAAACTGAAACTAAGGCTGCCGCCAGAAGCTCCCCAAGAAATCTGCTCCCAGAGAACTATTACAATTTAGAGAAGAGAACATTACATGTAGTGTTTCTCAGAGGTGTCTTAATTGGCAATTCTCTGACCAATAGTAATTTAGAGCATCTTTTCTTCTGACTAAAAATGGCTTTATTTCTTCATCTGAAACTTGTCTTTCCATATTCTTTGACTGTTTATCAATTGGAGAATGGCTTGGATTCTGATAAATGTGTGTCAGTTCTTTATATATTTTAGAAATGAGGCCTTTATCAGAACCCTTAAGGGTAAAAACACTTTCCCAATGTATTGCTTCCCTGCTAATCTTGTCTGCATTACTTTTGTTTTATTTATTATTATTTTTTATTTATTTTATTTATTTATTTTGGTTAATTATAGTTTTTATTTACCAGATATATGCATGGGTAATTTTACAGCATTGACAATTGCCAAACCTTTTGTTCCAAATTTTGCCCTCCTTCCCCCCCACCCCAGATGGCAGGTTGACCAATACATGTTAAATATGTTAAAGTATACATTAAATACAATATATGTATACATGTCTATGCAGTTATTTTGCTGCACAAAAAGAATCGGACTTTTAAATAGTGTACAAGTAGCCTGTGAAGGAAATAAAAAACGTAGCCGGACAAAAACAGAGGGATTGGGAATTCTGTGTAGTGGTTCACACTCATCTCCCAGAGTTCTTTCGCTGGGTGTAGCTGGTTCAGTTCATTACTGCTCTATTGGAACTTTTTTGGTTCACCTCAGTGTTGAAGAGAGCCACGTCCATCAGAATTGATCATCATATAGTATTGCTCATTTCATTTTTTTTAATTTTTTAATTTTTTTTTATAATATTATCCCTTGTATTCATTTTCCCAAATTATACTCCCCCTCCCTCTACTCCCTCCCCCCAATGACAGGCAATCCCGTACATTTTACATGTGTTACAATATAACCTAGATAGTATTGCTCATTTCAATCAGCATCACTTCCCATAAGTCTCTTCGGGCCATTCTGAAATCATCCTGCTGGTCATTTCTTACAGAACAATAATATTCCATAATATTCATATGCCACAATTTATTCAGCCATTCTCCACTTGATGGGCAGCCACTCAGTTTCCAGCCACTACAAAGAGGGCTGCCACAAACATTCTTGCACATACAGGTCCCTTTCCCTTCTTTAAGATCTCTTTGGGATATAAGCCCAGAATGGCTGAATGTATTCACAATTCTACCAACAATGCATCAGTGTCCCTGTTTTCCCACATCCCCTCCAACATTGTGCAATATCCTTCCTTGTCATTCTTGCCAATCTGACAGGTGTGTAGTGGTATCTCAGACTTGTCTTAATTGGTATTTCTCTGAATAATCATGACTTGGAGCATCTTTTCATATGGCTAGAAATAGTTTCAATTTTTTCATCTGAGAATTGTGTGTTCATATCCTTTGATCATTGATCAATTGGAGAATGGCTGGATTTCTTATAAATTAGAGTCATTTCTCTCTATATTTTGGAAATGAGGGCTTTATCAGAACCTTTGACTGTAAAAACAGTTTCCCAGTTTAGTGTTTCCCTTCTAATCTTGTCTGTGTTAGTTTTGTTTTGTACAAAATATTTTAACTTAATAGTATCAAAATTATCTATTTTGGATTCCATGATAAGCTCTTCTTTGGTCACAAATTCCTTTTTTTCCCAGAGAGCTGAGAAGTAAACGTTCCTATGTTCTTCTACTTTACATATTAAATTATGATATCCAAATCATGAACCAATTTCGACCTTATCTTGGTATGTGGTGCTAGGTATTGGTCCATGGCTCATTCCTGCCATACTAGTTTGCAATTTTTCCAGCAGTTTTTGTCAGTTAGTGAGTTCTCATCCCCAAAGCTGGGGCTTTTGGGTTTCTCAAACACCAGATTGCTAGAGTTATTGCCTATTTTGTCCTGTGATCCCCTACTCTCCTGATTGACAACTGTTCTTCTTAGCCAGGAACAAAAGGATTTGATGCCCACCGCTTTATAACATAATTTTAACTCTGGCACAGCTAGGCCACTTTCACTGGCAGTTTTTTTCATTAATTGTCTTGCAATTCTTGACCTTTTGTTTGTTCAGGTGAACTGTGTTATTATTCTTCTACATCTGTAAAATAATTTCTTGGGAGTTTGCTTTGTATGGCACTAAACAAGTAGATTAATTTAGGCAGTATTGTCATTTTAATTATATTTGCTGGGCCTACTCATGAGCACTTGATATGACCTGACTTTATTTGTGTGGGAAGTGTTTTGTAGTTGTGTTCATAGAGTTCCTGACTTTCCCTTGGCAGAGAGATTGCCCAAAAGTGTATACTATTTTTAGGTTAAGATTTATGATTCACTCCTACAGAATGGCTCGCTCCCACAAGACCTGAGATACCAGGTTGTATGAGAATGTTTAATAAGAATGAATTATAAAAAAGGAAACAACAGTTGATAGTGCACTTCTTAAAACAAAAGCACTTAAAGCATTTTATGATTCATATAACTAGTACAGTACAAAGAGGTACATAGACCAGAGGGGGAGAGAAGAAAGAATACATCACTGATCCAGGGAAGCACCAACTTGGCCGACCTCAGCCTGGGGAATCCCGGGTCACAGCCCTGCAAGTACCTATCAGGAGGGTCCCAGGTAGAGCATCGCCCCATGGTAAAGATTCTAATCTGGATAAAGAGCTATATTGACTTAAATAGCCCAAGGAACCAAGGTGGCCAAATGCCAGCAGTACTGACTTCACTTCCTTGAGCTCATCCAGATGGGGCCCAATCCTGCCAGAGTCTGTCAGGAGTGGAGCTTTACTCCCAGAGTGGCTACTTCCAGTATATGGATAATGCATCCTTGGTGGATTTGGCCAGAATCCCCCCGGGACGGTGTTCTTCAAGCTATGTTCATTCCCATGGTTACTCAGCAGCTGCAAAACAGGGGTGAATAATAGTTCACTGTACCTTAATTACCCATGGACAAAGAGGGAAACTGAGGGCCGAGGCCTGGGGAATCTTATCCTTATCATCCTATCTTCCATTTGGCCTTAAGTTTATGTAGGCCGTAGGCCATTTCTGGTTTTAGTGACACAGGCTGTCCCCGGGTGTACTGTAAATGAGGATAGAATTCTCATCTATGTGTGTATATAGCATATTGGTAATAGTGCTAACCATACAGCAATGAGCAGCAGGGGGTGGGCTGTAATAGAGAAATCTCCCTGAGCAGGAGCAGATTTAGAAAAGAATCACACAGTGGTGAGGATCAGAAGTGAGGAAATGTGAAGCTCCGGTTCTTTTGCCGGCCACAGTGTGTGATTGTGTGCCATGTTCATCCAGAGCTCTCTGATTCTTCTGTAATGTGGCCATGACATCTGAGAACAGAGATCAGAGGGCTCGGAGTAGGATTTGGACATGGACACAGAGAGATCTGTATAAGGAGAGGCAGAGGTCTGGCTACCCAGTCCACAGTAACTGCGCCCACTGCATCAGGGGAAAAGCAGAAATCATCCCCCTGCCAGTGGAGGCACCAAACATGCACTAAAGCACCAGAGAAAGGGGCACTCGCCCTCCTGCAGACAGGTCAGTAACATCACTAGGGGGTCCACATAGCAGCTGCGAGGAATCTCCACACACCATAGCCAGTGGGCACAAAGGGAGGTCACACAGACAGGGCTCCATCTGCCTGGTGACCATGGCACAGCAAGGCCTCGACAGCAACGGATCCAGTCATGTGAAGAAGGGGTTACAGTATCCACGTCCTTATACTGTCCTGTAACATGTGGTAAAGCAAAATCAGTGTATCAGCCGAGGGGAATACCCCGAACCTGGTTCATTATGGGGGGAGGGTGAACCATGAAATGTTTTCCAGGTTTTTCCCACTGAACAGTCATGCAAGGTATGATAAGTGACTGACACACTCTGCTGCCTTCAAAGGCCATCCATACTTCAGTGGTGCTGAAATCATGGAGACTCACTGTACATTCTCCCCTGTGATCACTGTCAGTAAGTCCACCCACCATGTGAACTTGTTTAATAGCCATGTTGGGACGGCTGAGGAGCCGCCCATAGTGTCCTGAGGGAATCTCTATTCCTACACCAGTACGGCAGAGGCCAGTCTTCCCAGGTCCAAGTTCGGCGTCTTCCCCAGTAGCCGCACAGATCCAGCTGCTGCTGGCGTCCTTCCATAGGGAGCCACAGTAAAGAAATCCTCATATGACCAACACTTCAGAGTCTCAGAGGATGTTCAAGATTCTTATCTGCAGATTGGAGGGCCCCATTCTAGAAAGCGGGGTACCATCCCCCACAGGGCGGTTATTTAATTGTGGGAAAGTGTCACATAGGTGATCTTTCCACTTAGACGATGCATTATTACCTAACGTCTTCAGTTTTTCTTTAATAAGCCATTCATGCTCTCAGTCCAGCCAGCAGCTTGTGGATAGTATGGTATGTGATATATCCGTTCTGTACTGTGGGCCTGACAAGAGGGATCAGTTTCTTTCCCCTTAAAATGGGAACCATTTGCACTGTGAATCTGCACTGGGCAACCATAATGCAAAGCAGTAATATCCAAGGTTTGACCTGGGTTCTTTTGGGTTGCCCTCTTATACTCCCAGGCTACTCCAGAATATGGGTCCTGGCAAGTGCAGGCGTGTTGACATCCCTGGCTCCGAGGTAAGGGTCCACTATCATTAATTTGCCGAATGTGTGCAGGCAGCCTTCCTCTCCCAATTCCCCTAGTTTGTTCTGGGGCAAAGGATTCTCTCTCTATGGGTGACCCTGTACACATTGATCAGTCATTTGTCTCACTACAGAAAGAGGGATAGATATTCCCCTAGCAAGGGCCCCCCTGCAGGAAGCTGGTGGTCCCAAAAGTCCTGTGGTTACGTGGAGCCGTCTGGCCCGGGGCCACAGTTCTTCAGACGTGTCTGGAGTGATTCTCCTGGTTCCAGTCTTGGCCAACCCATGCCCATGTGCCTGATACTCATGTTCCGGAGTGTTCTATGTGCATCTACATAACTCATGTGACACTTTCCCACAATTAAACAACCGCCCTGTGGGGGATGGTACTCAACTTTCTAGAATGGGGTCCTCCAATCTGCAGATAAGAATCATGAAAATCCTCTGAGACTTTGAAGTGTTGGTCATGTGATGATTTCTTTACTTTGGCTCCCTATGGAAGGATGCCAGCAGCAGCTGGATATGTGTGGCTACTGGGGAAGATATGGACATGGACCTGGGAAGACTGGCCTCTGCTGTACTGGTGTAGGAATAGAGATTCCCTCAGGACACTATGGGCGGCTCTTCAGTCGTCCCAACATGGCTATTAAAAAAGTTCACATGGTGGGTGGACTTATTCACAGCCATAACTTCTGAAGTGTTAGTATTTTGAGCCCGGCCCCATGTGTCTTTGCACATCTCATCTCCCCAGATGTGTTTCCATACAAGTCCCAGGCTTGTTATGCTGTGCAGGCATCCATGTGGTTAATCCCTCTGCCACTGCCCAGGAATCTGTAAATAGGTGACACTGTCCTCCTTTCTCTCCTTCAGTCACCTGACCTACAGCAGCCAATGCAGCCCCCTGGCTGCTTCCCCCTTTTCTGGTAGTTTCAAGAGTAACTTTTGGGATAGATTATGAGAAACGGGCTTCCACTGGTGTTCCTGTGCTCTGCATTCAGCAGGTCCGTCAGTAAAGCATGCAGGTTTGTTCTGATCTGGGGAAAGTGTGTCAAACCCTCCAGTATTTCAGGAAACGGGCGAGGTACTTTAGGAGTCGGATGTTCTTTTCCAGCAGGTCAGAGGTTCGGGCGCTTCTGCTGTCTTTTCATGCAAGACCGACGCCCCTGACTTGCAGCTTGGCCCGCTGCTGTGTACCCCATTTCCATGTGATAATGCTATTCTTGAGCATGTCTGATTAGATGAGAGATGGGGGTGCCCATAATCCAACTCCTAATGGGAATCTGGGGTCTCACTATCACCTCATGATGGATGGTTAATGGTTCTGTTTCCACCAGGGCCCCATAAACTGCCAGTAACTTTATTGAAAGGGCGTGTCCTTGGAACCTGCATCAGGTCATTTTCTAGCCCCAAACCCTACTGGAACCTTTTTACCTCCCTGCTTTTGCCTGAGCTCCAGTTGCTGTAATCACTTGATGCAGAGACTTGTAATTCCACTGGCCCTTCCTTTAAGGGCCCCAAATCTCAGGCAGCTTGTGTTGCTCTTTTTGCTTCCTCCAAGGCTTTCTGCTCTTTTGTCCCCCATTCTAATTCTTACTTCTTTCTGGTGACTCTAGATAAAGGCCCCAAATGAGGTATTTGATTCCTCCAATGTGCAAACAAACCTGTACAATTTGGAGCTTCCTGGTCAGTAGTGAGAGGAAGGAAATCTGCTCTCTTTGGCTTAGCCTTAGGTAAAACTTCCCAGTGTGCCTCACTGCACCTTGTCCCCAAGAATCTAACTGATGGGAGGGCCTGTGTTTGGGCAGGATTTGCTTCCCATGCCTCATTTTTCTCCTGAGTAACTGTATCCTGCACAGCTTGGTCCACTGATTCTTGACTGATTCTTTGCATCATTATATCATCTATGCAGTGGGTTCTAAGTATTGTATCAAGTTTTAGCACATCTAGATGTCGCACCAGGACCCTGTGGCAGATGGCAGGGCTGCGTATAGGATGCTGGGCCGGGCGAGTAAAAGTGTACTGTCGCCCTGGCCAGGTCAAAGCAAATTGGTCCCCTGGAGCAGGATCTATGGGAATGGGGAAGAAGGCATCAGCCGGATCAGTTACTCCCTGGGTGTGTTTGGATAGCTCCAGTGAAGGTAATGGGGACTGGACCTGCTGCCTGTACTCATAATGATAATTATTCAGTTGCCTGTAACCTACTGTCATTCTCCAAGACCCGTCTGACTTCCCTACTGGCCATATTGGACTATCCCACTGGGAGCTGGTAGTGGCCAACACCCCTGCTGCCGGGTACTCCTCTATAGCAGAAGTTACTTCTTCCTGTGCCCCAGGATTCTATACTGCCGCAGTGCAATCTTGGTTGAGGGTATTGGGAAATGAATGGAGGCAGAGTAACTTTGCCCGCCACTACTGAAGCAGTGTAGACTTTTCTTTCAGCAAACTGATTCTTTCCCTCCGGGGGTCGGGTCGTCATCACTCTCCGAATATCTATACCAATCATGTATTCTGGCATCGGTCCGGTTACCACAGACCGTTCTCACTTTGGGGATTGTCCAGTTTTCATTTGGAGATTAGTCTGAACTGCTTTAACTGCTGAACTCCTGATCCTGAAATGGCTACGGGAGTTCCCCTTTTGAATTTTGTTGGGTTGCTGTATATTAGAGTGGTTTTGGGTCCGCGTCAATTAGGGCATTAACTGTGGTAGTAGAGCCGTGTGTCCAACAGATCGCTCCCCTTATGTTAGACCCATAATGTTTCCGAGTCATCCTTCCTACGGGGGCCTGGCCTTCATCCTCTTCTCCTCTCAAATGCTCCAGACTGGGATATAGAGAAGGCGGAGCACGGGGAGTCACCTTGGGAGCAGCTGTCATTTCTCTAGCATTCTTTTCTCTTTTTCTCCTGTATATCTGCTTCCTTTCAGAGGCTGCAATTCCTTCAGTCTCCTCCTGCTTTTAGTAAGATGGGAAATAATTCTCGCCTAGACAGTCTGTTTGAGTGCTGTTACTCGGCTTGGGCCGATCATCACTGCCTGTAGGAGCAAGAACCAACTCCTCCAGGTCTCCCAACTGGGGTATTTTATCTATTGCTGCCCCTGCATTTTCTCCCCTGGCTGCTAACAGTAAAGTTAACATGATATGTTTGTAAGCAGGGGGCGCAGTTTCAATTTCTGGGTTGGGATGGGGAGCTATAACAGGACTGTTAGTGTATGCATCAGTGTCTCCCATCCTTAGAGTAGTTTTTGTGGCCTCCTCTTTTAACCTCTGAATGCCATGTTTCAGAGCGGACCAAGGTCTCCCTTTATTTGGCCGCACTGCAGTATCAGAATATTGGTTCTAAAGACCTGCCCCCACCATACTATCTACAAAAGGGAGGTGTTCATGCATCATTCGTATTAACACAGTCTGTAAAGCTTGTTGTACAAAGGGATTGGAACATACGGTAATAAATCTGACACAGTCCAGCCAGACTCCTGCCGCTCCTCCATCACCGAGTCGGACTGCCCAGGTCACGAAGGGCTCTCCAGACTTTTGGGAGAGGCGGGCAATAATGTGGGTAACCTCTTGTTGTGTAAACTCCCCAGTGATGTTCTTAGTCTTTTGAGCTCCATTAGGGCCCTCTCCTAACCTCCTCCTCTATACTGGGCCTGCAGTCAAATCGTCTGTGGTTTTTCCTCTTGCTCTTTCCATGTCTTCTTTTTCTCAATCCTCCTCCTCACTTTCATCCCACATACCCCAGCCCGTGTATCTGATCCCAGTCCATTGGGGCCGAAGCCATCACAGCGTGCCCTTCCTTGTGATTGACCTTCCTCTTCCTCTTCTCAGTTCTATTGTGCCACCCTTACTGCAGCCTTTTCTGCTGTGTTCTCATAGGTCCCAGCTTGATCTCCTAACATAAAGTTTTGACACTGTAACATAGATCACTTTCCTTGTAAGTCAGAAAGTTCTTTTTCTAGTTCTCCTTCCTCTAATATTTTCTGGTCCCTATCACCACAGACAGTGAGGCAGGCAGTTAAAGAAGCCCAAGCCCTCCTACAGATATCTGTCATTTCTTTCCCTGGTTCACTAGCAATTTGTTGCAAATATTTTGTTGCCTGAGTGGGGGACCCTGGCTTTATGCGAGACCCCAAATCCCCACATGTCCCCGAGTCCCGAGCCCAAACATTCACCAGGGCCAAAAAAGGCAAATCATATAATGCTGATGATTTGTGTAGATTTATTTTGTATCCTGCAACTTTGTTAAAGTTGTGGATTATTTGTAGTAGCTTTTTAGTACATTCTCTGGGGTTCTCTAAGTATACCATCATATCATCTGCAAATAGTGATAATTTGGTTTCCTCATTACCTACTCTAATTCCTTTTTCGCCCCTGAGGCAGTTGGGGTTAAGTGACTTGCCCAAGGTCACACAGCTAGGAAGTGTTAAGTGTCTGAGAACAGATTCCAACTCAGGTTCTCCTGACTTCAGGGCTGATGTTCTCTGATGCTCTATCCACTATGCCCACCTACCTGCCCCTCTAATTCCTTTAATGTCTTTTTATTTTCTAATTGCCAAAGCTAAAATTTCTAAGACAATATTGAATAGTAATGGTGATAATATGAAACCTTCTTCTTTCACCCCTGATCTCAATGTGAATCATTCTCGTTTGACCCATTACCTATGATGCTTGTTGATGGTTTTGGATAAATGCTACTGATCATTTTTTAAAAAAAACTTTTTATTTTCAAGTCATGCGCATGAATAGTTTTTCAACTTTGACCCTTGCACAGCCTTGTGTTCCAGATTTTCCCCTCCTTCCCCATACCTCCTCTCCTAGATGGCAAGCAATCCAATATAGGTTATGCATCTTAAAATATATGTTAAATAAATATATCTATATAATTCTTTTGTTGTGCAAGAAAAATTAGATCAAAAAGGAAAGGAAATGAGTAAGAAAACTAAATGCAAGTGAACATCAAGAAGAATGAGAATGTTATGCTGTGAGCCACACTCAGTTCCCACTGTTTCTCTCTGGGTGCAGATGGCTCTCTTCATTTCAAGATCATTGGAACTGGCATCAGTCTTCTCCTTGTTGGAAAGAGTCGCGTTCATCAGAATTGATCGTCACAGAATCCTGATGTTGCCCAGTATGATGATCTCCCGGTTCTGCTCATTTCACTTCTCATCAGTTCATGTAAGTCTCTCTAGGCCTCTATGAAATTATCCTCCTGATCATTTCTTTCTTTTTTTTTAATTTTTTATTATATATATATATTTTTATAATATTATCCCTTGTATTCATTTTTCCAAATTATCCCCCCCTCCCTCTATTCCCTCCCTCCGATGACAGGCAATCCCATACATTTTACATGTGTTACAATATAGTCTAGGTACAATATATGTGTGTGAATATCATTTTCTTGTTGCACAATAAACATTAGAATCCGAAGGTACATGCAACCTGGGCAGACAGATATTAGTGCTAACAATTTACATTCACTTCCCAGTGTTTCTTCTCTGGGTGTAGCTACCTCTGTCCATCATTGATCAACTGGAAGTGAGTTGGATCTTCTTTATGTTGAAGATTTCCACTTCCATCAGAATACATCCTCATACAGTATTGTTGTTGAAGTGTACAGTGATCTTCTGGTTCTGCTCATTTCACTCAGCAACAGTTGATTTAAGTCTCTCCAGGCCTCTCTGTATTCCTCCTGCTGGTCATTTCTTACAGAGCAATAATATTCCATAACCTTCATATACCACAATTTACCCAACCATTCTCCAACTGATGGACATCCATTCATCTTCCAGTTTCTAGCTACAACAAAAAGAGCTGCCACAAACATTTTGGCACATATATATGTCTCTTTCTGCTCTTTAGTATTTCTTTGGGATATAATCCCAGTAGTAGCGCTGCTGGGTCAAAGGGTATGCACAGTTTGATAACTTTTGGGCATAATTCCAGATTGCTCTCCAGAATGGCTGGATTCTTTCGCATCTCCACCAGCAATGTATTAGTGTCCCAGTTTCCCAACATCCCCTCCAACATTCATCATTATTTGTTCCTGTCATCTTAGCCAATCTGACAGGTGTGTAGTGGTATCTCAGAGTGGTCTTAATTTGCATTTCTCTGATCAGTAGTGATTTGGAACACTCTTTCATGTGAGTGGATATAGTTTCAATTTCTTCCTCTGAGAATTGTCTGTTCATATCCTTTGACCATTTATCAATTGGAGAATGGTTCGGTTTCTTATAAATGAGGGTCAGTTCTCTATATATTTTGGAAATGAGACCTTTGTCAGAACCTTTGTTTTTAAAAATATTTTCCCAATTTGTTACTTCCCTTCTAATCTTGTTTGCATTAGTATTATTTGTACAGAAACTTTTTAGTTTGATGTAATCAAAATTTTCTATTTTGTGATCAATAATGATCTCTAGTTCTCCTCTGGTTATAAATTCCTTCCTCCTCCACAAGTCTGAGAGGTAGATTATCCTCTGTTCCTCTAATCTATTTATTATCTCCCTCTTTATGCCTAAATCATGGACCCATTTTGATCTTATCTTGGTATATGGTGTTAAGTGTGGATCCATATCTAATTTCTGCCATACTAATTTCCAGTTTTCCCAACAGTTTTTTCCAAATAATGAATTTTTATCCCTAATGTTGGCATCTTTGGGTTTGTCAAAGATTAGGTTGCTATTTATGTATCCTTTTTTGTCCTTTGTATATAATCTGTTCCACTGATCTACCGGTCTATTTCTTAGCCAATACCAAATGGTTTTGGTGACTGCTGCTATATAATATAGCTTTAGATCAGGTACACTTAGACCACCTTCCTCTGAGTTTTTTTTCATTAGTTCTCTTGCAATTCTCGACCTTTTATTCTTCCATATGAATTTTGTTGTTATTTTTTCTAGGTCATTAAAATAGTTTCTTGGGAGTCTGATTGGTATAGCACTAAATAAATAGATTAGTTTGGGGAGTATTGTCATCTTTATTATATTCGCTCGGCCTATCCAAGAGCACTGAATGTCTTTCCAATTATTTAAATCTGATTTTATTTTTGTGGCAAGTGTTTTGTAATTTTTCTCATATAATTCCTGACTTTTCTTTGGTAGATGGATTCCCAAATACTTTATACTCTCAACATTTGTTTGGAATGGAATTTCTCTTTGTATCTCTTGCTGTTGCATTTTGTTAGTGATATATAAAAATGCCGAGGATTTATGTGGATTTATTTTGTATCCTGCCACTTTGCTGAAATTTTGAATTATTTCTAGTAGCTTTTTAGCAGCGTCTTTGGGGTTCTCTAAGTATACCATCATGTCATCTGCAAAAAGTGATAGTTTAATTTCCTCTTTCCTACTCTAATTCCTTGAATCTCTTTCTCGGCTCTTATTGCCGAGGCTAGCGTTTCTAGTACTATATTGAATAGTAATGGTGATAGTGGGCAACCTTGTTTCACTCCTGATCTTACTGGGAAAGGTTGCAGTTTATTTCTATTGCATATTATGCTTACTGAAGGTCTTAAATATATGCTCCTGATTATTCTAAGGAATAGTCCATTTATTCCTATACTATCAAGAGTTTTTAGTAGGAATGGATGTTGGATTTTGTCAAATGCTTTTTCTGCATCTATTGAGATGATCATATGGTTCTTATTAATTTGATTATTAATATGGTCAATTATATTAATAGTTTTCCTAATATTGAACCAGCCCTGCATTCCTGGAATAAATCCTACTTGATCATAGTGTATTATCCTGGAGATGATTTTCTGAAGTCTTTTTGCTAATATCTTATTTAAGATTTTAGCATCAATATTCATTAAGGAGATTGGTCTATAATTTTCTTTCTCAGTTTTCGATCTACCTGGTTTAGGTATCAGTACCATGTCTGTGTCATAAAAGGAGTTTGGTAGGACTCCTTCATCCCCTATTTTTTCAAATAATTTATATAACATTGGGGCTAATTGTTCTTTAAATGTTTGGTAGAATTCACATGTGAATCCATCTGGCCCTGGGGATTTTTTCCTGGGGAGTTGATTAATAGCTTGTTCTATTTCTTTTTCTGAAATGGGACTATTTAAGCAATTTATCTCCTCCTCTGTTAATCTAAGGAGCATATATTTTTGGAGGAAGTCATCCATTTCACTTAAGTTATCAAATTTATTGGCATAAAGTTGGGCAAAGTAACTCCTTATTATTTCTCTAATTTCCTCTTCATTGGTGGAAAGATCCCCCTTTTCATTTGTAAGACTATCAATTTGATTTTCCTCTTTCTTTTTTTTGATCAAATTTACCAAAGGTTTATCTATTTTATTGGCTTTTTCATAAAACCAACTCTTGGTTTTATTTATTAATTCAATAGTTTTTTTACTTTCAGTATTATTGATTTCTCCTTTTAATTTTTGTATTTCAAGTTTAATTTTTGGTTGGGGGTTCTGATCATTTCTTATAGAACAATCATATTCCGATGCCTTCATATACTATAACTTATTCAGCCATTCTCCAACTGATGGGCACACACTCAGTTTCCAGTTCCTTGCCACTAAAAAAGGGCTGCCACAAACATGTTTGCACATGAATCCCTTTTTTAAAGACGTCTTTGGGATACAAGCCCAGTAGAAACTCTGCTGAGTCTAAGGTTATGCAGAGTTTGACAGCTCTTTGGGCATCATTCCAACTTGGTCTCCAGAATGGTTGGATCTGTTCACAGTTCCACCAACAATGTGTCAGTGTCCCAGTTTTCCCACATGCCCTCCAACATTCGTCATTATCATATTTCCTGTCATCTTACCCCATCTCACAAGGGTGTAGTGCTATCTCAGAGGTGTCTTAATTTGCATTTCTCTGATCAATATTGATTTAGAGCATCTTTTCATGTGATTTGAAATGTTTCTAATTTCTTCATATGAAAATTGTTTGTTCATGTCCTTTGACCAGTTATCAGTTGGAGAATGGCTTGTATTCTGATAAATTTGAATCAGGTCTCTGTATTTTAGAAATGAGGCCTTTATCAGAACACTTAACTATAAAAATGTTTTCCCTATGTATTGTTTCCCTTCTAATCTTGTCTGCATTCCTTTTGTCTGTACAAATTTTTTTTATTATTTTTAAAATTAATTTTATAATCATAGTTTTTTTGACAGTACATATGCATTTTTAATGTAATTTTTTAATTTTTTAAATTTAAAAAAACATTATCCCTTATATTCACTTTTCCAAAATTTCCCCTCCTTCCCTCTACTCCCTCCCCTAGATGACAAACAATCCCATATATGTAAATGTGTTACAGTATATCCTAGATACAATATATGTGTGTAAAACCAATTTTCTTGTTGCACGGTAAGAATTGGATTCCGATGGTATAAGTAACTGGGTAGAAAGACAATACTGCAAACGTTTTACACTCAATTCCCAGTGTTCCTTCTCTGGGTGTAGCTGTTTCTGTCAATCATTGATCAACTGGAACTGAATTAGATCTTTTTGTTGAAGATATCCACTTCAATCAGAATATATCTTCATATAACAAGACTTCATTGTTGAAGTGTGTAGTGATCTCCTGGTTCTGCTCATTTCACTCAGCATCAGTTCATGTAAGTCTCTCCAAGCCTCCCTGTATTCATCCTGCTGGTCATTTCTTACAGAGCACTAATATTCCATAACATTCATACACCATAATTTACCCAACCATTCTCCAATTGATGGGCATCCATTCATCTTCCAGTTTCTAGCCACTACAAAAAGAGCTGCCACAAACATTTTGGCACATACAGGTCCCTTTCCCTTCTTTAGTATTTCTTTGGGATATAAGCCCAGTAGTAGCACTGCTGGATCAAAAGGTATGCACAGCAAAATGTTTGTGGCAGCTCTCTTTGTTGTAGCTAGAAACTGGAAGTTGAATGGATGCCCATCAATTGGAGAATGGTTGGGTAAATTGTGGTATATGAAGGTTATGGAATATTATTGCTCTATAAGAAATGACCAGCAGGAGGAATACAGAGAGGCTTGGAGAGACTTAAATCAACTGTTGGTGAGTGAAATGAGAAGAACCAGAAGATCACTATGCACTTCAACAACAATACTGTATGAGGATGTATTCTGATGGAAGTGGAAATCTTCAACATAAAGAAGATCCAACTCACTTCCAGTTGATCAATGATGGACAGAAATAACTACACCCAGAGAAGGAACACTGGGAAGCGTATGTAAATTGTTAGCACTACTGTCTATCTACCCAGGTTACTTATACCTTCGGAAGCTAATAATTAATGTGCAACAAGAAAATGGTATTTACACACATATATTGTATCTAGGTTATATTGTAACACATGTAAAATGTATGGGATTACCTGCCATAGGGGGGAGGGAGTGGAGGGAGGGAGGGGATAATTTGGAAAAATGAATTTAAAAAAAAAAAGGTATGCACAGTTAGATAACTTTTTGGGTATAGTTCCAAATTGCTCTCCAGAATGGCTGGATTCTTTTACAACTCCACCAACAATGCATCAGTGTCCCAGTTTTTCCACATCCCTCCAACATTCATCATTATTTGTTCCTTTCATCTTAGCCAATCTGACAGGTGTGTAGTGGGTATCTCAGAGTTGTCTTAATTTGTATTTCTCTGATCAGTAGTGATTTGAAACACTCTTTCATATGAGTGGAAATAGTTTCAATTTTGCCATCTGAAAATTGTCTGTTCATATCCTTTGACCATTTATCAATTGGAGAATGGTTCGGTTTCTTATAAATTAGGGTCAGTTCTCTATATATTTTTGAAATGAGGCCTTTATCAGAACCTTTAACTGTAAAAATATTTTTCCAATTTGTTACTTCCCTTCTAATCTTGTTTGCAAAACTAATTTTGTTTGTACAAGAGCTTTTTAATTTGCTGTAATCAAAATCTTCTATTTTGTGATAAATAATGATCTCTAGTTCTCCTTTGGTCATAAATTCCTTCCTCCTCCATAAATCTGAGAGGTAAACTATCCAATCCTTGTCATCTTTATTATATTCGCTCGGCCTATCCAAGAGCACTTAATGTCTTTCCAATTAATTAAATCTGATTTTATTTTTGTGGCAAGTGTTTTGTAATTTTAAAAAATTTAACTTAATATAATCAAAATTATCTCTTTGATATTCACTTATGGTGTTCTTCTTGGTACACAAATTCCTTCCTTCTGCACAGATCTGAGAGGTAAACTATCTTATGTTCTTCTAATTTACTTATAGTATCACTCTTTATATCTTATTCATGAACCCATTTTAACCTTATCTAGCTATGTAGTGTTAACGTGTGTGTCCATAGCTAATTTCTGCTATACTTGTTTCCAATTTTCCCAGTAGTTTTTGTCCCACAAGTTGGGTTTTGGGATTGCTATACTAGATTACTATAGTTTGTTGACTATTTTTTCCTGTGATGTTACCCCATTCCACTGATCAGCTACTCTATTTCTGAGCCAGGACCAAATGGTTTTGATGACCACTGCTTTGTAATATAGGTCACCTTCACTGGAATTTTTTTTCCATTAATTCCCTTGAAATTCTTGATCTTCTTTCAAGTGAACATTGTTTTTATTTTTCTAGGTCTGTAAAATAATTTCTTGGGAGTTTGATTGGTATGACTCTAAATAAGTAGATTAATTTAAGCAGTGTTGTCTTTTTTATTATATTCACTCAGCCTACCCATGAGCAACTGATACTTTTCTGACTGATTAAATCTGACTTTATTTGTGCAGAAAGTGTTTTGTAATTATGTTCACATAGCTCTGGACTTTCCCTTGACAGATAGATTCCTCCAAATTTTATTCTATCAGCAGTTATTCTGTGTGGAATTTCCTTTTGTATCTCTTGCTGCTGTACTATATATATAAATTCTGATGATTTTTGTGAATTTATTTTGTATTCTGCAACTTTGCTAAAATTGTGAATTGTTTCTAATAGTTTTTATTTGATTCTCTAGGGTTCTCTAAGTATACTATCGCATCATCTTCAAAGAGTGATAATTTGGTTTCCTTATTACCTATTCGAATTCCTTTAAGCTCTTTCTCTTTTTTATTGCCAAAGCTAACATTTCTAATACAATATTGAATAGTAATGGTGATAGAAGGCAATCTTGTTTTACTCTGGATCTTACTGAGAATGGTTCTGTTTTGTCCCCATTACATATGATGCTTTCTGATGGCTTTAAATAGGTGCTACTGATTATTTTAAGGAAAAGTCCATTTTTTTCTATACTCCCTAGTGTGTTTAAGAGGAATGGGTATTGGATTTTATCAAAAGCTTTTTCTGAATCTGTTGAGATGATCATATGTTTTTTGTTACTTTGTTTATTGATATAGTTAGTATTGTTAATACTTGTCCTCCTATTCCTGCATTCCTGGTATAAATCCTTCTTGGTCATGGTATGTTCTCCTGGGGATGACTTTCTGTAATCTCTTTGCTAATATTTTATTTAAGATTTTTGTATCAATATTCATTAGGGAAATTGGTCCATAATTTTCTTTCTCTGTTTTCATCTACCCCGAGTTTAAATGTCAGCACCATACCTGTATCAGAAAAGCATAGTACTGGAATTAATTGTTCTTTAAGTGTTTTGTAGAATTTGCATGGAAATCCATCTGGCCCTGGAAAGTTTTTTCTCAGAGAGTTGATTACTAGCTTGTTCTATTTGTTTTTCTAAAATGGGACTATTTATGTAATTTATTTCCTCTTCTTTTAATCTGGGCAACCTATATTTGCATAGGTATTCCTCCCTTTCACTTAGACTATCAGATCTATTGACATATAGTTGGGAAAATAACTCCTTATCATTGCTCTGATTTTCTCTTCATTGGTGGAAAACTCTTCCTTTGCATTTTTGAGGCTAACATTTTG